>NC_082597.1:46165969-46473575 GCF_030936135.1 Gavia stellata
AAATCTTGCTTCTTCATTCTCATTTAGGCAGAAGTGGTACGTTTCTGCAAGCATTTGACTAAGTGCGTGCTTTTGGATGCAGTGAGGGGGATCCTAACGAGCAGCTTCAGCTGGCAAATGTTGAGTTATTCCATAAATAAGTGGAGGTTCTTCGAGTTGCTAGCATGATGACATGGGTAGGTGGAGACAGCTGCATGCTTCACATAGTATTATTTAGAAGGGTATGAACATGTGAAAGGTTTTAGAGCCCTTATTTAATATGGTGTACTTGAAGAAAAAGCCCAACATATTATTTGGCTGTGAGATGCAAAATGAAGTGGGGCTTTCAGTAGTAGGCAGATCTGAAGGCTCCAAATGATCTCTGTAGTTAATAGGTAGGAGCTGGAAGACCTAAACATGGAATCTGTGTCTGTTTTCCTCTCTTGCCTTCTTGGAAAGTTTATTTGGTTCTCAGGTGAAATAGCTTAGGAGACACTTTCATTAGGGAAAACAGAACTGGAACATTCTTTAAATCGAATTAAGGCAAACTGGTGTTTTGGCCACAGCCAGGAGCAAAGAAACGATTTGGGAGGTTATGTGGGAATGATTGTAAGGTTCCATAAATTCCTCTAAAATAAAGAGTTTTCAAAGGGTTACCCAACTAAATCTTAAGCAAGGTCTGACAGCCCTAAGATCTCTAAAGGCATGACTCTGATATAGGCTTGATACAGCTTAAATGAAAGAGCGTGTTCTTTTAGTCTGTGGTCAACAGCATACCCCAATATTTTGTGATCCAAATGTCAGAGACCTAGATCTATAGTGCTTGTTTCCATTACCAAAAAAGAGTTGTATCAGATATTTCTTAGTTCCTTTTGTTTATAATTTACAGAATTAAGCACCTGGTGTTGATTTATGCTGATGTCTTGTTTGTTTGTGTGTTTGTTTTTTCTTCAGAGAAAGAATTTGACCCTCTTCTTCAGCATTGGTTTATTGACCTCCTGGGGGACTTCACTGTTGGGTGTCCGCTTATACTGGATGGGCAACAAGCCCCCAAGTTTTTCCAACTCTGACAATCCAGCAGCTGACTCAGACAGTTTTCTCACACGTACACTGACTTTCTTTTACCTGCCAACCAAGAACCTCTGGCTGTTGCTGTGCCCAGATACTCTCAGCTTTGACTGGTCTATGGATGCCGTGCCTCTTCTGAAAGCAGTCAGCGACTGGAGGAATCTACACACTGTGGCCTTCTATGCTGGACTCCTCCTCCTTGCCTACTTTAGCTTGAAGGGCTCCAGCAACGAAAGAGAATGCAACGGGAAAACTGTAATGAATGGCAAACAGAATGCTAATGGGCATAGCTGCCACTCAGAGATGGAGTACAAGACACGGGAGGTGAAGTCAAGCTTTGCTTCAAAAGAAGAGAATGGTATAAAAAAGCATGAAATGCAGAAACTACAGCTTCCTTCAACTGAGAACATTGTCATTCTGTCTCTGTCTTTGTTAATAGTGCCCTTTGTTCCTGCCACAAACCTATTTTTCTATGTTGGCTTTGTAATAGCAGAGCGTGTGCTGTATGTTCCTAGTATGGGCTTCTGCCTGCTGGTTACAGTAGGTGTCAGGGCCCTTTATGTCAAAGCCCAAAAGCGCTTTCTGAAGAACTTGGTTCTTTGTTCCACTGCTGCATTAATTGTTTTCTATGGACTCAAGACTGTTGTCAGGAATGGGGACTGGCAGAACGAGGAGATGCTATATAGGTCAGGGATAAAAGTAAACCCTGCTAAAGGTAATTTTTGTTCTTTATGGTGAATGTTTTATTTATTCCTTTCTGTCTTTGCCTTTGAATTGTCTGATTTAATCAACTATATCTAAAGAGGTTACTTCAGGAAATGTCCTTTTAAGTTGTGGTGTTATGTACATTAGTAAAAAATGAGGAAAAGCAGGAATGTGCTGTGATTAGGTGTTACAGGTTTGGCATTAACATGGAGAAAATGAGGCCCTAAGGTAAGAGGATACTTTCTTTTTCGTTTATCTTAGTTCTACATTTTGGAGTTAAAGATGCATTTTTAGTATTGCAGACCCCACCCTGGTAATTTTCCATTGGAAGTCTGTTATCTGTCACCCTAATGAAGGTTTTTCAAATGTTCACCAAATGTTCTGTTCTTTATGACTACAAAATATAAGAAATAGTAAAGGACAGCATCAGGGAGGTGCTATTTCTTATTTCTTCTGATGGAAATACGTCAATACTACATAATAAAAATGAGGAAATGAGGTCATATTATTCAGCCTAGGAAATGACTGTAGTTCCTCCTGCATACAAGTACTGTAAAGAGTTATTGTCAAATACATATGCCTTCCTGTTAATGTATAAATGTCAGCTGTTCATAACATTGCCCAGCTACTTCTCTCAACGGTTGTATCTATGCTGTAATGAAATGTTACTACAGCTGGTGTAAACAACATCCAAACAGGCAGTAAACTGGCTAGTTTAGGGATCAGTAACAATGTTTAGCTCTGTCTCTGTGGTTTCAGCATATACTGCAGATCCAGCTGGGATCCTGAACTCCATGTTGCCTGGCTGTAATGCTCTTGGCACATGAACAAGTTTATATGAGAACGGTCAAAATGCCACCTGTGAGTGCAATGTAGGCATTGACTAAACCTTTGTTATTCGCAATTCATCAGAAGTGAGAAGGGATGACTTGATTGCTTTGCCGTTCTGTGAAAGAAAAATTTGACAGTGCTTGAACATACTGCACTTGAGTTTTTCCAGTTCTCTGCTAAGAAGCCCATTTTATGATGCAAAGTCATCTGCTGACAGAGGTATGCTTCTTGATTAGTTATATCATGCCATATTCTAAAAGCTGTGATAGTAAGAGGCAAATGCAGGTGTTACTGTGAGCTGATAGGGAGTGAAAAAGTAGATCGGGCAGATAAGGTGCCTTGCAAAGCAGCATTATAGTAGCTTGTCAATCGTCAGTCTGATTTTGTAACTCTCCTTCATATGCTTTGTTGCCCTAGGTAAAATTAATAAACTTGTTGCTGCAGTAAGTGACTTTTTGTTAACTGTGAAGAAGCACATCCCATTTCTTTTACTTTTTTTCAAAACTAGCGCAGGAGGGCAAGAAATGAAGAGAAGTAACTGAACAGTGAGACAGCACACCAGAGTGATTATATGGTGCTGTGAGACTTCCAGTTTAGTGACAATGTAAAGCTTGCATTAAAACACGGGCATTCCTTGGAAAGAAAAGAGTGTGTGTGCACTTGATTAAATGGTTAATGTATGTTCCATTTTTGCCCTTAGTGGAGATCCCCAGATATCCCAGACTGTATTAATAGTTGTCTGCTTGCTTTGAGCCAGTTTTTGAAACTGTTTTTCTAGTTTTTGTGCAATAGTAGGATTGGCTGCAGTATTGTCTGGAAATTAGACTACTGGGTATTATGCTCCCAGGAGACAAGGCGAGCTATTTTCATTATACGCATCTCAGTATGCACAGACTTATGTTTATGTATATATGATTGTCTGGTTTCTTGCCATATAAACTGACATTAAGTTTCTTGTAAGATACGCAAAAGCGAAGACAGCATGTCAGTGTGGTGATACAGACATGACTGAGCTGACTGTAAATTTCCTTAAAATATCCTGTTAAACTTCTGGTGAATATTTACTAGCCCACACACATTGTAACAAGGCTGGATATCAGAAACTCCCAGCTAAAGGGAATTGTCACCCAACTCTATTCATTATTGTGAATACTTCCTAGATTAACCCTGGCTTAGACTATGCTAATTTTATTTTCTATTTCTTATAGAATCAGGCAAGCCTGACGGGACTAGACTGGCTGCCAATCTTGCCAAAGCATTAGGAGATCAACAATTCAAACTACCCTTCAGTAATTAAATGAGGTTGACGTAGGAGAAACAATTTATTTTTGTTTGCCTCTTTTTTTTCTTAGTTTTATGAATGCTAGTGATAAATAGGCTATTCAGACAGTGAGACAATGGACTGCTCAGTCAAACGGTAGAGTGGAGAAGTGTTTTCCTTCCTTTTGGGCTGTTAAGAAGAGGCTGCCACTCCTCATTTCTGTTTTCCTTGACTTGCAGCTGTTTCTCCTCATGAGTATTTTCTTACTTTTGATTATTTTTGAGCGGCAGGATCATTTTCCCTGATGGTTCTGCTTTTCTTCTCTCCTCCTGCAAAGAGCTTCTGAACAAGAGCTTCTTCTGTCCTAGGCTAAAAAGCGAAGAGGGATCCCTTCAAATACTCCCCATGTGGGAACTGATAAAGAAGTAGAAATCTGCAAAGACCGGTTTTGCTAAAGGAAGGAGCTGATCTGTTTTGTTCCAGATCCATCTGTAGCCTGGCCTAGCAGGATGAAAGCCACTCTGCAGCTGGATGCCGTGCAACAACATTGAGCTGATGTGCTGTACTAATAAGGCCATTCAAGAGGCAAGCTATTAGCACAGGTGCATTTGTGTACTAATGTGACTGAACTGCTTTGGAAATGGAGTTGTCTCACATGGTGATGGTTTATAATCAGGTCCTCTGCATTGTAGTATGTGTAAGAATATAAACTCCTCTGCTGCTGTGGGACTTTCCAGCAAGCTCGTTCAGCGGCTCCTCCATTTTCAATCCTCAGTGAAGAAATGGGCGTTCAGCGCCTTGCCAGCACTTTCTTCCAGCCCTTTCAAGGGCATCTTGCAGGCAGTGCAGGCAGAGTAGTGGTGTTCTGCCTCAGGTGAGAAAGCCCCTACCCCCACAGGCAGCCACAGCCTTTCTGCACTTCCCATGTCTCCGGGCTGTTCTTGTCAGTTGCTGACAATGTGGAAAAAAATACACAAAAGCACAGTGCATGGCTCATCTCTCAAAAAACCCCATAATACACTGTGGGAGAGTCAAGTGAGTAGAAGGTGGTGATGCCTCCTCTGAGCCACTGTGCACCTGCTGGCTTTCCTGGCTGCCTTGCTGTGAGGCAGGCAGCTGACGGCCCTTAGCTGGGGGAGTCGTAATGAGGACTTGGGATGCTTTAGCTGCATCTGTTACTGGGCTTGTTCATCTGCAGTTTTGGTTATGACTAGTATTTCAAATATCTTTAAAGTGATCTGAGCTTTGCCTCATTACAGTTTGTCAGCACTTGAGGGGAAAAATAGGCAAGATTGATTAATGTAGTTTATGGATCCTGAAGTGGCTGTATACATGTTTTGACACTAGGGAGGGAAAGGTGCAAGTGTTTGTCTGGGCTGCCTTCGACTTAATGAGCAGCCCAACTGATATAAACCAGCTCACATTATTTGAGTGCTCTTTTTGGGAGGCTTCCTTCACTATAAATGTAAAAACAAACAAAAAAGTTAAAAATGGGTGGTAGCTCTCACATCTTTTTCAATTAGACTGAGAGTCATTCTGTGGTGATCATTACCTCATGATAAATATAAAATTATAATGATACACAAAATAATTGTTCTCATTATGTCTTGTTATGTCTAGTTTTCCCTGTAGTATCAAAAGTAGGCTTCAAAAAGCATAATCTTTTTCTTCCAGGCCATTTTGTACCTTGCAGTCCACATTATAATGATCTTTGATGTTCAGATATATTTGCTGTACTATTATAGACACTGATTAAAGAAGTAGAAGATAACAGAGAGAGGCTTAAACTGTTAGACTGCTGCAGAGGTATTAGTTGCTTGGTCATACTTACTGATGAAATTTTAGTCTCTTGGTGTTTGCCGCGACATTTGTAAGTAAGCTATGAAGATCCTTCCTGGATATAGTTGGCCTGCTACACGAAGTGGGTGTTTACCTTTAACCATGCATTCGAGTCTTGGTAAATTCAGATACGTGACTACTCTTTTTGCAGTGGAACGTACAAGAAACAGATACTAGGCTGCTTCCAAAAGCAGTATTACATTATTGTGGTGCTATACCCAGCCTGATAAGCCTTGTCTCTCACATGGCACTGATTAAAGTTGGCATTACAGCTTTTGGCTTCAGAACCAGTTCTGCATGTTGCTCGGATATTTGTCCTTGTTCCCTCACGTATTGCTGTTAATGAAGTGTCATACATTCACATCTTGGGCAGGTCAGTTGGGCTTGAATATGTGCTTCAGTCCTTTCCTGAATCAGTTCTGCAGGAAAAAAACCCCAAACATTCGCTTTAGTATCTATTACATGAAGACAAAGTTGGGGTCACAGGGTTGAGTTTCTTGGTTCAAATAAACTCTATTGTTGGAGTCAAATTGCTTAGATGTTCCTGATAGGTGATTGACACAAAGACTGGAAAAAAAAAAATTTCTTGCAAAATCATTCCAATCATCTGTGGTTTAAAGTTAATCTTACCTCTTATAGTCCTACTTCGAGTTAAAAATCCTGTTCTTAGCATCTTGCTTCTTACATCGATTACCTTGTTCTCTGTGGGCAGCAATAAGACCAAGACGTGATGTTGACAGAGAAGAATATAGAAGTTGTTCCATACGAATATAGAGCCACTTTCCTTCTATCTTTCCACTCTTCCTCCTACTCCCAGTTCTTATGAGTGTGAATCATTCAATTTTGTTTAATGTTTTTGGAAGATATTCTAATACTGAAATACTCTTCTAGACCACAATGTTCCTTTTCCCTGTCTCACTTGTCTCCTTTTTTTTTCCTTTGCAACATGGTTGTGAGATCTTCCTGCCTCATTCTCCTATATTTGTGCCTGTAGAAAATGTAAAGAACTTCCTTTGCTTTTTTGGCATCTTTGGCATAGCATTCAGCCTTGATCAGTTTCACTCCCTGGAATTTCATGGATCTTTTTTTTTTTCTTCTTCTTCTTTTTTTTTCCTTTCCCACCCCCTTATCATCAGTTTAGCATAAGATTGGTAAGGACTGCTTCTGTATGCATGTGTGAATGTCAAGGTATGAAGTTCAGCTTGTAAAGCATCTTAGTTGAACAACAATGTACAGAGTAGCTATATGCTCATCTGAGCACTCATAAAAAAGTAGCAATTGCATTTTTGTTTTATTTATAGTTTTAATGTCATTTTATTTAATTAGTTTACTGTTTAGTTTGCTAATACCATCCGAAGAAATTCTTGAATTTAGAATTTAGCTTATTTGATCTCATCTATGTAGCGTAATACTTACCTTTTGATTTGAACTGCAGAAAATATACTCTTTGTTTTTAATTTTTTTTTTAAAACACCAAATTTCATTTTACCATCCATGTTGAATAGTTTGTAGTGTTAATTTCCTCTTTATTTTACTTTTACTAATGCAGCAAGCAAATGTATTTGCTATACGAACTGTTTTAAGTGTTAGTGTAGGGGAAAAAAAAGTGAGTGAGTTTTGTTCCATTTACATAATTTTGTTATTGTTAAAAAGGCATCCAAATCTGTTCTCACCCAAGAGTTGCTCCTCTGATAAAAAAAAAAAAAAAAACAGAAAAAAATCCATGCCTGTCATTGTAGAGATCGTATGCTCTAGTTCTGTGCACTTGGGTGGAAGTAAATACTAGAAGCTGTTTCCATCTGAATTGACAGCTTGCTGCTGTTGTCCTTATCTGCTCTTAGAAAATGATTTCTTGCTAACAGTAGCTGTCAGTAAGAGGTCCCTTCTTCGGCAGGCAATGAAAATACCAACTAAAAGTGCAGCAAGGAAAAGTAGTTATAATACCTTGTAGCAAAGGAGGTAAAGGAGACATATTTCCCTCGAACAAAAAGGATGCAATAAAGCAGTATTTCCCATTATTATTAATATTTTTGTATCACTAGTGATGACTGGAGACAAAAGGAGAAGAAATATTTTAAGGTATGGCATTCTTTGAATATGCTTATTATTAGAACTTACATTATGCTGACAAAAAGCTGGGTTCTCTTGTAATACTTGTAGAGCTTTGTTTTCGATAGATACTGCTCTGGCACACAGCTAGTTGTTCACCACACCTTTTTAATGCTTCCTAAATACACCTTTTTAATGCTTCCTAAATACACCTTTTTAATGCTTCCTAAATAGAGTAGTGTGTATTTTAACAAACACCACATTGGGCATTTAAAAATACTTTGAGCATTTGGTCTTGCATTTCAGAGTTTTGGTGCATATATTCTTTTTTTATATGCAATTTGGCAATAAGACTCCAACTCATCTTTGGGCCAATAGCCCAAAATATCACTCTGCACAGTGATTATGTCTTGCTCCTTTGGTTCATTTCACTTCAATAATAATAAAATCACTCTGAAAGTGGTAAAGGTCCAACTCAAATAACATTGCAGTGAATGGAAAATGCTGTTTTTGAAAAACAAGGATTAAGAGAGAAAGTGCACAGATTGCCATAAACCAGCAGATTTTAAGAATATAAAACCTGCTAATAATTATGCATAAAAGTTTTGCATATTATCACTGTTAAGAAATACCAGTGATGTGAGTGTAGCATCTGAAATTAGGTATTCACGAGTTTGTTTTAATTTTGCTAATGAGCTCTTCTTTAGCCTTTGAGCGAGCCACTTTAAAGTCATTTTTTCCCTCTAGAATGGAACTCGTACTGTCTATTTTCATTAGACATTGGATCATTTTTTTTAATTTTGGTGATTCATTATTGTATTAAAACCTCTCCACATTTATGACAGTATAATACCCCTACTAAGCTAGTTGCTAAATAAATATCAGGTTACATAGTCATTACAGTGTTTCTTGGCATACTTTTCAGTCAACTTTTTTAGAAGTAATTGTCAGAGAAACATAACACCAACTAATCATCAATCTTCCAAACTCCTTCACCAGAACTTTCTGGTACTTAATCTTTTGACTAAATGTTGCATGGATATTTTCCTTGACTTCTATTATTATTTTCAACTTTGATCAGAAACTTAGGTTTGGCTATTTTTTTAAGAGGAAATTGCTCTAAAGGTAGTATACCTTCTGTCAATGTTGTAAAATGTTTCCAACAATCGGTAATAACACTTACAACAGCTACTGTATGGGGAAATGCACCCAATAATGAAATGATCTTATGTAAGTAAAAAATGCAAAGTTTATAATTATGTATTAAAACATATGGCTAGTAATATATAAATTTATATGGCTATATAAGTCTGTTATTGCCATATATAAATTATGTAGGATATCCTGTGGTAAATTTGGTGTCTTTGTTCGTAATAAAATTGAAGAATTTGAAGGATAAACGTTGTAAAGGTCGCTTCACAGTTGTTGAAATAAATAGGAAATACTTTTTCTATCTGCCACTTGTAACAGCTTTAAAAGAGAAAGCTCAACTAGTAAATGAACCACATACATAGAATTGTTTGAAAGTTAAACAAAAAGACTACTCTCTGAAAATAGTGTAGATCTCTCTAAATGGGTGGTACTGCTGCCCTGGATGATTAGAAAGTGTGGAAGGAATGGCCGTTAGTAAGTTGTTTGGGAAACAGCCATGGTTATCTAGAGCATTTGAGCATCCCACAGGCAGCCCAGCCTCAGCAAAACAGTCTGGATATGCTAAATATGTTGGAGAGCTTAAAGAAAGTGGTTTACACTTCAGTTCAAAGACTGAATTTATTCTCCAGTGACAGTGTTCTCTCTTTCAGTTCTTCAGTAGTGCTGTAATTTCCTCTGAAACACAAGTCACTGTGGGATATCTGCTTCTCCTTCAGCAAGATACCAAAAAGCCCAATATCCTTCCTTTATGTATATAGAGGACTGGAAACAAGGATGCTAACTTTTTTTTTCCCTTTGGATGCAGTCCAACAGCATCTCTAATCTGTGAATCCTAAATACCAAGGGGATAGGAAGGGAATCTGTTACTCACTACTATCTAGACTTTTTTTTTCCCTTTGCATAAACTAAGAATTTAAAGAAATAAACAGTTTTGAGACATGGACTCATCAGACTGTTATTTCTTCCCCTGCCTTCCCTGAGGTGCTCTGCAAAATCATTCAACAAGCTCACCTGTGCTGAAAACTACAGTGCAAAAAAACCCCCACCCCTGGTCAAGGAGGGATTAGCTTTGGCAAGATGGTCTTTTTTGTGGCATACCAAGTGAAATGGATAAGCTCAGTATTTTTTTTGCCAGAAAAGGATAGATTTTATTTTTGAGTTGGATTGAAAGTCAGGTCTTCGGTCCATATTCGTGTGTTCTATGGAACTAGCCTGATTTTTTTGGATGGAAGGAGTTACTATTAGTTAGAGGAAAACAAGATTATCCAGACTGGTTCTCAAGCTGAGCACATTTGTTTAAATGCGTTGGATAGACATCCAATTGTTTCATTATTTTACTTTTTTTCAAAATATGTCAACTGTGAAAAATTTTTCTTTACATACTGGTTTTCACCATGGGTTACATGTCTTCATTTTCCTATCCGTAATGGATTTCATACCAGAACACCCTGAGGTCCCGTTACATAAATCTGGTACAGAAACTAACCTTTAATGTGGACAGGACAGTAATTTACACATGTACCTCTTTATACCTCTTCTGGCAGCACAAA
Organism: Gavia stellata; assembly: GCF_030936135.1. Lineage (NCBI taxonomy): Eukaryota > Metazoa > Chordata > Aves > Gaviiformes > Gaviidae > Gavia > Gavia stellata. Next base: position 46,176,404 of record NC_082597.1, read on the forward strand.
ATTCCAGTGTAGATAGATACATAGAAAATATTTCATTAAGATTTCCAATATCCTTCCTTCGTAACAGGGAGTTTTATTAACACTCAAGCTGTCATCATTGCCAGCCGTCACACATGCATAAATTAAATGATGGCTGATGCAATTATAGCATGCGCAAAAGACTTGCACATAGTTTTGTTTTAAATTACAGAAAAGATCCAAAATAGAGGGACTGAGTGTTCAATGCCCTTTCCTTCTCTTTGCTTGGATGCTCTAGTACACTGAACTTTCCTTTCAGTTCTTAGAACACAGAAGATATTTGGAATATAAACTATTAAAGATGCTAGTTAATCATTTTAGTGTCTTCAGTTTCACTGCTGGCAAAAGATGGAGAAAGTCCTTTTATGATACACCTTCTCCCCTGCCACCTATATTTCCATACCGGCGTGGATATGTATTGGCTGGCTTTGCCTTAATAAGTGATTTAGAACAAAACAAACAAAACCATACAACTTAACGTGTCATGAAAAGCCTGCTTCCTGGATATGCACCAATTTGCCTTTTCCAAGTCTGACATATGTCCTTTGAGCACTCTGACAATTCTCTTGCTTTGACAAATCCTAGCGCCGATTCCTATTGTATTGTCAACAAGTCCGTAGTTCTGGCTTAATCAGAGTATCTTTGTCAGAGTTGCAACATTAAACAAAACTGAATTGTACAAAGATTGGGAAATGGGAGGTTGTATCCAGAACAATGTGTATGTTGGTGTTGTGTTTATTTGTTTATTTATAAAGAATACCTACAAAGTCGCAGTGAGGTTGTGATTTCTGGTTTGAATCTTTTTAGAGGTTCTGCAGTATGAGCAGTGGCTTTATGGGCTGAATCTGGTTTCCAGGACAGGTTTGTCTAGACTATTGTCTCCCTTTTGTGGGAGAAGTGGAAGGACTGTCCATGTAGCACGCTGGCTGCACTGATGCATGTGAGATGGTACTTCCATCTGAGAGATGAGTGGTTGAGAAGCATGTTTCTTCCTGAACTTGTCTGTTGACTGAGTGAGGGCTATGCTGTTAAGAGTTTATATAATGTTACCCTGAAAATATTTTACATTGTTGATACATAACTGAAACAGTAAGGAAGTGTTATTTGATCCTGTGGCACCTCAAACAAAGGTACTGGTGAGAGTTTCTTCATACAGTAGTCTATCACGTGTGGTGAACTGGGGTGTCTAGCAGAAGTGGGAGTATGTGAGTATACCTATCATTTGTGGAGCCCTCACACGCTTGAGGTTAAGTTCATTAAAGCTAATCGGATTACCAAAATCTGCACGTATGTCCTAGGCAGAAGGAGGAGTCTATACTCTAGACTAAACAGAGTAAATGGTGAAGCCTAAGAACACTTTACCAGCTGCTCAGTCTCATCTCTCAGGTTCATTGAGCTGACAGAGTCACTGTGCTATCCTTTGGGGAGGAAAAGTTAATTTTCTGTAACACAGCAAGTGGAGCGGGTATATCAGGCAGTGATGCAGAGCATAGTAGAGAGTGTCATGCATTCATACCCGTTTGCATCAGGGTTTCAAAACTAAGAAACAAAACTGAAGCAAATGCCTGCCAAAAGTCAGCTGGTTCAGTACCCATGCTGCCATGGTGTTGCATAGCTTTCAGAGCTCTGTATAGTTTTCAATTATGTTTTTCTTTCACCTGTTGTCATTCCAAAAGCCCTGGAATTGATCAACAAATGTAGTGTTGAACAAATGATATAAATAACACTCTTAATAAAAAGAAGAAGAATATATAAAAGTTAGGAGGTGGTAAATCTCTAATACAATCTGTCTCAACATTACCACATACCCACTGATTTAAAAAAGAATCAATGTATAAAGTAGATTAAACTCATAAATTATGGGTATATAGAAACCATTTATCCCTTTAGGAAACAAGAAACAGGGCACTTTTGCTGTTGAGTTAGCAAAATGAGGTAACTTGATCAAAATGTGTCTATTAACAAGTGAAATTTTTAAGAGGGAAATTATTGCAAATGATATGAATGAATTTATGACATATTTTGAAAAAAAAATCATTATTTCTTTGGAATAAGAGGAAAAATACAAATACCTTTTACAAACCATAATGCAGAACTTATGCAAAACCTGTTCCATTTTCAAAGTAGTATATCAGCATTTACATGAACTTTTCTGTTCTCAAACCACTTAACAAACATGATCTAATTGATCTTCTGAATATCTTTGTGAGAGATAGTGGGTCTGTATTGCAGAAAAACTATTTAAAATGTTGAGCTCTCTTCATTGCCTTTTTTTGAGTGTGCAACGGAGATTTCAGAATTTTTATTGGGGAAACCTATCATGCCTCCGTTCGTGAAACTCTTTCCCTCTCTAGAACAAAGTGATTGCCTGATGAAATATGAGTGCTAAAGACTGGAACACCACTCCGCTTTATCAAGTAGTACCCTTGAAAGGGAAAAAGCCATAAGCTGCTGCTGAATTTAACCTTTTGACAAAGAAGAAAAGATGTTGTTCTTTATAGCTATGGTTATAACCTTTCAAATGTGAACCATATAACTAGTGCTGTGCTCTTTCTTCATGCATTAACCAACAAAGGAAATTTGGAATATTTGGATATTGGAAACTTGTTGGCCTCTGTTGCAACTCTCAGCCTTTTTTTTTTTTTTCCCCCCAGTAGGATGAATTTTCCATTTACAAACATTGGTCTTAATGTTTCAACTTATTCTCGTGAAGTAGACCCTGCTCAGAAGTCCTCAAAAGACTCAAAGGAATGTTGGACTTTACAGCTTTTTTTTTTTTTTTTTTTAATTTTTATTTTAACCAAATGCAAGCTTTGTCTGCTCCCAAATGTGTTTTAGGAAGGATGACCCTTTAACAGAATTTAAGAACATACATCAAAATTGAAAATGCATACACATATATAAATGTTCCCACAATGTTTAAACTGTAAGTAACTTAGTTTTCTTGGCCCTCATTTTGTGAGAATACTAATTATATGGGGAAATGCTTCTTACATCTCCTGTATTGCAAGAACACTTCCTCTTCTTCCTTTACTTCATTCCTCCAGAGGATATCATGTATTTATGTTCCATTAGTGTCTAGCTGCATTTTTATAGTAGGCACTGTGCAAATCCATAGTGAGATACAATCCTTGGCAGAAGAAACTTGCAATTAATGGATGAGTAACAAATATCAAGAATACAAATAGAAAGGCATCAGGAGGTGAAGCCTCCTGAACAACAGATCTGAACACATACTACATTAAGTTTATTTTTACTGAGGCATCCTCTGCTGTCAGCATTGTTTCACAAAATTATCTAATTTCCAAATAGTCTGTAACCTTAACAGTGGTCCAGTGCTCTATGTAGGGCAATACGTGGCTTTCAGCTGTTAATGTGGAGCTTCAGATAGGTGGTGAAACAAACAATTTGGTTCATAAAATATCTGATCTAGAAATATTCAGTGTAGGTGCTAAGAATGACCAGAAAAACATACTTAGTGAAAGTTCCAAGAATATTCGATATTCTGTTTGCGTCCCCTTTACCATAAAGCTGAGAGATTCACAACATGCTGCTGCGCTTGACTCTGCCTACATTGTGGTGATGCCACAGGGTGAGGTGGCAATGTGAATGCTTGTAATTCATGACTTTCATACTGATAGCTGTAAAGTAGTAATTTATAGTGCAAAATGAAAAAGTGTTAAGAACAGATGGTAAAAATAAAAATTAAAAAAAAAGTGTCCTAAACTGGAAACCTGGATTGTCATGCTCCAGGAATTCAGTCCACATAAAAGTTAATAGCAAAAGAGAAGAGGTTATTTCTTTTTGGTTTTGGTTTTATTTTATGGTCTAAACTTTTGGAAGTTAATGTAGTGTTCATCAAACCTTTTTATGGTGACAGCCCCATGTGAACTGACACCCTTTAGTACACGCAGTGTGGTCAAGGCCAAAGGCATCTTCCCCATGCTTTTTTTTGTCACTCTATTAGAAGCATCACCTGGAAAGTAGTAAAAACTCCTAGTTTTCCATGAAGTTATTCTAGTTCTTTCAGATTTGACTTCATTACACTGGTAACAACTTAAGTAACTAATTTCAGGAAAAAAACCCACTGAAAATAAGTCATACTGTGATGTAAATTCTTGGAAAACATCACAACATTTCAAAGTGGGAAGTGTAATTGGTACCGTTTCCTCCTTGTAACGTTTTAAATTTCGTCATACTGTTCTAACCTGTTTCCCTCTGATTTTCTTATGCAACAAGTTTGTAATGAAAGAAAACATAAAACTTTGCACCAACTGTAATGCAAATTTCAAATATTGATGCTATGACCAAGAGGAGACTATTAGTGTGCTGTACCGAAAAATTGATTTATATAACATGTGCATATCTTACTTTTAGTTGACTTGTAAGCCTTGGAAGGGAAGAGAAGCAAATGGGAAATCCTTTTGGACAGTATTAGAAACAGAAGAAAGTGTTTAAGAAAAGTAAAATTAGAATTCTCACCCTTCAGTTATCATCCAAATAAATGTCTTACCAATGATAATGGCTAGAAATTTCAACAGATTTTGAGAAGGATGCTTCTTTGGAGCTTTACAGCATCTGTTGGGCCCACGTGCTTAATCATCTTTGATGAGCTTGGAAATCTAATGTCTGCAAAGTAAACAGGAGAGCAGAAAGAACTTTTTCATTAATTTCAGGGTACTGATGGTTTAGGTGTAAAATAGTAGGAGAATATGGAGGAGCTGCACTGTTCATCAACCTTATGTGGCATGTTTTTATACGAATCAACATTACTTCCACAAAGTAAAAGTAAAAGCACCTCTTAAGTGTTGATAACTGTGTTGATAATCACCATAGTTCTCTTTCCACTCCATTTTTGGCAGGGGTATGATTATGTCTCCCTCTTCCCATTCTTTTATTTGGAGGGAGAGGAAATAAAAAAATATTCTTGAAAAGCCTGTCAGGTAAAAGCCTATTTTATTCAACAAACAAAATGACACTTAGGAGTTAGACCTAAAAATACTTTCTCTCATAATATTTTCATGTAGTTTGGAATTGTGGAATATTTTTCAAAATTACACATCTTTGCTCTTTAAGGGGTTTTACATAAGTTGAAGTGGGTTGATTGTTATGTTCTTGGTCATACTTGCTCCCCTCTCTTGTCCTTTGCCATATGTGGGAGGTAGGCTTTCTTTCCAAAAGGGAAGATGGAGATCAGTACTACACAGAATTAACAAAAAAAGGCAAATGCTGTTTCTGTAGTGAAGTTGAACATTAAAGGAATTTATAAGCTTTTTTTTTTTTTACTTTGAAGTAGGACAGGTACTTTTTTTTTTTAAATTACTTATCCCATCCCCGTCTGTAACAGGATCATGCAAATATTTACATTGCTAAAAAAATTGTTATAGTTCTGAAATGGGTTCTTGTTCAAATATCAGATACAGATTTTCTGCTGTGCTAGTGTTTTTTACAGTCAAGGATTCAAGTTTCTGAACTCCACTGTATCAAGATTCTTGTGTTAGTGTCCCTTATCATAAACGTTGCCCAGGAGTGTCTTTTTCACGGCTGTTACATGGGAGCATAAATGCAATTGTGATAATAGAGAACAACAGACCTCTTGCAGAACTTCCAAAAAACAGATGTCATTGCAATAAGAAAAAATTGAAGGCTTTTTTTTTTTCTTGGACCAGCATCTCTTCATCCCTAAACTGTGTTTATGAAAAAATAGAGATGATAGTTGTTATGCATTCACTACTTTTTCATAGATGAGTCAGGAGAAATGCAGAAGGATTGTAAAGGGAGGGAGTGCAACCTGGAACTGCTGTTATTAATTTCACAAGCTAAAGAATAGTAAATAATGCACAAATATCTGTAAAGCTCCATAGAAGTTTTCTTGGCTTTCTGTGCATTTTTCTGTGAACTAAGGTTGCTAGTTTGGAACTGCGGACAAGCTGATTACAAATGACTTGACTGTTCCCTAAATACTTCAGTCTTTGTTCAAGTAGTTTGTTTCACTCAAATAATATTCTAGTTCACATTTTTGATGCATTCACCAATTTCTGTTTTAAGTATACTCTGTGAATAAGTCTCATAGTTTAAGGTGAGAACAATATTACAAAACTTCAATAATTTGTGAATTGTGAATGTCATATATCCTTTTTTTTGAGTCCTACATTTTATTTCATCAGTTTTCACGTATGTTTGCTCCTGGTAAGGTTTACAAAAGGCAGTGTTTGGCCCCTGGCATAACATATTGGGAAAGACAGCATTTTCCTTTTCTTTGCTATATTATTTTTAAAAGTTTACTGGGTTGTATTTCAGTGATTTAATAGGGGATTTTAGGTGTATTTTTTTCCCCTACATGTTTCAGCAGAGGTGTTTTGACAATAGATATGTTATTAGGTTGTGAGTTTCCAAATAGATGTTATTATCATCTCATTTTTCGTGGATTATATAGGGGTGGCAGGTAGGAAGGAGAATCCTCCTTTAATACTTTGTGTTGTCTTTGTTAATGATTTGTGATTTTTTTTAAAGGAAACTATTGGATCAAGTAATCAACATACATGCTTTTACACCACCTGAGTGCTTTTCTCTGAAACTTTACTCTGTTGCTTTGTTATTTCCATTTCCCTGAATAGCATAGCATGATCCTTGATTTAGTAGAAAGGGAAAGATTTATTTAAATGAAGATATTTGCACACATTCATTTTCATTTCTCATTTGTTGTCGTAATTCAGTTGCAAGCTGAAAGTTCAACTGTTCTCTGTAGTAAGATGTGCTTCTTAAATCCAGGCAGATTAGACTGGACAACGTTGTTCCAACTTCACTGTTGTTTGTCTTGCTCTCTTCCAGAATGAAGGTGCTTAGAGAAGGTTTAATATGCCAACCTGGTGTTTTTCAGGCTTGTTAAATCTTAATCTTCAGTTTCAGTGAGATAGTTGAGAAATTAATCATGTTAAATTTGAAGCTGAAATTTGTCATATTCATTTTCATTTTGAAAGCAATTAAATGCCTGCGAACTTGACCTACTCTCACTGCAAGATGGCATAAATGTCATCTAGTTTGATGAAATCTAGTTTGATATGGCCAAAATGGTAACACTTAAACAATTGTTTCTTTTCCTACTTAGTGCTACGTAACTTTTCCTGCTATTTACTAAAAAAAACCAACAGCAACAAAACCCCTTTAAAATGTTTCATTTTCCTGCAAAGAAATGTAGCTAGCATAGGCATTCTCAAGCATTAGGAGATTTTTCAGTTTATAATTGGCTTAGGATACAAGATGCTGAAATGGATTTAATTTTTAATATGCCCATTTAAATTGAGTATGATCTATGGAAAAGTAGGCAATAAAGTAAAGTTTGAATGGATTTACTGTTTTGTAGCCATGTGAGATACGTGAATGTTACCTTTGTTCCCATGCTATGATGGAGTATTATTTCTAAAAGACCTGGGACTATTTTGATCTCATAGTTGGTGTGCAGGGAATTAAGCAGCAGGCAAAAGGTAAATATTACAAAGCTGTTTCCTTCACAGCTTGCTTTTTCTCTTGTGCTGAACAGGGACTCCAACAGGGGAAAAATTGAATTTGTAATTAAAGATTAAATTGTGGTGTGTGTATATATATACACTTTAGCATCTTCTGAATATTAAATGTTCCCTTTTGCTATTTCAGGTATTACAGGTTTTATATGGAAAAATATATTTAGAAAATACGTGCAATAAAAATCCATTCTAAATTCCAGAATTACTGACCTAGTTCCTTTTTCTTCTGAGAATATTAATTTTTAATTTCTCACCGTGTACAGATGGAAAATAGTAAAGTGCTAAAATTTAGTTCGAGTCAGAGTATGTTTTTAATAGGGTTGTGGCTTCATGACCAGGTATAATTTTGTTTCTGTTTCTGAATGTGCACATAGTTGAACCAATGTTACAGTTTTGCAGAAGAGATTTGTCTTGAGATACAGATTGAGAAATTGGATGCCAGAGACGGAGTTAATAGTTGAAATTCTTGTTTTTCCTAAGGTTGATTGCAATACTTAAGACAAAACAGGAGTGAAGTTCCTTGAGTAGCTGATGTAGCCTCTTTTCCATGTAGACCATCTTCTTTTTCTCTCCCTCATATACCAACAACCAGGAGGGTGTGGTTGCTACAGATAACAACTGTTCCTAACTTCTAGGGCTATGAGTATGATCTCTACAGATAAGCATTTGGTCTACAAAATGTTCCATGTAGCTTCATTTCCAGCCAGAACTAGGTTGTCTGACTAATTCTGTATTTAAATAGATGTGAAGATTTATATCAAGCTTTTATAGTTTGAGGAATTAAAAAGACCTTGGTTTTCCTGTTTCTTTTAATGATAAATTGTGAGATTATCGTGTTTCATGTTTGCTATTTTCTGCTACTATCACTTCTTCTAGGGTATCACATTAAGTTAAATTAATCATTCACAGTTTTACAAGTTTAGACAAAAGTCTAAATGGAATACATTTCAAATGAAATAATGCAGGTTAAATATTGATTGATATTAAAAACATGACACAGATTATTTTGCAGAATGTAAAATAAGGTATTGCCTTAAAAATTATATTAACTCAGTTAAATAATAGAGCATACAGCATGAAATGAAGTCTAGAGGAGAAACTATTACATTTAGCAGTGTTAATAGGGTTTTTCCAGTCTAACAGACGAAAAGATGAACTGAATCATTCTTCTATACATCTTTTCATTTACTGAGCTTCAAAGTGGTTGGGAGCAAGTAACTATATAGTAGGAAGGTGTTATCAGTAGTCTAAATGGTCATTTGAGGTCATGCTCTGTTATGGGAGACTAGAGTGGAAAAAAAAAAGTAGCTACAGATTATATGAAACATACAACCGTGGGAAATTGAATGGTCATGTACTGCAGAAGCAACACCAGAATGTGTTTTCACAAATGAGTTTTAAAAAAAAATACTTGTTTTTCTTACAAGTTTTAATGCTTACAAGCTGTCTAGTCACCTTAATCAGTGCTTCCAAAATGTTTTCTATGTGTAAAAGAGAATAGTAGCAGTAATAAGGAAATAAATTCAGAATTCTGCATATATGCTAGCAAAGACTGTAAAAATTGAGTGACTCTGAGAATACTTTTAGCAGCTTTATTTCATTAATCAAGAAAATGATGGAACATTTTTGTGACTTGTCAATTTAGTGATAACTTCCGAATTATTTCTCATCTTATAAAATACTAGGCTAAAATGAAGTGACTCACAGAAGTGATAGCTACTTTTCTCATGGAAATATTGTGGGTTTTTTTCTTTGTTACAAAATGTGTTGTGCAGAGTCGGATGACTTTATTTTTGTGAATCCTAAAAGGATTCCATCAGTGTTTTTCCCAGCAATGTTTGGTTTATTCTGCTCAGAGGAAAATGCTGTTTGCTGCTGTTTCCATCCCTGTGGCAGGATGCTTCTGCAGCAAACCTCAGCAGCTTGAAAGCAATGCACTTTCTAAGGAAAAAAAAAACACGTATCTGAAATAATTATCAACCTATTTAGTAGTGTTATGTTAAAACTACATTGAAAGTTTGCATTACTCAGAATTGATAGAAATTCCTGTAAAACAAGGGCTTGAGTAACTGAACAAGCAGAGATTAATTGCTACTTGAGCTAATGTTTATGGTTAGTGCATCTGGAGGGAAGAATAGTTTGCCATATATTGTGTGTTTGGTGGAAACATGCATCTTCTTTCCATTATTCTTACTCATATAAAAAAAATACTTGCTAAAGTAGAACTGTTACATGAAACAACTTTGATGTATTTATAAGCATAATGTGTTTTTTTCATGTATGCACATAGACTATAATTATAATGCCAGTTAAGTTAGCTTCCTCAATTGCGAATAACATGGGCTGTGTTTTCTATAAAATGTTAGTTACAGTTTCTTTTGTGAGTACAGTTTCTGTGCTACTCAACGAAACTGCAAAGGGGAACACGTGTGGAGCCTTAAATATTTTTTTACCTCAAGACCTTTATAGATGGGGTATAAAAGCACGTTGTATAACATAATAAATTGTATGGCAAGGAACCACATGTTTTCCAGGTAGAAAAATGCATTTTAGTGATCTGTGTAGTATGTTTATATCCATATGGCATACTTTTAATCCTGGTGACTTCCCTAACCGTTCTTTCGATTCCTGCATTATTTGTCAATTTTCATGCTTCAGTGAGAGCTGTGTCTACTCTGGGAAGATTTCTTGCTGTTTAGAGTAGATAGACTTAAAAAAAAAGCTAAAACTGTGAAGATGTCCCAGTTCCACATTTCACTCTGGGGATTTTTATTTAGAATCAGTGTAAAATCAAAAGATCCTTTCCCTTTGCTATAGTAGTTTCTAAAGCATAATGATCTATTTTGTTCTTATAGATCCTTTTCTCGCCCAAAAGTTATATGTATGTGGAATGTATGCAAATCACCGCTATGAAATGTGAGTCTCACAGTAAGATGCAGAGATCCAGAGAACTGGGGGAAAAAACCAACCAACCTCTCTTCCCTTTCCATAAAAATGGTTTCTTTGTGGGGTTTTTCTCCCCGAGGAACTTCCTGATACTCGGATACTCTGTCATGTGTAATTGGATTGTAGCTCTTTCTGAATACTGTTTTCTCCTCTTGACAGCATGGGGTAACCTTGGAAATGTTCTCAAGAGCCAGAGCAAGATTTCTGAAGCTGAAAGCGCCTATAGAAATGCCTTGTACTACCGCAGCAACATGGCTGATATGCTTTATAATTTGTAAGTATGCGTGGCTTTCCTGGGGTTGGATCGTCTGTGAAACCTGTTGTGAATGGAGAATGGAGCTATTGATTTACTTGCTGGAAATTGAGATGATGTTAGCTGTTGCTTTGTAATAGTCATTTCATTAATCGTGCTCCTTAAACTATGGGGTGGACAGGATCTTTTCTTGGTCAACATTATTGTATGTCTGTGTGTTGGGTATGGAGAAGGTAAACTTACAAATCTATTTGCAAAAAAACCCCTCACTGAACAAAGGACAGATAGATGAGCTGGCAACAGTTGCACTCCATCTGTTTCTGACTCTGCTAAAATATAAAGGTGTTACTTAGACTTCTTTTCTAAGTCTGAATAACACATGGTGGGGGGAGTATGAGCACTTCCTAACATAAGCTAATAACCCTCGGTAAGCTCCAGAGGTCTAAAATGTTAAAATAGCAAATTACTTTTCTCCTGTGACTGACTTCAGAGCAGCGTAGGTTCAAGAAAGTGTAATTACTAGAATCCTGTTGTAGGTGGGAAAGAGAATAAATACCGTGAGCATCAAAATAATTATACAGTGGGGAAAAAGATTTCCCAACTGATTAGCGTACCAAATCATCAACATGGAAGCTAGAGTTGTGCTAAGCTGAAGCGTGATCATGCCGTGTGCCCCAGCAGGGAGGGCGCTGATTCTCCGGGTGTCCTGGCTGGGTGTCTCGCCTGCTGCCTGGTCAGCCATCGCTTATGGTGCTGGCGCTCGCCCTTCCTTCCCCTCCTGCCATCACCCACCCAGCCTGAGCCCCCACAGCGGGGCTCTGCTGCGAGACAGGCTCGTCACCTTCAATAGCCCTACACTGTTGTTTCATGATGTGTGCGGAGAATAAAATCCAGGTGACTGCCATTCATTAGGTAGTAGTATGAAAATAATGTCCTGTGTGCAGTAGAAAAGTATGTATGTGAGAGAAACAACGTGTGCAAAAACTAAGCGCAAATAGTAAGCCTCTTTAAATAAATCAATAAATAATATTCTGCCTGTAAGTCCAGTTTAAAGTGGTCATTTATAATATCTGAAAATTAAGTTTACCATAATAGACTTTTTCTTCTTTTTTTCTTGTTTAACAAGGAATAAGCTGCCCATTTCATTAATTTGTCTTACAGGTAAACATACTGGAAACTCAAAATAATTTAATGATAGAATTTCTGTTCCAAAATCAAATTCATATGTCAAAATAGGTATATTTTTAATAATCGTACAATTGCACACATACACATATGTGCATAATTTTCTTGTCTCTGTTAGGCAATGGAGAGTGTGAAAAACATTTTTAAGAAGAAACTCCTTCTGCTCACATTTGAAAAATAACTTCTGAACCCAGCAGAAGATTGTAGGAAAAAGATTGACAAGATTGATACTCCTAAATTTCTCATACACCATTCATTTTGGGGATGAGAATTATAACTGTTAAAATTTTTTGTATGCCTATACAGTACTTTTGTCTCTTACTTACTGTATCATAGAGGGAAACTGACATTAATACCAGGGTAAGAAGATGAAAGGGGGCGGGGCAATAAAGACAGGGATATAAAAGAAATCAGATTTCTGTAGTTTTGCTGTTTTCAGAAAAAGCTGATAATTTTCTAGCTTTCCATTGATACACAAAATATATGCCTACAAACCTTCATTTCTGTTGAATAGAAAATTTCTTGGAATCCTGAATTTGTGTAAAAGAAATTTAACTGAAATGATGGTTGGAATATATGGGGCATGAATCACAGAATCATTAAGGTAGGAAAAGACCTGTAAGATCATCAAGTCCAACCATCAGCCCAACACCACCATGCCCACTAAACCATTTCCCACAATGCCACGTCTACACGTTCCTTGAACACCTCCAGGGATGGTGACTCCACCACTTCCCTGGGCAGCCCGTTCCAATGCTTCACCACTCTCTCAGTAAAGAAATTTTTCCTAATATCCAGCCTAAACCTCCCCTGGCACAACTTGAGGCCATTTCCTCTTGTCCTGTTGCTAGTCACTTGGGAGAAGAGACCAGCACGCACCTCTTGGCAACCTCCTTTCAGGGAATTGTAGAGAGCAATGAGGTCTCCCCTCAGCCTCCTCTTCTCCAGGCTGAACAACCCCAGCTCCCTCAGCCACTCCTCATAAGACTTGTGCTCCAGACCCCTCACCAGCTTCATCGCCCTTCTGTGGACACGCTCCAGCACCTCAATGTCTTTCTTGTAGTGAGGGGCCCAAAACTGAACACAGTATTCGAGGTGAGGCCTCACCAGCGCCGAGTACAGGGGCACGATCACCTCCCTGGTCCTGCTGGCCACACTGTTTCTGATGCAGGCCAAAATGCTGGTGGCCGCCTTGGCCACCTGGGCACACTGCTGGCTCATATTCAGCCGGTTGTCAACCAACACTTCCCAGGTCCTTTTCTGCGGGGGAGCTTTCCAGCCACTCGTCCCCAAGCCTGTAGCGTTGCCTGGGGTTGTTGTGGCCAAAGTGCAGGACCCGGCACTTGGCCTTGTTGAACGTCATGCAGTTGGCCTGGGCCCATCGATCCAGCCTGTCCAGATCCCTCTGCAGAGCCTTCCGACCCTCGAGCAGATCAACGCTCCCTCCCAATTTGGTGTCATCTGCGAACTTGCTGAGGGAGCACTCAATCCCCTCCTCCAGATCATCGATAAATATATTAAACAAGACTGGTCCCAAAACTGAGCCCTGGAGGACTCCGCTTGTGACCGGCCGCCAACTGGATTTCACTCCATTCACCGTGATTCTCTGGGCTCGGCCATCCAATCAGTTTTTTACCCAGCGAAGAGTGCACCCATCCAAGCAATGAGCAGTCAGCTTCTCCAGGAGAATACTGTGGGGGACAGTGTCGAAGGCTTTACTAAAGTCCAGGTAGACAACATTGACTGCCTTTCCCTCACCCACTAGGCGGGTCACCTGGTCATAGAAGGAGATCAGGTTGGTCAAGCAGGACCTGCCCTTCATGAACCCGTGCTGGCTGGGCCTGATGCCTCGGTTGTGCTGCACGTGCCCTGTGAGTACCCTCAAGATGGTCTGCTTCATAATCTTCCCCGGCACCGAGGTCAGGCTGACAGGCCTGTAGTTCCCCGGATCCTCCTTCCGGCCCTTCTTGTAGATGGGTGTCACATTTGCTAACCTCCAGTCATCTGGGACCTCCCCTACCTTAAAGTGAAGTTACCTTACCTGTGAAAGTAAAGGAATTCTTTTCAGAGTGAAGTGTTTGCTATATATTATGTGTATATGGATGGATATGCAAAAAAGGATCTCTAATTCTTAGCCTTTCTGCTACTATCTTGAATGCAATAGAATCCTTTTTTTAAAAAAAAACTTCACAAAGCCATTAGTTATTCAATAGAAACTGAAAAATCTTGCGTAATTTTTTTGTTTCTGTAGTCTTTCCCTGTGTTGGATACTTCCATATACAGCATGAAAACTAGGTGATGAATGGAGTGGGCTTTGATACTACAAGACCACAAATGATCTATTATTTTAAATATTAACTCTGAAGACCTCCTTTGCAAGTTCAGCCCATCATTGGCATGCAGTTCTATGGGAGCCTTTTACAAAAAATACTGTAATGGAAAAATTCATCTTATATGTGCTTACAAGAGGCTAGTTAGATTTGCTGTTTCTGGTTTTTAGTATGTGTCTTTGAAACTGAAACAGTCATTTAGTAGAACTTTAGAATAAAAGCACCCTTACAGTCATTTCTGTTTACTGTATTTTGGCCATAATATATCCTAACTATATTGTAGACTCACATGTTCTCAATTGTTTCTTAGCACTTATGCCTCAGTATTTGATACAAATTAATGGGCACATGCAGCCCACTGTTCATACACAACAATAATAAATCAAGGTGCTATCTGATCGAGGAACAAATAATTAAGGATTAACTCACAATTTTTAATGGGTAACAATCAAAGAGACAAACTACATAAAGAGAATAATTTGATAATCTCTCTTTTCTTCTTTTTCAAGAAACTAAAATGTGAGGCTGGCTTAGCAGTTGGCTATTAATGCATTAAAATCTAGAGAGTTTAACAGATTAGATGAATGGCTGTTTTCAGTGGTATATTTTTATTTTCTGGCTGTTACACCTTATGACTCTGAGTTAAAGCTGCTTTTGCCATTTAGGACAATTTAAACTGCATTAATTTGGATTACATAATTACATAATCTCCATTTGAAGGTTTGTCTGATTCTGAACATGTCATTTCCCATAGTGTTCAAACATGTCAATTCTGTAGCCTTAAATAAATTCCTAAACTTTTAGAGACCAGCAGAATTTTTTTTTATTATTATTTTTGTTTATTAAACAAAAGTGTGTGTGGGGAGAAGCTCTTTCTGACATTAATACTGGGATGGTGGTTCATCATTACTTTAGATATGAGTTAAAATGGGTTTGTTCTGTTGACATTTTTCTCAGGTCCAAATAAGTGTAGGTGACACTTATGCAGAGCTTATACCTCAGGATGGGTTGTGACCCAGCCTGTCTTGAAGACGGGATCTGTGGCCTGGTATTTAGGAAACCTGAGCACAGGCTAAGGATTCTTGTCTGGAAGCTTGTTTTCTGAAACTCTGATGAAAAAAATCAGAGGGTAAATTCCTGGCAACTCTGAAAGCATTGGAGATTATCATAGCAATTTCAGTGCAGAAGGAATTTTAATTGTTTTTTTTATACTGTAGATGGAGAATGTATTACAACATGACTTCAATAAGGTAGTTTAGTTTGTACTTCAAAAATACATATAAAGTGGACTCCTATAAATAACTTCTCTGACATCTTGAGACTGCATGCAGGTAATTTCTACAAATAAATCTCAAAGCCAACTTTTCAAAGCTATGTCACAGTGCTGATTTCAGCTAGATTTCATAGGGTAGTAAATCAGCATAAACTGAGATCTCTTTCCACACCTTTTTTTTAAACAAACAGAGAAATCCATGTATTTTAATACTGTGAAGTAACAAGGACAGAGCTGTAAAAACCAGTAGTTTGTTCTTCCGAACTAGGCAGTGTTCAGAAGATTAAAAACAAACTATTTTTAGTTTGTTTGGCTTTTCAGTCTTTGTTGTCTTATGATTGTTACCTAAAGCTCATGGGGTTTTTGTATTGTTTCAAATTGCTTCTAATTAAAGCTAGAAGTAAAATTGCTTATCAGTCAAAAGACAGTTTTGCATACATTATTTCACTTGCATTTAGGCCTAGCTCTGCTTAGAGTATTCTTTTGTCTTCTGTATCAGTAATCTATATTACTTTGAGTTTCTCAGCCAATTTTAAGGATGTTCACAATCTCACATAGATATTGAATATTCCTTTAAAATGCTATTAATTACTTTAAATGTAGTATCTTTGGAGTATTCAATGCCCTATAAAGGATAAATTTCTACCAAACAGCCATTCCCTTTCTTCTCTCCTGAAATACCTCATTTTGCCTTTAGTGATATAGGGCTGTGTGTACAAGTTCATTATTCAAATACTTTAATTTCTTTGAGTAAGTTCAAAGTATGGATTTCCATAAACTTTGGCAAACTTTGGGTATTATGTCAATAAATGTGGATTTTTAGATTTCTATTAGGTAAAGTCTTCAATAGTAGCTGAAATTTTAGTTCTGTAAAGTCTGGGATTGCAAAAGTGGTTTACATGTAAAGTTTAATGCCACATCCTTGGGTAAAAATCAATATGAGCAAAGTTCTTCCTTGTCTGTTATTGTTAGCCTATATAACGTCTGAAATTGTGTTCCCTCTGCTTCTGCCTTTTAAGGGTGCTGGCATAAAAATCTCCTTTGCTGAGCTATCAGAGACAAAAAGCACTAAAAGCAGGCTAACCTCCTAACCCATGTTGAACTGTATTTGAACCTGCCCCAGACAAAGTTGCTGCACCACTTCACGTAGTAGGAAACAAGTCAAGGTTATGGTTCCTCTTCCCTGATAGCCCACAAGTTTTTATAATGCAAAATGTCGAGTTAAAAAGCAAAGAGGATGTGTCGTCTGCTGTTTGTTTAAGTACTTGATTATTTTTTTTCTCAGCTGTGAATGCAAACTTGTTACAAACCTGTTTGGAATTAATCTCTGCTTTGCCAGCTAGTTCTTCCTCTGTCAAGACAGCGGCTGAAATTTGTGTCTTACTGTAACCAAAGTTGTCTTGATAAAATCTTTCTGTATTGTGAGACCAGCTCTTGAGGTAGCACCCAAAGGTCACTTTGGTGACTGGTGTTGTCCTGCAAGTGCAGAACTCTGCTCCAGGGCTCTTTGTAGGGCCTGTATGAAGTAGATATTTTTGTTAGTAACATTGGAGCTGAAACACATTCAGTGACCTAGCTATTCAATTACACGCCTCCATATTTGAAATTGTGGTGGTTCATTGTCCTTACCTAAACTTTGTCCTTTTTATAAAATTAGGAAAATAACTGTTGGACTGTGGGAGACTTTGCCATTCAGTTTTGTAAAAGGCCCTTCTTGTAAGAGGTTCTCTCCAGCTCTCAACCTACATTGCCTGCTGGGACACATGAGGGGGAATAGATGTCTTGTTTGAGGACTGCTGGCACAGCATACCACTGGAGGGAGAAAGGCGGGAGCAATGCTACTCCTTGTCCCTATGGCAGCCCTCCCTCTGTTAAGGAAACAGAGGATGTGAGAGTTGATGCAGTGCTGAAATGGTAGTAATCCCAGCCAGACTGCCCCAGTAACAGAGAAGAGAACAGGATTACATTTGCTGACCAATTTGCTTGCATTAGAAAGCTCTTCCCTAGAACTGGGAGAATATGGCAGAGTTTTGACTGCGCTATCTGAAAGACTAGAGCTTGTTTGGGGGCAATTGTTTTGTTTTTTTTTTTTTTGCTAATGGGGTTATGGATGACTGTGCTTAGTGAGTTCTGCAAAGGGAATGGTCATTCTGTCTTATATACCTACTGGGTATGTGTGGGTTCTTATTGATTAAAAAGGTAGGATTTATGTTCCATTTATGTATTTGCTAACAGGATGTTATTGGAAAACATTAAACATGTTCTGTGTTTGTACTGTTCCTTAACGACTGGCTTTCTTGTTAATGAAACTTAGTTGTAGACTCTTACAAAAGGTTAGTAGTCATTTGGTTGAGTAGTTAAATGGTTTAATTACTTTAAAACAACAAAACAAAAAAGCCTTAATTAAAGACCAGACTTAATGGTTTCATGTAAGGCGCTGCTGTAGCATCCATGCCTGTCTTTCTACCCACTAGTTTTGCAAATGACAATGAAAGAGTTGCCTTAGGCAAAGCACATCCTCTATTGCTGAACACACGTCTGTATGGAGAATAAAAGAGGCTTTTCTTCCATTTCTTTCTTTGTTTGCCAGTGTAGCATCTAGGTAAATACAGTACTTTGTAGATAATCCCACCTGAAATCAATGGGATGAATTTAGCTTGAGGCATGAATGGAGTGCTGTCATGGCAAAAGGCCCTGTATTAGCTGTTATCAACCAGTAAGCAAAATTGATTAAACTGTTTCAATATTGTACCTGGTCTGAAAATTTTATAAATATTTCACGAACATACATGTTTACCTTGATGACAGTTACGGTTCCTGTGTATTGTACTTGGTCAATTTATGCCAGCTTTAGTCACTAGGGAGTTTGCTTTGTAAGTAGACCAGCTGGCTTTAATATGACTACAACGGGAAGAAATTAATATGTAACTTGAGAAAAACGGTAGACTGTCTACTGCCTGTTTATATTTTGTGACTGCTTTCCAGTCCCTGAAAACAGTTTTATGCCATTAGTATTTAGTGACTTTAGATCAAAACCAAGGCAGAGATGGGAGACAGGAAGATTTTTCAAGTTGTTGGACAAGCAAGATAGATAAAAGTTGGCAGCCTAAAGAATTCAGGATGGTTGCAAAGAACTCATTTGGGGGAAATATTTTCCTGCAAGTATTTAAATGAGCAATTCTATCTATAGAAGTGATGTGCGTAATTTCTAGATAGCCAGAACTTGCTCTTTATTTTTCTTCCTGTTTGACAAAGAGGATTCTGAGACACTTCCTAAATCACTGGGTGAAGTCTGCTACTCTTGCAAGCAGCCAGAACATACCCTCCGTTTCATAAATGATTCACACTCCACTGTACAATTAGCTAGAATCAATGCAGGCAAAAAAAATCCTGTTGTAAGGTTGTTCCAGAATCTTGCTGCTGTGATAGTTAGAACTTGTCTCCTAATTAATCCTGCATTAATTAATGGACAATTTATAACCGTTTACTTTGTGTCCTATGTTTTAAGTAACTTTTTCTTTTCCAAGTAATTTCATCCTCATGTGTTTCTAGAGAGAAACTTTATTCTTCCACAGTACTTGTTTTACTAGTCTAAAAGAGCCACTGACTTCCTCCCCACCCTCCCTCCACATTTTCCCAGTTATGTCAGTAAACTTTCTTTGAACGGATGTTGCATGATTCAACTAAATTTTTTTTTTAATCCGCCTTACAAGTGGGAGGCAGACTGGAGAGAAAAAAGAGTTTTGGAACTGCAAACTTGAAGCAACTGGTCCTGTGTTTTGTTTTTTTTCTGGGGCATTTTGGGGTTATGCTTTTTTATTTATTTAGCTTGGTATTCTTAGCAAGCGTAGAAAGTTTATTAAAAAGTGCCAGAAGACTTTAAGCTCTTCATCCAAGTTTATCACTTGAGCTTACTCTTCTGTATCAAGCACCCTTATTTCAAGGATGTGCTTTCCTTTGTTTGTCCTTGCGTAGGGAAGAAGGAAGGCTTTGTGTCTCTGTAACCACAAAAGATAGGTACATACTCAACGCGTGCCAATTGCTCTGCTCCCCCACTGGCTAATGTTGAATGCTTTGCACTGTATCACTGCTTTGGTATTCTTTCTGTCTGCTCCTTCTTCCCTCTGCCAGCAATCTCTAAAGAGCAGTTACCATTTTGAAGTGTAAACAAAGAAGAGGAAAAGCATGTCAAGCAAGAACAGATCCACTCCTGGCTATAGGAAGAACTTCCTTATGTATCTGTCTGCCCCGACCACTGGGAGGGGTGAGCTACTGGACACTCAGCAGTGCCTGCAAAGTGTGAACTCCAGCTGAGGGACATTATTCCTCTGCATCTAGAAAATGGTCATTCAGAGCAAACATTTTTTTTTCTGCATTTACTGTAGACAAAGGAAGTGGCAACATGAGGTGAAAGAAAATAAAAGGAAATAGAGTAGTGCTGTATATTTGTTGAGCTTTACAAATGCACTCTGAACTTTTTAAAGATTTCTTCAATGTAATAAAGCATAATAATAAGCATGACAAACAAACTTTACATTGTTTGATTGTGCAATTAGATAAATTTACTTGTCAAATTGGAAAGTTTTGGCTAAACATTTAGTCTCTCCCCCCCCCCCCCCAAAAAAAAAAAAAGATGGAAGTATGTGTGCACCAAACCTTTTTTAGAAAGAGTTTGCCATTTTTCATTTTTTACAGACTCACCATTAATCCATTATTAGTCCTTTCTAGGTGAGTGGGAAGGAACTAATTTTTGACTAAAAGTTTTGAGAACCAGTAGGCGAGGAAGCACAGACTCCATCTGTCATTGCCAGTTTCTGACTTCAACCCTAGCAGCTGGAGGGAAATGGGTTGTTGAAGGAAGGAAGGAAGGAATTGGGACTATCAAAATGGGGCAGAACAAACATGCTAAGAACTTCAAGGAGGTCATGGACTTTCATTGTTACCACCCGTGGGTTTCACTTCATCTGCTCTGTCCATGGTCCTCTATTCTCTAGCTAGTCAGCTCATTTCTTGCAAGCTTAGCTGACTATGGTAATTACGCAGCTATTTGTTAGTTCCCAGCTTATGACACCACAACTTCTTTCTGTACAACCATAATCAGTTTGCAATTCTCTAGTTGAATTGGCATAGAAAAGTTTTTATTTCAAATTTTGTCCTTAATGTATCTTTATGAAGACACTTCAGTTTTATTTTTAGTGATTTAAAAGTAATTTTGAGTATCTTTGATGAAAATTCTCTAGCTGGAAGATAGAAAATGCTAAAGCACATGAAAATAAGACATAGGAGGCATATCGAACTTTCCTTTTGTGGCTTTGGCCTCTGTTCTGAAGTGAAAGAGACTCCAAAGTCAACTCCAATGAAAAAGGAAGTGTGTCTGTGGCAAAATAACCATTCATCACCTCTGAAGGAGAAGGGAGGAATATATAATCAAACTTCCAGCTGAAGCTTGATGTAGGTGCTTAGCCGTACAGTGAATAATCTAGTGAAACTGCTCAATAAGGGGACTGGTTAAGGTAATACATGTGAAGTGTTAGGTGGTTAACTTTATTGCGCATTGAAAAAGATCTGCTTATTTCAAGTCAAGAAGAGAAAACTGGCTAAACATGAATGACTTAGTAACAAATAGCTGCAGAATACTCCATCTGCTTTAAGAAGTCTTACAGTCTACCATTTTCTCAGCTGAGTAAATAAATCTCCTGGTTTCTAAGAAAGCCGAAACTGTTGCATTTAACATCTGCTTTGTTAAAGCCATATGGATGCACCTGATGTCTATGAATTAATCCTGTTTTCACACAAAATAATTTTCCCACTGAATTGTTAGTAACGTGCAGAGTTGTTGTATCTCTGATCAGCGTGTTTTTCTTTGTTGCCTTAGTTTTGTTTTCAATATTTATTTTGAAGTTACTCTTTGCAGTAACCGCCCTCTCTCTTTCCTTTTTCTTTCTTTTTTTTTTATGTCCTTATGCAGAGGATTACTACTTCAGGAAAACAGCAGGTTTTCAGAGGCATTGCATTACTATAAACTGGCAATTGGTAGCAGACCTACACTAGCTTGTAAGTATTTCAACTATACAAGCTTACATAATATTGACTATTGTTCTTTAAGTAAATCTTCCTACTCTTTAATAACTCTTCTTTTCAGAAGTTTTTCATTTGGAAAGCAAAAGGTGAAATTGTGCACTTTTCAGTTTAAAGCAAGTGTTTATTAGTCAACAACTACATTTAATGTGGTGCAGGGAAGAAGCAGATAATGAGTTAACACTGAGCAGCACTGCTAGAATCTAAAATGCTTCTGATCTGGGGTGATGAGCCATAGATGCTACTGCCCAAATTTTCAGGCTTCTGTTTTCTGTTTCTTACAGCCAGTCCCTGATTTTTATGGTATGTGGTGTGAGTGAATCATACAAATATTTTTGAAGTCCTTTCATTTTTCCTTTCTTGCCTGGGGGAAATGGGAAATAATCCATAGGATGTTGCCAGTGATCAGTTCCAAAATTAAGTGGGTGCTTTTTAAGATTCCTGACTTTTTTGTAGCTTAAGTATTAAATCTTCTATATATGTATATACACACATACACATATATACGTACAAACGTATGTATATATTTTTGTAACATTTCAAACAATGACGCTATATGCTTGATGCAGCCCTAATAAGAGGAATGAAACGCAGCACCCTGCCTAACCAGTGTTCCCTTTCCTCCTTCCTCAGTCTTTATAGCCACTTTCTCCTTTCCTTGTCTCTGAACTTTTACCTCTTATAAGTTCCTCTTTACATCAGTGATTGCTCTGTAGTATACAAAAGCCAAATTAGATAACCATGGGATCTCTTTCAGATATTACTTTGAAATAAAACAAAGATTAGATAAAACATAATGGAACCCCATTAAATGATAACATTTTTTCCCTCTTCACAGCTGCCTATTTAAATACTGGTATCATCCTGATGAACCAAGGGAAGACAGAGGAAGCCAGGAGGACTTTCCTGAAGTGTTCAGAGATCCCTGATGAAAATTTGAAAGATCCTCATGCTCATAAAAGCTCTGTTACTAGCTGTCTTTATAACTTAGGAAAACTTTTTCATGAACAAGGACACTATGAGGTAAGACTCCAAATTTGTCTACAATATCATGATAAAACCTTCATACATAAATAATACTTAGTGCTTCCATCCAGACTTTCAAAATACATCACAAGCACAAGTCAATTGAGTTTCACCAAATCAAGATTAGTGTTCTCTACAGAGAATATTTGTTCTGTACAGCCACAGGTGTGACAATGTTAATTAGCAGTGTGATGTTCTGATGTCAGAGGCAACAGTAGCACTGGTTACATATGATATGTGTTAATTCATTCTTTTTGGCTTTGTTCCCATAGCTGGTATGCAAAGGTTATAGCCTGATTACAGACCAGCCGACCTAAAGAGTACTGGCTTTTTAATTCAAAATAGAGTAAGTCCATCTTTAGTTGAAAAAACAGAATTATGGTTGCTTTTGAGTCTCCAAGAATAAGACCTAGTTGGAACAATTCAAAACTTCAGTGATTAAAACCATCCCATTATGTGCTATTTTCAGATAACTTGACCTAAGTGCTGAAGTGGGTTGGATATTTTTGATGTAACTGTACGCTGCACCCAACCCATCCCATCTCATCTTATTTACGTGTGCAAATGTGACTGTTGTGATTCCTCTCCATTCTCCCCGATGAAATTACTAGAACTGGACATTTCGCTTGAGTTTTGACCTTTAGCAGTATTTGAAAAAAAGTCATTCTCTCTTTGCATTGCCAGGCATACTTCAGAACAGGAGTTATGCTGCATGGTTTTGATCCATATAATTCTTCCTGACCGTGACAGTTACCTCAGCTGTTTAAGATTAGGCATGCAAGCTCTACGGATTCTCTTGTCATCTGCCTGCTGAATCCAGCTCTGTCAGGTGGCAGTTACTAATTGATTAAAACACAGATACAGACAGCTAATACATCCATGAAGATAAGAGAAAAGCAGCATGTTGTCTGCACAGCCGATAGACCATAGAGTTGGAGTGCAGTGCTTGGGAGGTGCAAGGGATTTTAAGAACATAAACCATCAGATTTCTGCCTGGTGGTCATTGCAGTCTGACCCACGCTTGATTTGATCATACACTTAGATTTTTTTCAAGCCTATTTCAGCCTTCACAAGCTGCAACAATTTAATGGGATGATGTAGAAAATGATGCAGAGTTAATAGACTGACCAGTAAGCATCATAAGTGCTAAATGAATGTGTGGTCAAGTAATTCAAGGCACAGCACATTTGTGAAGGGAATCCAATTTTGGCATTCTTGACACTATAGTCCATCTCATTCTTTCTGTGGAGCAGCCTTCAGTTGTGAGGATTATGTTTTGTTATTACTTGGCAATAGAAAATGATTTCTTTATTTTTAGGTCACTTACTGTAGCTTAGTCATCAGAAAGTCCTTTGCCTGCAGTTTGATATTATTCAATATTCTTCTATAGCCTATAGAATTTTAAATATGTTTATAAACTCATGTGTCATTGGGGGGTTTAAAAAAATGTTCTTTTTATTTCCACCTGGAAAATTTGAACTAATTGGAATGGCAATATTGGAACTAATTTGATCTCTTCTTAATAAGCTTCAGTGAATTTGGTAAAACTTCTGTAAATGAGAAATGTGAACTTTCTGTAGTATTTATGATGCCGATGTGTTTTCTTTCTCTCTGCACCTTTCATTTGGGAAAGAAAGATAATTTGGTTTTACTTTATATGTGAAAGACTGCTTTTGAAATTGGTGCTTTACTAATGATTTGTCCCACTTGTGTGTCTCTTCAGGATGCCCTTATGGTTTACAAAGAAGCAATACAGAAAATGCCAAGGCAGTTTGCACCACAGAGCTTATACAACATGATGGGTAAGTGCATTGTTAGTGCTTCAGAAAGATACTTGAGGAGTCAGGCAGGGTGAAACAAAATAGCTTAGCCAGGCAACTGGTGCTCAAATGAATTAGCTAATAAAACCAAAGATAATTGTCTTCAGTAGACATGAGCCAAACCAGGTTCAGAGCTTAAATGCCAGCAACTGCAATGCTGAATAAGGCACAATAAATGACGATACTGTTAGATACTGGATATCTTTAAGAGTGTCCATGCAGCACTTTTATATTTAAAATGCTTGGATTAGTATTTTTCTCTGCCTCCGGAGTCTCTCATCCAGTATCTTGGAGAACTCATGTGCAATTCATACATTTTTTTTTAATCTCCTGTTTAGTCATCTTTGAAACTAAGAAGAAATTGTATTTACTTCATAGAAAATGGAGTGAGATTGGTTATAACATAAAATCTAGTGTGGGCATTGGATGTCAAATTTCCTTGTAAACCAACAAGATGTCCAAACAGGCCCACAGAGATAGTTGGATTTTTTTTTTTGCAGGTTGTGCCAAAAACTTATTTCCCAGGTGATGTACTGTTAGTTAGACATCTACAGTGAGAGAATTCTTCTTCCAGGACCAGCCTATCTCTCCTTCAAAATTTTAGCAGAGTCCCTTGAGTACTGCAAGAAACATTAATTTAGCTGAGGTTTTTTTTTTTTAAGCTTTAACTTCAGGTTCCTCATATTCTTTATCACGTCTTTATACAGGATACATTAAACAGATAAAAGAAAGAAGTTAATACGAATTATTATTTATAGTATTCAGATCTGTAAACAAGAGGGCAGGTTCTTCATTGTTTCAGAGATGCTTTTAAGTGGAATTCTCTCTGAAAGGGCATGTGTTTCTGCTAAGCAATGTCAGTGTCTGGCCCAGTAGACTCTGTGAGCTATCTGGGACAGAAAAGCATGTAAGATGCCTTTAAAGTAGTTCAAAGTAGAGCAATTAAAAATATATGTAGAAACAATTAGGATCAACAGGAAGCATGTGGGGTTTTGTGGCTTTTTCCCCCCTCCCAATGCCTAAAATACAAGGGAATGTATTGGTTGATACCAATTAGTTTGACACAGTTGTTGAAAGGAGGCACCACTCACTCTTCTCTACTTATTTAGGAAATGCATCTTTTATTAGCTCCTTACAAGTACTTAGGCATAGGAAAAAAAATTCTAAAATTGTAGTTGTAACTCATGCTACATGTTTGCAAATCTCTGTAAAGGCTGAATTAAGTACTTTTCTTGTCACAGTGACAAAGTATCTAATGTCAGTAACAGTATAAACACTTCCTTAACAGTTCATACAGTTCAATGGAGAGTTACTTCTCTCTGAATGCAGAGCTTTATCAGATTAATGCAAATGGCTAAAATCCCTAAAACGCACAAGTTGATTATTGCATGTACTTTTGTTCATAGAGAGTCTTAGCTGAACTACTGTTTTATCAGTTTTATCTATCAGCATTTGCTGATAAATTTGGTGGGGTTATCAACAGTCACCACTTCATGAATTAAGCTTCTGCTTACTATCAGTGTCCTATAGTGACTGCTGAAGTACTGCAGTGCTCCAGCAAACCCTCCAAAGTTTGACTGCCCTCTTTGGTGCAGATATATATTTCATAATTCTGATAAAAGTGCTCCTTGGAAGTACAGAAATTGGAAAAAGTAAACCAATGCTGTTTCTAGCATGATGGTTGTTCCATTACAAAACAGGCCCGTGCCACCCTTTTTCTTTTCCCGTGAATAGACGCTCCCTTTAGAACCACTATGGCCTGTAAGATTCTTTAGGTTTTTTACTTTTTTGCCCAATGGTTACTTTTTTAGGTTCAAGAGGCCTTTCTCAGCTTCCTTTGCCAGTCCATGACGTCCAAGTTCACTCTGTTCTGGGATTTGCATTTATTAACTCACAAAGCAATGGTGAACACAAAGACCAGCTAAGTCCTTTGCCTGGGCTTGACTGCTGCTACACTTCCTCCCTCCACTATTTATCCCACTCTCTGACTTCTGTTTCCTTTAGGCAGCCACCAGCACTTCACGGATGTCCTAGCAACGTAACAAGTTAGGGTCAGCTGAGCTTACCTTAGCCCCTTTCAGCCTATTGCAAGGAGCAACAGTGTATTACAGAGCTCTGTAAAGTACAACTTACCCTGCATGTAGCATATATTTGTATTTTGGTTGCTGTTGTGATGGCAGCTGTTGCAGGGAAACCAGAATTTGCTTCACACTGATTGCTGAGGTGTGGCTTGTTGGCTGTGCTGCAAAGGCAATTCAGGAGGCTACATACAGAGTAGGGTAGTGACTCGAATTGAACGCGGTGCAGCTTTATTAACAGCAGGACTCAGGCTGCTTTGTTTAAAGCTGTCCTGGATGCATCTGTCCATGAGCGTACATGACTGCAGTTAAACGCATTGAATTAGGTTAGTATCTCCTACCTGTAATAGTGTAAAGGTTAGATGACAAGACAGAGCTTGGTAGCTATGCTCACTTTATAGTGTGGAAAGAAAAAGATACCTCTGGGGAGTAATTAAGCCCATCTGACTTAGACATCTATTTTAGATTATACAGATAATCCTCTGCAAGCATACTTCTCCTGTAAAAGGAGCTGAGATGACTAGCTTAGATTTCCTAGCTCAAGTTGGGTGAGATAAATCCTAAACACCTATTCAGTCATCTCTTTGCATCGGTTGTGACAGGATAATGAGGCAACCACATCCATTATCAGGAGTGCATCCGCTCTACAGCTCACACCGTGTCACTGGGCACCAGAAGGCCGACCAGATTGTTTATTTCTGTTTTGATGTTAAGATAAAATTATAAACACATTCACTATAACACTTTCTTTGATAAACAGCATTACATAAACTTGTCTGCCTACTTCTTGCCTTTAAAAGGGAGACTAGAGGAGCTGAAATAGGCCAGTCCTGTCTCAGGTGCTTGGAACTGCATGAACCTGACTGAGCTGTGCCCACTCACCATGTCCTCATTGCTGGGGAGGAAGGGGGCGAACCTGGGGAGTGCTCCCCATCTGCTTGGGAAGGAAGGGTCCTTCCCTGTCTCTCTACATGTGGAAAAAGTCTTCACGGCTTGTCATTAAATCCAAGAATACAGTTTGAGGATTATCTGCTGCAGTTGTCACTGTGATTGATGTATTCTGAGTCTCTGGCAATCACTCTGCTTGGTTCAGTGTTAGATACTGGCATGTGATGTAAGAAGACAGTGCTTCCTCTAATTTTTAATAGTTATTCAATCATTTCATTGAAGATTTTCTGGAGGCTTTTTTTCCCTGTATGATGTACATGACATACGCGAAAGTGAATAAACAGGAGACAAACTGCTTAAACTGAATTAGGGTTTGAACTCCAGCACTCGGAGTGCGGTAGCATTAACACTTCAGCAGTGTTAAGCCGTTACACCACCTGCTTTCCCTGTTTGTGTTACATTTCTTTCCCTGCCCTTGCTTCTATTGGTCTTTTGCTCTGACAGGCCCAGTGACTCATTCCTCCGGTGTGCCAGCTTGCCCGGCTGACTCTCATCCTATAAAACTCTGAGTGACTTGCTTCTTAAAGGAAGAAGTAGTATTGGGCCTGAAGAAGCAAGCCATCCGTTTGACTTTGCATTTTATTCATGGTACAAAAGGCAGGACCAGAAGACCAGCATCAGATGTTCTAAGTTTGTGCATATGAAAAGTTGCAGTGTAGATTTTGGTGTCCTGTTGCTGTGATTTATTTTGCCAGGTGTGCAACAACTCAGCTAAGGAAACCATATGTTTCTCTGGCTTTGTACCAAGAAGTGAAACCTTTTAATTTTTTTTTTCTCAAAAGAACCCAAACCAGCTAAAAATTTAAACTCTAAAACTAGAATAAAAATAATTATTCAACAAGCTGTAGAGGGTTGGCTTGGTATTTATTTTCTCTATGTCAAATTTCTTTGATGTAAATTAAAAAGTACATGCTAAGGTTACACAGATTAATTTGCTTGGCATGGCAACATGCACTACAAAGGCCAGAGTCCAGCTCAGATGCATTAAATAGGTAATATATTTTGTTTAAAGTTTCAATTAAAACCTGGGGTCAAAAGATAAAATGGTCCCTGTGGGATCTTGAACACTTCAATGCCAATATTAGGATTGCTTAAGGATCAGCCTCTGCTCTAGACGTCTTTTGCATTCCTTGAAATCTGATATTTTACAGTTGATTGTATTACATTGCTTTTAAAACCACACTGGCCCACCTGCTACAGTAATTCATATTCCTGCCAGTTAAGTAGTGTGAGGTGGACCATGGAGGCTTTATTTTAATACTGAACAGTAACAAGAAAGATGTTGGAGTGGCATTGTCCAGGTTTAGATTGGCAAGATGCTATCATAAAGACAAATGTCTTGATCTCACTTCCTCTGCCCTTGCCAACTAACATCTGAATGTCTGTTTTCAAATGCACTTAATGCAAGGTCTTACAAACATTTTTAATGCGAAAAGCAAGTTACAAAAGAAGCTAACATTGCAGGAGTAAATACAGTTAACGATGCACAGATTAGAGTTTAGATTTCTCCTTGCTAATCTGCTACATTGCACATGGACAGAAAACAAATCATATGCAAGTGGCAGCCAGGTACAGAACAGGAAAGGGGAGCCAGATTTTACATCTGGTGCAGAGGTTTGCATCATAAGTACAAAGCCTTAGCGTGCAGAGAGACTTTCTGTGTTGATGATTGTAACATAACTATCACTTTATTTGATTATGCTTCTGGGTGGATGTGGCTGTTTGTACAAACCTGTTAATATTGTTAAGGCTCCTATCCCATTTGCCCCTTGCTCCCATTAAATGCTTTTTTATTGAATTACTTTAAAATATTGTTTAGAACTCCAAGAAACACTTTTGCTGGTATAGTTTTACAGTTCATACTGTGTAAGACTTACTTTTTAAGAGCCAAAGATGATTAAGCTGCGAAATACATATCCCACATCATAACTTATGCAGAACATGGTACCTGCACTTGTCTGAGCTCCAGTCATCAGTGTGCTTCCTATGTGTCTCATGAAGCTTTACTGGTAATTTCTTACTAAAAGTACATTACAAACTTTTGTCTTTTAAAACTAGCTTAGTTGAAAAAAAGGGATTTTTTTCTTTCATATGTGTATTTTATTATATGTTCTAGGGAAATAAGAATGGAGTCCACTCCGATAGTGATGGGGCTAAAAGGCTGTGCTTCCTTCTCTCCCCCTCCCTGCTCCCATCCTGCTACTTTAACTCTTCCACCTCTGAGACTTTGTAGACTATGGTAGTTTATATCTGCTGTCCAAAGCTGAGTATAAATCTCCGGGCTGCTTGCAATCTCTCCTGTTTTTTCACTTTGTTTTGTTTGAGTGATTCAAGCTGGGTATGAAGGTTACAGCAGTGGATTGCTGAGGGGGTAGTGGATGCAATGTTTGAGACCAGTTTTGTTTCCCCAGGTTCTCAGGTTTTTTTATTTTATCTCTTTGGACTATTGATCTATAATTTCATGTGAAATGCTTGAGTTTTCTTAGGCAATATTCTGAAAAAGCTAAGAGTCTAAGCCTGAAATGCATTTGTGTTTTTAGCATATGGGGGTTTGTATGAAAATAAGTATAATTGTAACATTTGTAGACCAAAAATATGGTCCAATACTGAAACTGGGCTACAAGGATCCCAGTTAGGCATGATTCTAATGGAAAGTGCTTCTATTAAGAGTGTTTTAAAGAAACCTATACTGGCATGATGTCTATGTTTTACTACCAAAAAAAAATCTTTAAAATGTGTGTAAATAAAGTAAAAGGCAAGAAAAGTGTACAATCACTTGTTCAGTTATGAATTCTTAGTTTGTACCCTTATGATTTACTACTGGTTGCACATCTGTTGGAAAATGAAAGTGAAATTGTCTATCACCTCAGGTGAGCTCAGTGCTTCTATTTGAGTCAATATACTGCTTTCACTGGAAGTCTTTGTACAACAGGAAACAGCTGTGCAAAGTCCATACTGTTCCACACTGTAACTGATATTATTTTGCCCTTCATTTATATCTGTTTTCCACTTTAGGTCTTTTCCCTCAAAAGTAGCTTAGTGGTCTAATTAAGTCAGATCAAAGGCTTTGCTTTGGTTAATTGAAGCCTATAAGAATCTGCTCAACCAAAGTAAATGTGGATTGACTCCCATCCATCAAAAGCCCTCTTAAAATACAATACATTCCTTGAAATCTTCAAGGAGATTATTCTGTAGAAGGAAAAAAACAAACAGAATATGCTTAGTCTACACAGAACTTGATGCTCATTAAGTTCACATGCTTCAGCTGTTCCAGAGATGTGCATGCACTGCATATTTATGACCAAGGCTGTTAATCTTTTGCAGTATATCTTAAACATCAGTATAGTATAACATCAAACTTGCTTCTAGATTTATTATGTTATTGTATGCACTGGTACCTAAGGGAAAAAAGAAGGAAGTTATATATCTAGGGAGGTACATTTACAGTAAGTGCATCTGCAGCCTTGATTTGCAGAAGGAGGCTGCACGGTTGCATTATGAAAGACACAAACCCCTTGTGGTATTGTGGTACACAGTGTTGGAGACCTTTCCATCATTTTCTAAGGCAATCTGTTTATGTTCCCAATACAAAGAAATTATGGAAAAATGAAATTTAAATCCTGACTGAATGTGTATCTTAGAGGTTTTCCTTTTCAAAGTGCATCTCCATCTTCCTTTCTGTTTTGACATCTGCTCTTGTCAATGCCAAATTCTATATTTTGTATATACCATTTTTACCATCCAGCAATCTGGGTGGCAGATAATTAACATATACAAGATCATGCAAAGCAGATTTATCTTGCATTGTCTCCTTTATGGAGATAATTTTTCAGTTGTCTTTTCAGCAATACCTTTTGTGGTCCTAAGAGGGGGACCACAGGAGGGACATATGTTCTTAATCTGAAAGTGTGGGTACATGGCACCTATAGAGGTACAGTGCTATTGCATCCATAGTTCCATTGTACTTGCTCATCAATAAGTGTAACATGCTCCCTGCAAGGAAACGGCCTTTGCTTGGTATGACAATGTACATCTGAAACAGAACAAATACAAAATTAGCAGATGAGACATTAATCTAGAACCATGTAACATACATTCATGTAAATGGTACCTAATTTTGCTTTTTAACAATGTGTGATATGTATTAGAAAATCTTAACTTCTGTTTTGGTTTTTTTTTGAAGGTTTTGTATTAAGATCGTATTCGTTACTGAGTATAAAGTTAGCCTTTCAGGGGAAATAGCAGCTAGCAAGCTGATCCTTTATAAGTATTATTATTTAATATAAATATTTAATATGATTGTTATTTTTAAATTATTCATAATTAATCTGTTCTAGGATCATTTTAGAAGGGATATTTTTGTTGTTGTTTGAGTTTGTTGTGGGTTTTTTTTGGTTTTTGTTTATTTTGAAAGATGATTTGTCAGTCCCAAGGATTCTGGGGAAATATGGGGAAATACTGCATTGGAGAATGGTAGTCTTGCAACTGATCTATCTCTATTGCAAAGAAATCCACTTGAGTACCAGGATTTTGGTTAGAGTGGTGTAAGTGTAGTTAAAAGTTAGCCCATTACTCATTGTCATAAAGTATTAATAGAGGTGTTAATGAACTATATATATACACTCTTTTAAATAGTGTTTCAGTTGCATATTAATGTGTTTTCCTGTACTACATTAGTAAATGAGAGTTACAATTAAATAATCTATGTTCTTGCTTTTGGAATAGGCTAAGAAATGGGTGCATAAATAACAAAAAATATTAGCTGAAATGTAAAAATTGAAAATTGGCTGATTTGTCTCCTTTTATTCCAGTTAGCTGTTTAATTTCTTGCCACCACTCATTGTGCAGGCAATGTTGCACATGGCTGCATGTTTATACGGATTAGGGAACTGAAGTAACTGTCAGTTTATGTCATAAGGTTTCCACTGCCATGAACAGGCCAACAGCATCCTCGCCTGTATCAGAAATAGTGTGGGCAGCAGGAGCAGGGAGGTGATCGTGCCCCTGTACTCGGCGCTGGTGAGGCCGCAGCTTGAATCCTGTGTTCAGTTTTGGGCCCCTCACTACAAGAAGGACATTGAGGTGCTGGAGCGTGTCCAGAGAAGGGCAACGAAGCTGGTGAGGGGTCTGGAGCACAAGTCTTATGAGGAGCGGCCGAGGGAGCTGGGGTTGTTTAGCCTGGAGAAGAGGAGGCTGAGGGGAGACCTCATCGCTCTCTACAATTACCTGAAAGGGGGTTGCAGAGAGGTGGGTGTTGGCCTCTTCTCCCAAGTGACTAGCAACAGGACAAGAGGAAATGGCCTCAAGTTGTGCCAGGGGAGGTTTAGGCTGGATATTAGGAAAAATTTCTTTACTGAGAGAGTGGTGAAGCATTGGAACGGGCTGCCCAGGGAAGTGGTGGAGTCACCGTCACTGGAGGTGTTGAAGGAACGTGTGGACATGGCATTGTGGGACATGGTTTAGTGGGCATGGTGGTGTTGCGTTGATGGTTGGACTTGATGATCTTACAGGTCTTTTCCAACCTTATTGATTCTGTGATTCTGTGAATTTCTTTCTTTCTTATTGTTACCTTTAATAGAAAAGTAGAATGCAACTCTCTTGAACTTCATAGATCGGACAAGTTTCATTAGTAAATTGTGTGTGTGTGTGTGTGACCTTTCAGATTTTTAACATGAGTTTTGAAAGATTTTACAAATTAAGTAATTGTTAAAGTAAATACAGAAACATGCTCACATTTACCATTGGTCTGCATATTTTCTTCCAATGGACACTCTGTTATTTTCCTAATAACTAAATCATTCATGTTGCAAGTTTATAAAAAATGTAAACATTTATAAAATTGTAAATGACAAGTACTGTTTTTCTTATTTTAATCTCAGGCATGTAAATGCATCCTGAATGACAGAAGTCAATCCATACATGTTTTCTCTGTCATTTTGTTGGAAAATTATCTGAAGCTGAAATAGCTTTTATTAAAATTGCATCAGTCTAACACATAAAATCACCTGATTGAATTAACGCTTCAATTAACAGTTGCTTGATTTTATTCCCATCTTTGAGTACGGTGGTGGCAGAGTCTCTGTCAGTTTTCAGCTTATTTGATTTCTTTTTAGATAGGTGTGTCACTGTAAATCATTTAGAAAAGGAAATTAATAACAGACTCCCTAACAGTGCTTCCTTCTGTAATAACGACATGTTCTAATTGCTTATAACATAGCAATTCTTGAAGCTATGGGGCTTATGGGCAGAAAACAGACTCTTCAGAAGAAAAATGTTCAGCTGTAGAGGATTCCCTGTAAAGTCTTCAGGGGAATAAAATTCCTTTTTCTACAGTTTGACATTTAGATTGACATATTGTAGCTTCATTTTTAGATGCGTCACTCAGAAATACCCTCAAAGTTTTAGGAGGTTAGCTTGTAAAGTAGTTGAGCTCTTAAAACCTATTAAAAATTGAATTTGCCAGTACTCTGAAGACGTTAATCTCTTCTTATATCAGAATCCATCATGGAAAATAGATGAGAACCTTGGATCTTTTTGAAATTTGGGAGTGCATTCAGCATATAGTACCAGCAGATAAGAACTCCATCTCTTATAGCTGCTTACATTTCTCTTTAAAGATTCTTGTTGTTAATTGGTTGAAACTTTGCCAAGCTGTAACAGGTTGGGCTGGAATTTTCTACTTAAAGGGCAATATGGATTCCTCATTTCCTGTATGCTAAATGAAGCAGGGGCCTGTGGGAAAAATAGTATGCAATCAAATAATTAAACATTCTGCCATAAAACATACAGCTAGGGAGAGGAGTTGAGGGGAACATATAGCTTGACTTCTGGCTTCTTCCATCTTTTGAACGCTTAACTTCATGACTTTGTTTTGTGCATAACAAGGTATAATGTTAACGTCACTTATTTGTGACTGCTGGCATAGTGAAAAAAATGCAGTTGACATTGATATCCCTGAATTTGATTGTGGGTTTTGGGGGGGGGGAGGTTTGTGTTCTTTTGGGGTTTCTTTTCTGTTTGAATTTTTTTCATTTTTTTAAATCCAGCTTGGTTTTTTGGGGAATTGTTCTTTTAGTTTGGCCCTAACCAGCAATACAAGGACTTGAGTACTTCTGGGACTAAAACATCAGCTACTTCTGTGAATGTAATCAGATAACCAAGACCAGTGCATGAGTACAGAATGCTCTGTAGATTCTTGCATTAGAAATCCTGGTCTGGTAGATTTACAAGCTTGCACCCCTTTTTGGAAAAACTCTATTTGCTCATAAAAATCATATTGGCTCCCCTTTGCCTTGGCTCAGTGTGACTTCTGACTCTACATCACGCTTATTTTATCTGTGGGCTTGTAGTTTGGTCATTTTGCATGCACTGCACCCTACCCCCTGAAACTCAAACTTCTGGGCCACATTTTGCCTGGGATCCCTATCCTCTGGTGACAAAGATAGCAACAAAAAAAGGAAAAAAAATCTAACTGGACCTAGTCCAATTTTCTTTCATCAGGAAAATCCTCCATAGGCTCTGTAAATACTGAAGGTGAAGCATCACTCACATGATAAGAGTTCTTTCTATTTTTCTTCCTTGAGCATGTAGGTGGTACCTTTTTCTCTGAGTTTTAGGGCTGTGATAGCCTCAAGCTTGAACAGAGAACACTGGTCCTTCTCTCTCTTTCTGATGCACTCACAGCTATTCATTTCTGTGTGATGCAGAACTGGGGGCAGTGACTCACCTGCAGACATCCTTAGCCATCCTCTACTTGGGTCAGACGTAGTCCTCTGTTGATCCTCCAGTGGTGTAACTGGATAAACAGTGACTTCATAATTTTGGGAAGATACTTAGCCATTGATTTGGAATGAATCAGCTGGTGAGATGGTGAAATCCTGACTCTCCTGTAGGCATTTTCAGTCTGTCATTGGCTTGGGCAGGGGCACATTTACATCTAGGTTCTTGATGTATTATGATTAAATGCAAGGACATTCTGTATTCTCCCTACCAGTCCATGATGTGCAATGTAGATTGATGGAAAAGAAGTAATTTCTCTATAGTAGACGTGACAAAATTTCTGTTATTTTGAGACTTTTGGCTGAAACTTAGCAGCTGGAATGCTCTCTTGAAATTCTGTTCCAACAAGACTTTCATCTCAACCATGCTTTTTCAGCACTAGTAAGGCTGTAACTCAATCTCCTCACTCAAGTGTTTGTAAGGCTATTTTGCTTTTTCATTGCAGGTGTTCAAAACATTTCACCTTTTTCAAGATCTCTGCCCATTTAATAAACAGCACATTATAAATCAAATGATAAATTCTGGAGGCCTTGAGAAATTTGGGGCATTCTCACTAACATTTGTTTCACCCTGTAGGAGAAGCCTATATGA
Source organism: Gavia stellata (assembly GCF_030936135.1). NCBI lineage: Eukaryota > Metazoa > Chordata > Aves > Gaviiformes > Gaviidae > Gavia > Gavia stellata. The sequence continues at coordinate 46,212,252 of NC_082597.1, forward strand.
GAATGAGCCGGCTGCCAGAAGCAGAGCGCTGGTACGTGGAGTCACTGCGATCCAAGAGTGACCACATCCCAGCCCATCTCACCTACGGAAAACTGCTGGCTCTGACGGTGAGTTAATCAACAGCTCCTGGGAGCTGGTCCCAGGCCCTTGGAGTATGTGAGGTAAAGGGACAGGAAGCCTTTGTCCTGAAAATTGCTTATTGCCCTATTTGTCACGCTATTTCACTCATGCCTTCTAATTAAGGATTTTGACAGCATTGGTTTTTTGTGAAACATTACATCCATTCCTGAAATAGTGCCACCTCTGTGTCACGAATGGGTGATTTGATTTAGATCGCTTAAAGAACCACTGTCAAAGGTATTAGCAAAAATGGTTTTAATATGATATTGTAAAAGTACGACTAACAAAGTTCGATGGCAAGGTTCATTCTATTACTGTACGGCACAATCGTTTGAACAGTGATTCAAAACTACCAAGGCACAAATCAAAGTTACCAAGACAAAATCAAAGTTAGCAAGGCACAAATCAAAGTTACCATACTACAAGGTTATGTGCAATATCAGTCACTTACCAAAGATCTGCTGCTGGTAGAATGTCTCTCTGCCTCGAGGAGCAACCTTGAGAGGCATCCCAGCTCAAGGGGAGATCACCGCCAGGCAGCCAGGCTGATTAGCCAGAAGAGCTCAAAGGCGGCTCACTTAGGCTGTCATAATTGTGGAATGAAGTCGTTAGCTTGTAATCAAATTACATATGATGGGAAAGGTATGCATGAGAGTCCTTGTACCCACAACTTCCTTTGTTCCTTGATAAATGAGTCTTGCAAAAAGCCGCCTGCTATTCATGTGTTAATCGCATGATCAATGTTCCAAGCTCATATGCATGGATGCGCACTGTGTCACTCTGCTCCTTTGTGGGTTTTCAGAGAACAGATTGGAACTAGAGGAGTTCTTGGCCTGTTTACGGCTTAGGCCTTTGCCTCTTTTGGAGCCTGAACCAAACTAGCCCTAGTTTGGTTAAGGGGTCAAGTGCATCCGTGACACTCTGTGCCCAAAGGAAACAGTTATAATACCGTAGGAACTTCATAACAGATAGTAAGGAATTGCCTGATTGAAAAAGTCTTTATTGTAAGTAATTTAGATCACAAGTAATGATATTAATACAAAAAGTTATTTAATGTTTGACCCAGGGTTGCAGTAGCAGCCTATGGCAGAGCTAGAGATGTCACCTATACTTTGTGAATTACATGTCTTATGCTTTGAATTTACACTTCTTTAGGAGTAGCTCTTTGAGCATGTGAAAAGAACTACTAAACTACTAAGAGCTAGTTCTAAAAAAATCAGAAGAGTTGGTCTTTTTAATTTCTTCAGAATTTACTTTTCCTTTTGAGTATAGATGAGCTTGTAGCTCCAGCTAAACTAGCCCCATATGATAGTTATAGCAGAGCACCACTCCCTCCTTGGTTTTTGCACATTTTGAAGATGAAAATGGATTTCTGTTTTACTCACTAAAATAATACTGTTTTAAAACTGCCTTTCACTTGTTTTCCATTTATCATTCCCATTTTTCTGACCATATCCTCTTTGCTGTCTATCTCTTCCACATTTGCTTTCATTGTTTACCCCAAGTGGTTTCATATTTCCTTTCTGTGCTCTACTGATACACCTTTGTATGGCTCTTCAGTCCTTGTGCCTCAGTCAGAATATCTTCCTCAACTTTTCACCTAGCTGTAAGCTTTTACTTTGACCTTGTTTATGTATGCTCTTTCCAGTCTTCAAGCAAAAAGGGTAGAGATCCAGTGAAGAAAAATAGCTCATAATTAATTTCAGCAGATCCATTGCTGCTAAAAGTATCTGAATTTGGAAAAGGGGGAGAAATTAGAACAGAAGTTTTCTATGTGAGTGACAAGTGACAACATAATTAGAAAGAATTAAAAATTGTTCAGTGTTATCATGTAACATCAAATACAGAATTTAGTTAAAAAATACCTGGATGGGAATTTTTAGCTTGTAATGGAAGTCAAGGTGCTAGTGTTATATCCCCCCTGTCTGTCAGTTCCAGGCCCTGGAAAGGCAGTTTTTGGCTACAATTTCCAATGTTACAAATTTTGTTAAAATTTCTTGGCTATTGACAAATACATGAACTCACTGATTACCTTCCTCTGGGATAGAACTGTAAGTAGGTTATACAGCAAAATTTCCTAATTTACCTTGCTTTTCTGTCAGATATCTTCATCGTTTGCACCTAAGAATAATAGCAGAAAGTCAGTATTATTCGTTGTTTCTTAGGAGATCTTTGACACAAAAGTTCTAATTTATTAGAATTGCTGTGGGGAAACAAAGAGTTTTCTCAATTAAAATCCAAATCTCTTCCCCCCCCCCCTTTCTTTTTTTCTTTTCTATTCCACACACCACCTTACCCCAGAACTCCTCTGGTTAATTTTGCATTTTCTGAACTGCTGAGCATATGAAGTATGAGGTCTGCTAGGGAAAGTCTTGAAGTTGTTCTGGGAAACAAGGTCTCACAGTTTTCTTCAAAATAACAAAATCCCCAAATCCCATAACTCTGTACAAATGTTGTGAGCTACTAAAAAGAAATTTTTAATTTTGTCCCCTTATTATGAAAGTTCAGTTATAGGATTAAACTTAGTGGCATACACCAACTTTGGGAAGAAAGTCATGAAAAATGTACGTGAATCCTTATAATGGAACTGTTTACTTTTCTCCAGGGATGCAAACGCAAGATACATGTGCGTTGAGTTGTGCCTTGAGGATCTGAACTATGTTTGTGGAAGAATGTGTCTCGTTAGCAAAAAGGACAGGAGCTGTATACAACTTTGAACACTGAATACTGCACCATAATAGGCAATAAAATACTCTGCCTATCCTTTCTCAACACACACTTGCTTACCTATATTTGCTGTGTGCCGTAATTGTAGTCCATTCTCATCACGTTTGTTTGTTATCATCTGTTGACACTTTTTCCTTTTATTACTGTTACTTCTTCTCATATTCATGGCAATATGTACAGATAGGGTTCATGTCCATTCTATTAACAGCAGCATAAGCTGGAAAGATGGTGCTGATGTCCTGTCGGCTTGTAGTGACATAGGACTTCATAAACACATAACAAGGCAACATGTTCATGACAGAGTAATTAGAGGTGGCAGAAAATTTTTCGGATGGTTATTTCATTCATGGAAAAAAGAAGTTCATTTATCTTTGATGTATTGAAATTGGCATTTATTTAATTCTTTCAACTACAGAGTCTGAAAGACATTCCACAGGAAAATGGATGATGAAGAGATTTGGCAATAGAATATGGGTTTTTGTCTCCATGTTGGTCACTTATCCTTGATCAGTATTGCAGCCTACCATCTGCTCAGTGATTCAGATTAAATGAATTTTGTCTATTTTCTAGTATACTGAACTGTAGTAGTATTAGTTCCCATCACAAATATATGATTGCTGTAACTGACGTGCTTCCTGGAAGTCTGCATAGACTTCCCTGGGATTCAATAGCATTAGAGCTGCTCCCTTTGGCATAGTTGTTTCAGCCCACGCCTAGTTTGAGGTACCACTGTGATTTATTCTTCTGCTAAACTTTGCTACTTAGGCTCATGGTCATTTTCTCACAGCCTGTATATTTAGGAGAGAGAAAAGCCTACTTCAGTTAGTTTTCAGACATTGGAGGAGAGATGTTTCAGAGGCTTCTTTCCCCTCATCTGTTGGAATCAAACCTTCAGACTTTTTGCAATCCTGTTTCTGAATATGTGTGCTGAGACAAAACTATTCATAACACTTCTCTGTGTCTCTTTTCCAGAAGAGAAATGTGAGATGGTTGATGAAGTGAAGGGTGGAAGTGGGTGCTAATATAGATAGAAAATTTTTCTAAGTCAGAGAAATTGGAGGGTGAGGGAGGAGAGGAGGAAGGTTTTAGACAAGTTCCTAAGTTACAGCCAAAGGCAATTCTAGTGTAAAAACTAATAGCAGTAAAGTCAAACCTGTAAAGTTCACAAATTCAGCTATGTTTTACTTCCTGACTTAAATTCCAATGAAGTGGCTTAATTTTAACCCCAGCTTTTCTGCATCCTCAAGTCTGTTGCCAGTATTAATGCTTACTAAAAGCAGCATGGCATGATTCATTTAACCCCTTAGTGCCAATCTGGATACCTGGACCACCTTGCTGTACCTTCTGCTTTCTTTGCCTTCCCATAAGGAACTGTGAGGGCAAGCTATGCCCAGTGTGTAGACTAGAGATTTGCAAAATTGCTTGCTCATTACAGCAGGCTATCTTTTCGCAACTTTCAGCAAAAGCTTTTAAAAATTTCATAAAACAGGGACATTAAAATAAATGAGCATGTTCATTTGTTTTGTTCATGTTGTCTGGCCTTGGTTTCTGTCAAACACAAACTAGGAACACTGCACGTTTTCTAAATCCACAATGATCTGTGCCTGTCTTTTCTTTTTCTTTTTATTTTAATATTGGGTTCCACAGCACACTGAAAATAAAGGCACCATATGCTAGATGAGTTTATTAGCTTAGCAATGAAAAATATGTTTGGGGTTTTTTTTTATTATTTCCAACTTGAATAATAACCTGCATGAGCAATCTAGTCTAAATAAAATGTTAACTCTACTTTAAGCAGAGGATTGGACAGGATGATATCTCAAGGTCTTCTCCAACATATGTCGTTCTATGATTCTGTGTACCTTTCTTTTCATGCTGAAGCTAGTTCCAGTTTACTAAAATGCAGTGCTTTGAATCAAAGTCAAGACACAGACATGTATTTAATATTAGCACCTATTATCTTCTCTTACTGAAAAGATATTTCGGAGGAGGATTAGCTTCTATCAGAATGGGTTACCTTTTGCAAGGTCATGAGTGGCATGTAAAACTGTAGAGAAGGTAAATCACAATTAATCTACTGTGATAAACTTAAAATTATTATAACCATGCTGTAAGTGACATGTCATCATCTCAGGTTGATTTTACCAGTTTCCCATTTGCACGTAGCTAATGTCACCACTGTTCCAAAGGACAATTTAAATTGTAAACTTGCATTTTGTGAGAGACGAAATTAACAATATTAAGCAAAAGCACAGTCTATGCTATTTAGTTTTATTTGTGCTAATTCTTTTGGTTTTGGGTATAGAATAGAATAGACTATTTCAGTTGAAAGGGACCTACAATGATCATCTAGTCCAACTGCCTGACCAATTCCGGGCTGACCAAAAGTTAAAGCATGTTATTAAGAAGCATTTGGAGAATGCCCTTAAACACTGACAGGCGTGGGGCATCGACCACCTCTTTAGGAAGCCAGTTCCAGTGTTTGACCACCCTCTCAGTCAAGAAATGCTTCCTAATGTTCATTCTAAACTTCCCCTGGTGCAGCTTTGAACCATTCCCACACGTCCTATCGCTGCATACCAGGGAGAAGAGATCAGCACCTCCATCTCCACTTTCCCTCCTCAGGAAGCTGGAGAGAGCAATGAGGTCGCCCCTCAGCCTCCTTTTCTCCAAACTAGGCAAACCCAAAGTCTATAGCTGCTCCTCATAGGATGTGCCTTCCAGACCTTTCACCAGCTTTGTTGCCCTTCTCTGGATGCATCCAAGGACCTTAACATCCTTCTTAAACTGTAGGCCCCAGAACTGCACACAGTATTCAAGGTGAGGCCACACCAACACGGAATAAAATATGCTCAATAAAACCACATACAATTTGTAAATTATTTCATTCATAAGTTTCCATATATTTCAGAAAAAGGCTTCAAAAGACAATACAATGTTTTGTTATTTCTGTGCAACATTCTATTTTGAGATGAAGATCACTGACAACCTTTGAGGGTGTTAATAAGTAGTTTGTTTGTTTACTTCTAGAGATGTTTTAATGAACAGTTAAAAATGTATTTATTCAAGAACAGGAGAATTCCTGAGAAAGTATTTTATTTTTTGAGTTTAAAAGTATGTGAAATTTGAGAGTATAGAGTGTTGTAAGCCCAGGCTCTGACAGGTGATTAGACAAACCTGAAGAACTAATATTTTCTTTTCCAACGCCTACACAAATTTCTGCATGTGTGTATCTGGGAACATGGAAAGATGCAAAACCAAAGTAACCAAATAAAGTGAAATGTGAAATAAAAATCAAAATAAAACAAGCTTCCCTTCCGTACCCCTGAAAACCTGCTGGTGATGAACTTATCCATCAATAATAATTCTAAATACTAAACATGTCATTTCTGCACAAAATTATTCTCAGTAAAGTTTACTTCCTGAATAAAAATACATTCATAAAACTCAGAATTTGCTGATCAGCTTGTAATAACTGTAATTTACATTGACACAAGACAAACCAACCAACCAACCAAAAACCAAACCAAAAATAGCTGTTCATTTGTCATTGATTCTTGAAATACATAAGTGGTATAGTTCTAATTTACATGCAATAAAACCTCTGGAGTAAAAAATTATTTATTAGTACTAAACTAATTCTCTCTGCTTTTATTTTAATGCAAATATTTGTCTCGAGGCTTGTTACCTCTTTTGGGATACAAGAAATGCCAGGTGGACTTGGGCGTGCTGCTGTATATGCAGAAAAAACCAGACCAATTTAAGAGCTCCAAAGGAATAGCTAATGAATTTACTGTCTTCTTACCTAACATCATAAGTCGCAAGTACTTCATAACCCCTATATTGGATAATGTTATATGTTCGTATCTAAAAATTACAGCTCACTAAGCTACAATTTTCCGGAAAATATATTAGAACAGCATAATTTAGCAGTTGAAAAGCATGATTAGCTCAGCTTGTAGAATAATTGGAAAATAGCCAGTTGTCTGGGGCTTAAGTTTGTGCTTTTTTTATTATTTATTTTTCAGAAACAACATGTAGCTGTTTAGGAGTGTAGTGCTTTAGCATTATGCATTTCCAAGTGCTTTTCATATCTTTAAGTTTTTAAGCTACATAAATTACTGGAAAAATTTATTTGTCAATGTGACATGTTAGTTGACCTAGCCAGTCTCCTGGTAGCACGGGAGTTTGGTACCACAGCATCTGAGCCTCATCCCTTGCTTAAGTAATTTATTTCTATATCACAAAGAAAAGCATAATTTTTGTAAAAGGCTTTAAAATTGCAAGGCTCCCAGTTCCAAGATAAAAATGAGTCTCTCAAAAATGACAGTGCCAGGTTGAGGCCTTGAGCATGTGCTGTAATTCATTTTCCATTTTATGAGCAGACTTTCTAGAAGAGAAAGGGTTGGCTATCCTGCTGAAAAAGAAATCGTTTATAAGTAAGGCTTTTAATTTTTTTTTTCTCCTCCCACTTTAGTCATCTTAAAGAGAAGACTAAGAAACCCTTCCTCCTAATGGCTGGCCTCTCTGTCATCAGGCAGTGGATGATTGTTATAGTAGCACACTAGTCTGAGAAGCTTTATTTCAATTACAAATAAATCTGTTTTGAAGTTTTGTTTTATCTGTTTTGAGTGAACTTGAGCCCACAAGCCACCCCTCACAGCTTGCAGTAGTGCCTATAATTGCTAAAATACTTAGGGGCAGCCCCATATTGTAACATTTAGCGTGTTGCATCTAGGAATTACAGGCTTTGCTGTATTTTTTGGGGAAAAATTGCACAGTGTTTTCTCGCATTTTACATGGCACCACACAGTGCCGTTAATCTCCTATTTTTTACTGGCTTGGAAAATCACCCAAAGTGCTGTAAGAAAAATTTACTTTGCCTTGTAAAATTTCTGTGTTACAGCTCCAAACCATATTAAATTCAGTAATAAACACCCTAGAAGATTCCCTAAAATCTAAAATATTTTATTTTAAAATGTTTTCTCCAAAGGGACATGGGAAGAAAGCAGACATAGACATGATAGAGACTGACAGTGTTTCGGATTAAAATAAAAGAAACAGGATTGTGACATTCAAGTATCAACACTGAAGTTAAATAATCTTTTTAAGTTTCAAAATACTCCCTCCTCAGTGGGTGGCCATATTTTTCCCTGCAGTTGTTTGTAGCTTATGTTCCTGACAAACAGAAGGCCAGAGAGGTATCCTGCCATTTTTGTTTAGTTGTGAAATTACTCAGAGTGCCACTATCAAATACACTACTGTATTCAGTAATTCATGTAGTCCTTGAAAGTCATCTCAAAATAAATATAAATAAATGACAATGTAGAAATAAGTGGAAGGTAGTAAGAACAGAAAGAAATGGGACAGCAGGGGAAAAGGGGAACATCATAGTGCAATAATGAATAGACTAATTCAACATTTATATTTCTGTAATTACTTGCTGCTTATGTTCCAGCACAGAAAGGAAATTTGCATTTCTGTTTGACAGCTTTGTCATATTGTCATTTTTTATGTCACTGGTTGATTGCTACATTTTTTTTGTCTCTCTAAATTTATACAAATTGGAAGAAAGCAGGGATGAGGTAGAACAGTCATGATGTTGAAAGAATTGTGACTGTTCTTAAGACATAGCAATTGAAATGCTATATGTTAAATTTAGGTATGATTTTTTTAGAACAGTTTATCCCTTCTTTTAGTAATCAATTCCTTTAAAAATATATATATATATATTTAGTAATACTTCTTTTGGGAATGATAAATAAATGCCTACACATATAGAAATCTTCAATTTTTTAAGACATTTTCTGAATGAGTCAATTTAATTAGATGAGCAAAACTGTTAGATATTTCATTTGGGGAGGCTAAACCCCTTGGCTGTTAGTACTCCTCCTAGGAAGAATTTTTTAATGAAAAGGGGGTATTTCAGTTAAACTCCCATCTTAATAAAGTATAAATGACATTGAATACTTGAGAAGGTTCTCCCGAAGTCAAGTTAAGCCAAGCAATAGCCACTGCTACTTTTTTGTCGTGTATTCCCTTTGTCTATGGAGTCTGACACAGACACTACAATTCTTCTTTCCACTTGAAATCCCTTGATGGTTAAAACTGATCCAAGCGCAAAGTTTGGATTTGGTTCTGAAATTTGCAAAATGTCAGAAGTTGTTGTCATTTTTATTTCCAGTTTACAAGCAATTCACTTGTAGGGGATGGGAGGGGTGGGTTTCCCTCTCCAATGTGGAAAGTCATGTTTATTGACTTCAGAACCACGAGCCCTATTTTTTTTAAGGTTTGGTTATCCGGTATATCTGGAGCATTAACACCTCCAGGCTGAATGTCAGGATTTCCGAACTACAGAAATTTCAATAGCTGACATCTACTGAGCTTGTATTTCTTCTGAGGTTGGCCACATGCCATAAGTTTTGCATCCATAGATATACTTTTCAGTCCCCTTAGGACATATGTTTGGCTGCATGCCAAATGTAACAGAATTAATTGTAAAATGGAGTATTTTCATTTAAATACAACGTATCCATCTAACTAGTTGGTAAATTACGCTGGAGCAGATATTTAAACACATAACCCCTCACTAACCTCCTTTAGGGATTTCATCTTCTGTATCTTGTTTCTAACTTCCTGTAGACAGGAAAAGGGGAGCCCTAAACTTCTCACTTTACTCAACATAAATTTAAAGCTTGTTGTAGAAAACATCACTGACACAGGATGAACTACTTTCATGAAAGAAAGAGATCTTTTTGTTTTGCTACATGGTTGAATATAGCCACCAGTCACCTGTTATTACTCTGCATGTAGTAATTTTGTCAGTAATCATAGAAAAATGCATGATATAGGCCAAATTTAGCTGAGAAGAAATTCGTAGGACTCAGTGAAAACAGTATGTGGAGATAGTGGATTTATATTCTACTGACTGGCCAGTGAAATATGAGTACATATTAATACACTACTTTATCAGAAAATATAAAAAGTGGCTTAAGACTGAATGGAAAAGAAAGTGCCTAACATGGAAATTTACTTAACATTTCATTACATATTCTTGATATAAAATAATCTAAATCTTAATGGCCGGGGTGAACTTTTCAATATGGGTCTAGACAGTAAATAAATCACAAGGTGTCAAACGAAATCTGTTCCTTAAAAGTTTACTTAAGACTGTACCCAATCTTTCTTGGTTTTAAGAATGACGTAATGAGGTGAATTCCTTTTAGACTTAAAGTTGCCCAAAAAGAAAGAGTAAAAAATGAGTGTATCTTTAAAACAAACAAACAAACAAAACAACCAAAAAAAACTTCAAGGAAAAAAAATAATCCTGTACCTGTATTTCTTTCCCATATCATTTTGAATGCTTTAATAAAACAGAATGCTTTTTGTGATATGAGACCCATAAAACAAGAAAATGGATGTCAAATAGCTCTAGGATATTATTGCTTAATCAGATACATACTGCTTTGCTTGAAGAAAATATCACCTTAATAGGCTCTGAATTATGCCCCAAGCCAGTAAAGTTATGAGCTGTGCTTTAGATTCCTAGACATATGTATAAGCAGTGGTGTCACATTCAAAAATACTTAAGCTCCAGTGGATTCTGACCAAAGTCAATGGGCAATGCTTAAATCTCAGTTCTCTGATTATCATGCCATTAATTATCCCCGTAGATGTAGACTCAAGAACCCAGTTTATGTTATTATCCTCCGAAATAACCTTGGCTCATAGAAAAATTACACCAACTTCAGTAGAATCTCAGTCAGGCTAGTAGATGGATTTTTAGTCCACCTGTGGTTGAAGGAGGACTAACATGATATATTTAGATGGAAATGAACCACTTAAGGTGCAAATAGAGGATTGAACTAAAACAAGATGTTGCATTTTATTGATCCTACCAAGGCTTATTTCTAAAAGTAATTAGATTACACAAGGAGTATGTATAGACTCACCTGCGTGTGAGGACCCTGGTACAGTGAAATGACTGGGAAGGAGAGTCACGATCTCAGGGTCAAGGGTATGTGAATGCATCACATTGGACAATAATGAGAATGTTGCCTCACATTTACTATGAGGTAAAGATTAGTATGTGGTGAATTATGGTGGATTAGTAGATACAGATTTATACCCTCATTTCCCCCGAAGTAATCCAATTCTTGTTCCCATATACTGAGATTAATATATTATACCAAAGAGGAATAATATTCTCATGTTCTTGAAGTTGTTAGAGAGCCAAAACTTGAGAGGATCAGTACTAGTAACAGTATTGTTTCTCACTGTGATCATCTAAGGATATGAGAGCAGAAAACTTTGTTTGAAAAGATAGCATCTTTTACAAGCCCACTGATATTAGTTGGGCAAAGAAGGGCTTTGCATGACTGTAAACTCCTCCCCCCATGACTATTTGTTTTTCTAATGAAATATATAGTGCTTCTCACTACAAATCACTTCTCATTACAAATCTTGCCTTGTGTGGGTGTTTTTCTGGACCAGATGTTAACCTTTAGAAGTCATTGCTTCTCTGCCATGTTCAGTTGTTTTTGTTTCATTATTATAAAGATGAGATGAAGAGGCAAGATTTATCTCTTTGCTGCACAGGAAGTATAAAGACTGAGATAAATTTTGGACCTTTGATGTGAATAATGCAAATCCCATGTATTTCAGTGTGACTAGCATTTCACATACAAATTATAGTGTAAGATATTCACACTGTAATTCAGAGTGAAGAAGGAAGAGTTGCAGAAATAACAGCAAAATGAGGGGAAAAGAAGAATCCATCCATTTAGCTACTAAATACTTGATATTAAAGTCATTTCTTAAGTCCTAATATTTAGACGAGGAATGAGGAGCTTGCATATGTCAGTGACCTCATTGTTAGATGCAACTCTCTAGTTCCTGTTTCTTTAGTTCAGGTAACTAAAAACATTTTGACTTTATCACTAATTTGCTCAGTTATGCACCATGTAAATTGTGGTTTGCCAGTCCCATGACAACTTTTGTAAGGCAAAAGGAACTGGTTATGAAACCGATATGTAGGTCTGCAGTAACTTAAAGAAACATGAAATGAAGTCACAAGTTCAGTTCAGACCTTTTTACTATCCTTGCGTAGTCTCTTTGTGACTTTAAAATGTCCTAGAGAGGAAGAAGGAAATATGTAAAATAATAATTCTTTCTGTATTCAGTGTCCGCAGTTTAATCAATCTTCCATTAAAAAATCTCTTCATAATTCAATTCCTTTTATTAAAAAATGTGAATGCTTGCCAAAAAAAATCGAGCAGATGTGGGGAATGACAGTCAACTGCATTTGTGACACAAATTGAGTTCTTATGCAATCACATTATTACCAGTTAAAGCTGGTAAAATTATATTGAAGAGTGAAGTCTCTGCTCTGCTGATTAAAACCCTTGCACACTTCGAAGATAATGAATATATGAAATATAAAGTTGGTTTAAATTGCAGAGGCCACCTAATTTGTTGAACCACCTTACTGGTTGCCACTGTGTCATCATAGTTTCCACAAGAGGGTTATTCAGAGTTGCTCAGCTGTATTAATCTTTTCCAATTTTACTAGCATCTCAGGATCTCTGGGCCTCCAGCAGCCTGAAATACAACAGCTGCCTTAACGTAAATTTGGCACAGTTTGCCAGCAGAGTCGGGAAAAAAATGGGGTGCATATAAAACCAGTAGTTTTGTCCTCAGTTTTTTAATAATTTAAGGATAAATACAGGGTCTTCTACTAATGCATCAACTGCCCTTAGCTAGCTCTCTTTTGTTTGTTGTGGTGATCATAACAGTCTTCTGTAGGAAAGCCCAGTTAAGCAGTATGTCTGACCGTATTAGCACAGTCGGATCCATTGTCCTGGTCTCTAGGGAAGAAGCAACCAACCAGACAAAAACCACCTTGCAGTCAACTTCTACAGAGAACTGGTCTTAAAAATCAAGCTCCTGAATTCATATTTAAACACTTAACTCTTTGGCTTCCAAAACTGCAAGCAACCAGCCATTCTGATTTGAAGTCTGCATGATTTGTGGAGAGTGGAGTTTTTCTGAAAGCCAGGACAACTGGCGTGCTAGGTTATGAGTCATGTGTCAGTTACATTCACTTTTTTCCTTTTATTCGCTAGTGTTGCTGAAAGGTGGTAATCATGGGAAATTCATATTTATTTAGGCACAGGGAAAAAAAATCAAGTTTTCTTTATTAATGGAAAACTGTTGAAAGTTTGTCCTCATTATAGGCATTAGAGTAAGGTCCAGGTCCAGTAAGGAGAATATCAGCACAGTCTTCCAAATCAATTATTGAAGTGTCTTCATTGTGTTTTTTTCCCCCCAGCAATGAGATTGCCATTCAGTGTTTTATGATTCTGTCTCATTGGTTTCGGCACTGAAAAGCCGTAAATATGCCAGTGAGTCTTTGCAGAGGATCTCCATTAGGGCTTGGGCTAGGACCACCCACTCATTTCTCCTGAGCAAACCGGTAGCTGTCAGATAGCACCTTTTCATTAGCTACGGACCTGGACTGGATGTGAACTGGTGACCAACAGGTGAAAAGTATTTTGTGTCCCATTATTAATCCTTAGAGTCATTGAGTCTTTCCATTAAAATCTTATGAATAACTTTTTTATCCTTCAAATAAGTCTGCTAGCATGCAGTTGTAAACTTATATTTTTTGCTTTGTAAAATTGCCAAAGTATGGGGTTGTGCATACACAACTGCACACCCTGCTGCAAGAAATTGGGAGGTTTCCAGTGGCTCTCAATGCCTGCATTTGTATGGGTTAGTACACATAACGACGAACATGCACACAAAATGCCTTCCTGCACCTAAACGGTGTTTTTCAGCTGTTTAAACAATTATTTGGATTTTCTTTAAAAGTTAGAATTTTATTCCCTAATGCCATGTGTTTTATTTAACACTGAACACATACAGTGGGGAAGGGGCAATGACGGGGATTGCCATCTTAATCGAACTGCATGGTGTGTATGTTCTGTTACGGTAGTTAAGGTGTACATTGGACAGTTGAAAAAAGTTGATAAATGCTAAATTTTAATTGTGAAACAGCCTGATTTTGTCAAGTGTTTGGATTTTATAACACTTGACACAAAAATAAGGTGTATTAAATCTGTGTTGAGGTATTGACATTTTAGCAGCAGACAGATGGCACCAAGGGGAAATTTTAGATGGCGTGATGCAAGGTTCTTCAGAATGCTGTTCTGCAAGAAAATGCTTTCATTCTTTTCTTGCTTTTTGATAAATGTGTATATATGAAAATGATGGCCAACATGAACAAATGTAGCTGTGCTGATGGCTTGTGGTCAGATCATTTTATGTCTTGGGTAATAAAATGAAAGATTTTTCTCCCCTTTATCTGTTAATGAGTATTTAAGCCTGTTAATAGCACAGTCATTCCTTTGATGCTGTGTATGCTGGCACCTGTCATCATTATGTACTCCAGATCTCCTGACTGGCCTGAACTTGAGTGCAACATGCCATTTGGAAAATGCCAAAAACAGTAGACCAGTCATGTATTTTTGGTGATCCCAGTAAATGAAAATTAATCATGTTTGACAAATGTTTGTGGCATTATAGTCATAGTTCTGTAGGCAGAAGCTACGCATTTTGTGACCCTCTTCAATGAACTGTCCTTTTACGTTCTGGAAATAGACACAGAGACAGCGTGCAACTAACTAAAACTAATGATGTTAGTCTGTTAAAAAAAGCAATGATGCAAAATCTCTAGAAGTTAATTCTGTCAGTATTAGTGTTACATACGATTGGTGCCTGTCATTTTGAAGCCTCAAGGCTGGGCTTACATACGTCGTGGTAACTTTTGCTGGACTAAGAATGCAAACCTTGGAGTCAAATGTGCAAAATCTAGTGTTTAATTATCACCCTCCCTGCCCCACCATCACCCCAATTGTCTTAATTTGAATAATTATTTTATACTGACCCAAATTTACATTGTGTTTTCAATTAGAAATTATTTTCTTCTTCACTTTTTCTTCTCAACTATGGTTGTATGCTATTTAAAAAAAGAAATTGCATATAATCTGTAGATGTGTCTTTACTGCACTAGTAGATGAGGAATAATCAGTCTGTGCTACATGTCTTTTTTTGGTTTTTTGTTTTTTTTTGTTTTTTTGTTTGTTTGTTTGTTTTTTAAAGGGATGAAAGGCACTGTAGTATAAGATAGTGTACTCTATCACGTAGTTGCATCATTGAGTTGACAGGAGTCTTGTGCCATGTGGATATGGCTTTAAGGTGTATGGATTTACCAAAGAAAGTTTACTAAATAATAAGGCTAAACACTTACCTCCCATGAACATTCATTTTGTGAAACTGGAATATTGTAAATGAAAAGCCTGCTTGTATCTTTGCCAGGATGATCTCTTGGAAATATGGCCTTTATGTTGGTTTTGGTGGAAGCTGGTCTTGATATAGTTCTTGGTGTGTTGCACAACTTCTTTCTCTCTCTTTATTTTATTGTCTCTAAGGCCCTTGAGGGAAATACTGATAATCTGGAGCAGCTGTAATCATGAACAGACCTCGTTATTATTCCTATGTTAACTTGTGGGATAGTGCAGGATGTGTGCAATGTCTGTTTCCAGACCACAAAACTTGAGAAAGCCTATATGCTTCTATCTGTGAAATAACACTCAAGGCAACCTTGAAAGGTGTAGACCACAATGCCTTTCTTCCACTGTGGTTAAGCTTAACTGTTCTTTGTTCTGGAGGCCTTCTATTTTATAACACAAACCGCAGCAACTAATTTCATGAGGATAGAGATAAACAGGTCACAGGTAGCTTACTGAATAGCTGATGGCAATTTGTGCTTGAGTATCAGGCTAGGCTAATCCAATATGGCTGTTTTCTTCATAAAAAGAGTCATGACCACTAATGGATCCGCTCTGGCACTTGTGTACCATAATGCAACTTCAGTGGCTTGATAATTTCAGCGATAAGAAAATCTGTGGTTTAGAACATGTGTGTTCTTTTTACCATCATTTCTGTTCATTTTTTTCTGTCCATTTTGTCATACCATTGGCCATTGTCTTTAAAAACTACCTTTTCTATTTCAGTTATGTTTTATGGTTGACAGAATTAATTTCCCACATTAAAATCCAAAATTTTTTCTATTTATATACCTTTGTTTTTGGTGACTTTATTGTTGGCTGTGTATATAGTGTTACTTAGGACACGAGGAAATGGAGTGAAGCTGCATCAGGGGAAGTTCAGATTGGGCATTAGGAAAGGTTCTTCACTGAGAGGGTGGTCGGTCACTGGAACAGTCTCCCCAGGGAAGTGGTCACAGCATCAAGCCTGTCAGACTTCAAGGAGCGTCTGGACAACACTCTTAATCATATGGTTTAGGTTTAGGTAGTCCTGCAAGGAGCAGGAAGTTGGACTCAATGATCCTTATGGGTCCCTTCCAACTTGAGATATTTTGTGATTCTATGATTTCATAAAACCAGAATGTTTTTTCCCTTCTCCCCTACCCCCTCTTTTTTTTTTAAGAGCATGGCTAAAACTCCTTCCTACCTTCCCTTCTGATTTTGGCTTGGGTCTGTGTAATGCTCATCCTGATGCCTGTCCAGAAAAGTAGTGTGGAGCTTGATGTTCATCCACAGCCCTTTACAATATTTTTTGCAGTACATTTCTACCACTTCCTTACTTCTTGGACATTGACGATGTTGGACACATTTCTTCCTCAGTCTGGAGATCTGCAGCATAAAGTAGCTGACCACAAAGCTTACTGTAACACTTAAACATTCATATTTACTTAAGTCTAGTGATAATAGTAGTTGTTTTTCTCTAGTGCCTGGATTTGGAAATAGTAACTGTACATGATTGCTCCATGGTGACACGCTGTTAAAATAATTTTTCCCTCCTTCTTTTTTTTTCTTTTTTAAGGGACGCAAGAGTGAGGCAGAGAAGTACTTTGTGAAGGCTATTCAGCTGGATCCTACCAAAGGAAACTGCTACATGCATTATGGTACGTTTCAGATAGATAGGGTTTCCACACGTATTCCAGGATTGCTGTTAATCTCTCTGAGTGACTAAGGATTTGAAAAGTGCTACTGGCAAAATACCTTCTTTAAAGGGAAAGAAACTAATCTACCATGTATAACTTCATCTCCATTTCAATTTGTTAATCACTGCAGAGGGAGAGGTGAAGATTTTCATATTTTGCACAGCTTTCCTCCTGTGAGGGGTATTTCAGTATTGCTGCCTCTCTGGGAAATTAAAAAGGTGACTATTGCCATATGTCGAAGTTTCATGGCCTGGAATATTATTATTAACAGTTTTGGCCTAACTTCACTGGCTGCTGGTGGGTGGGCAACTACAAGTTATACTTTAGTGTGTGTGAGTTCTATATATCGAAGTGTCTGCTTTTTGTTGAAGACTTATGGGCCTTACATCTACCTCCTTCCCAGCATCTTCATGGCTTGAAATGGATAAGTATTACTAAAGGTTTTGACAAGTTGGCTATATCATTGTCATACTAAGCCATGCATGTGCTTAAAGCACACAGTTAATTTGAAGGTATCTTTGTAACTTTGGACTGTTTTTGCTAGATATGCAGAAGAATATTTCCAGATGTGATTAGTCCCAAGGAACCAAAAATATTTAACTTTATGGACTAATTCTTACTGTATTTTAAAGCTGATAATAGACAAATCTAAAGATGCAAGATGTGTAGTCCCAATTGGAAAATATAGAAAGAAATAATAAATTCATCTTAGTTAAGGAAGAAGGTAGGGAACCGCAGGCATACTATATAGACCTTTGTATATTGTTTTAATTTCCTCTTCTGATTCTAACTGGTAAATGTAAAATAAATGAAAATGAGTGGCCAAAAGGGAAAATTGATCTTGCATAATAACAGTGTTTTTACTTTGTGTGATTCCTTTGTCTGAATTGCTCACACGTTGTATTTCTGTTTGGTCCTATGCAGTGTAAAATTATGTATGTTAGGCTCCCAGAATCGATGCATACATTGTTACTTAGAACATGTCATGGTATTTAGATGAACGTAGCTCAGTGCTGCATTATTTTGCATTATGGATCATTGCAGTTAGTGACCTTGTCTTCTATTTATGCCTGTGCAGGTAAATCTGATAGGGGTATTTGTGCACATAAGCTCCATTATTTCAATTCGACATAAGTATAGTTGATATCTCAAGATAATGAGGAAAAGTTGCAGCAGATTGTTTCTTGAAATCCTACTCAAGCCCCTTCCAGCCTTTATTATTAAGAAATCTATTTTATTAGGAAATCTATTCGCATACAAATTCAAAGGTAGGTCTCAACAATCCTTCCCAGCAACTGAAGTTATGATTGTGTATATTTTATTACAGGTCTAGACTTTTTTCTTTTTCTCTCTCATTACTTCATTGACTTGTCTGTCTTTTCCTGCAATATTCCCTCTGTGTCATTTTCAAGTGCTATATAAACTAAAAGCAAGGTTATTAAAATCATCATTCATCTCTCATGTGTTGACTTCTTCATCACTAGACTACAATATTAAAAGTGTGTTGTTTCCTAATTAAGATTACTCCCCAAAAACTTTAGCAAATTTTTCCATTATTGTGTCATGGGTTCAAAAAGTGGTTTCTGTCCTTGTGCAGAGGTCATTGTTGCAACATAAGTGAGATTCTGCTCTGCAGCTTAGGAGCGAAGGGCAAAATTTAGTTAGTGTTTGGAATACCAGCATAGTAAAATGCGATGCTGAAGGACTGTAGATACAAGAAGGTTCGCTATATCAGTCACTAGTTCTCTGTCGTGGAGTGTTCTACACAGAGAGCTCTACTGAATGCAGGTGAAACCTTTTCTTTTGATTGTATAAATTCTGATCACCTCACCAAATTCAGTGGTGTTACTCGATGTTTATATCAAAGTAGCTACGAGAAAGATATGATTTACTTCTGCTTGGCTTATGTGTCTGTGTAGTACAAGTGATCTCAAAACCTTGTCACTTTGGGCACAGGACTTTGTAAAACTTGAAATGAATTATCCTTGCTTTTCTTTCTTTCCCTTTTCCCTTTCTTTTCTTTCTCCCTATCTTTCCCTTTTCCCTTCCACCTATTTCTTGTATTGAGTCTGTAGTGCATGTTACCGGGGACACTCCAAATATTACACAGGAATCCCTTGTGGACACTTTAAGCTATATCTCTACATCTCATTAATTTGTTTTAGCACCTTGTCACAGGTACAGTCTACATCCAGTATGCCAAGTGTTAAACTATGGGGAAATACATCCGTATTTTGCATGTAAATCTTAGAGATTACTTTTTTCTCAGCATGAAGATGTTGGAACAGAGAATAAAATAGTTTGCATCAGCCCTAAAAAACCACATACTTCACGGAACAGCCAAATGAAAGAGTGGTCAGTTGGGACACAACAGTGTGTTGACGGAGTAGCAGGAATAAATGGACTGAAGATTTTCTTCCAAGTGCACATGGATGTACACACTTATAATTTGTGCTCCCAGGATGTGCAAATGTTCTTTTTGACTTCTAACCTTTTGGTCTTTTTTTGGAGCTATCAGGAAAAAACTGTAAATATACTGTATCATTTAAGAGGCTTACACTTGTATTATAATGTGCTTTAATTCAGGCCTTAAGCCAAAGCTATTCTTAGATATGATTTGGTGCAGGAGTCAGCTTAGTTGATCACATGAAAATTTGGAGAGAGGTGAGCAGTTTCATGTTGGTCCTTGGATAATACCATCACAGCACATTTCTCTGATCAAGCTGGTGTTATAATTAGTTTTGTATAGGTAATTTGCTGGTTTTGGATGTCAGTGGTTTTAGGTTTAAAGGAGTATTTCTCAAACTCATTACGCTTGGAGATGTCTGAAGGGAGAACTAGTGGAAAAGCTGAAGAGACATAAATCCCTGCACACTGCAGACATGATGTCACTTCATTGAACGTAAGGGGAAGTGGCTTTCACTCTAGTCACCAGAGAGGGTGGCAGTCCCCTCTCAGGCTGAAATGCAGGCAGCTGCTCATCTGCCCACATTTTCTCCTTCTTTTCCCCTTTTCTCCTTCTTTTCCCCTTTTCTCCTTCTTTTCCCCTTTTCTCCTTCTTTTCCCCTTTTCTCCTTCTTTTCCCCTTTTCTCCTTCTTCCCCCCTTTTCTCCTTCTTCCCCCCTTTTCTCCTTCTTTTCCCCTTTTTCCTTTCTCACATGTCATTTATCTGAACATCTGAACTTTGTGCAAAACTGTTGTCTTAGGAATATGTGAGTCTTGATGGGTGATCTGATACAAGCTACTCAGATAGACGTTACACTACCAGAAACACCTAACAGATGAAAGAGAGGAAATGCATATGAATCAAGAAGAAAAAATGGCAGAGGAAAGAATGCAGAAGCACCAGTACAATTTTTTATTTTAAATTCTCTGGCAATAAAAATATTATTTTTTGCACAACCTACAAGTTTTTAAACTAAAACACTGGAGAAGATTATTTCAGATACTAGATTTGAATGCTCCTATAAAGTTTGAGGCTTTTAATTGGGTATTTTTAATACACATTTTTTAAAGAAGACTTAAATTGAACAGTTTGGACTAAAACAAGTTGGACTTAATAAATGCTTATTTATTTTTGAATTTCCATCTTTGTTTTCTCTGGGCAAGTTTTCTTTAAAATATCTTACCCACATCTACTCAGGATATTGGCTCACATGCATCCCACTTTACTTCGAACATTAACTCAAGTACGCCATTTTGGATCCTGCAGGACCTTGGTGGCTTCTGTCATCAATAGATTGATGACATAATTGAAATGGTCTCCATTGACCATAGAGGGGACTCTATCTAACCTAGTTGCCTCAATTAAATGCCTATGGTCAGGTGGGATGAATCCATGTGTCAGTCTGAGAAACCACAGAGAGATGCCTATGAACTAATCAAGACCAAAGGAATTTTCATATAAATATTATAAGAACATGTTGGCATTTAAAGAAGTCAGTAAGTCAAATGTCGTAATAAATGATGTGCCAAACATCATAGGAATGTTCAGCCAGGTCAGACCATGCCATTATGGCCCAGGGATGATTTAGTTTTGGATAGAGTATTGACCACCCACAAAGGAAGCAAAGATATATTTCTGTGTGCACTGAGCCTATCTCAGGAGAAGTGGAAGAACGAGTCTGTATAAAATTTGTCAGTGCACAGAGATGAGATGAATTTCAAACAGTGAAATACTTAAATGCTCATCTGTTTGAAAAGAAACAAATTCTTCAGTATCTTTTCATTGAGATGGCTAGTAAGATGCAGTGTAATCGAGTTGTTGAAGGCTTTCTGTATTAGCTTTCACTTAAACAAACAAGCAAACAAAACCCCCCATAAATCTACAGTGAAATTTAAGTCATGCAAACATTTTACCTCCAAAACTGTCTTATTTCCTTTATAATTTGCTGTTTAAAAGCAGAAACAAAAAAACCCCACCACTAAAGCAGATTTCATTTTACTTGTTTGTGAAAAATAGGTTTTGCTACCATGCCTCTTAAAGTTCATATAGTGGCCTCTCTCCAACATAATGAAAATGGAGTGGGGAAAAAAAGAGAGAGAGAAGGGAGGAGTGAGGTTTCAAGATAAATGTGTGTACAGAGGTCCCTCCTTTACATTTGTAATGGCTTAATTGGAATGGGGAAGTCTAGAACCCAACAGGATGTTCAAATTAACTCTGTTTTATTAATCACCATTGAGACCTCATTTTAAAATAGTTTCCTTTGAATAATACATTGTTTCTAATAATTCTAAATTGTTTAATGATTCCTTTTTCATTATAAAAATGGATTATTCTCATTAGATTAATTATGCATTCACTTAATTAGGCAATTCACATTGATCATCTGCCTTTTCCAGTGCATTCCTAGTTACAGAATAAAACAAAATGAAAAACATGCTGTCAGATTAAGTAAAATTGACGCATATTAGCTATACTGTCATTGAAGGAAGAACATATTAACATGTTCCCAAACATTCTAATTTTTTTTTTACATTATCTTTCACTTTTGAATTTGTGATAGTTTAGGAGTTGTTTTTATAGATTTTCTCATATTACCTGATTTTTTTTATACAAGTTTAACTTGTTAACTGCTGGTTTTATTTTTTTCACTTTCATCCTAAGTCTTTCTAATCATTGTTTCAGTACAGGACTTTTAGCCCTTTTTGATGCCTAAATTTTCGCCTAGGTCTGTGAGCACTTTGTATCTGTCTTGCCTCCAAAGATGACTTCTTTACCACTCCTAAGTCCCAGCTTGAAAATGGATTGGAACTGCTGTGGTTTAAGCTTAAAAATAAATTTCATCATTGAAATATGATAGCAGAGGATTTTCAAGCACCATTTTTTTCAGTATTTAAGTCATACACTTACATGTGTTAGTGAGTATGAGAATTTACGTATGTTTGCAGATGTGCATTCAGTTTTCTTCTTAGATGTGATGTATTTATAGTATTTCCGTTGTAGTCACGTTGTTCACAGTGCTGGAGCTTTATGTCTTTGTTCTTCATTGCCTGAAGAGCAGCCTGGGAAAGCTTTGTTTTTCTCTCATATATTTAAGGAAAAGATCTTATGAAGAAAACAGTGTAATAATGAAAAATAAAATGTTGAAGTTTTATTGATAACAAAGAGAAATATCAACTATGATGTAGTAATGAATTCTTACTCATTTCTTCAAGAGAGTTTTATGCTGATGGAAGAAATGTCACCCTAGTCCATAGGAAGGTTAGTTTTTATCTTCGTCAATGAAATGAATAAAAATTACTTCAAAATTGATAATTCCAGTGAATGAATTGTCTTATTTCTGACTAACAGGTTAGCTAAATGCAGTATATACCAAATGATAAATAAAACAGAGTGCATGGATCTGCTGCATTGGGAGCACCAGATGCTACATGGTGGTTATGTATTGAGAAATTAAATTCCTTGACGAGATGGCATCAAAGCCAACCAGATGTACTGTGTCCATCACTAAGTCACCTTGCAAGCCTTCCCAATATGCACTCATGAACCTTTTAGCAAATGAAAGGTTTTTTGCCATTTTAAATCTTTTGGAAATCCTAACATTAAATATATAATGATTTTGTAGGGAAACTATAAAACAAGTTTATGATACTCAAACAAGATAAGTTCATAGAACATATGGGCTCTTTGGAGGAAGGATCTCTCTGTCCTGAGCATACAGTGCCATCAAATTAAGATCCTGACTTTGGGCTATGGCTTATACCTCCTCCTACAATATCAATGAATGTAATTCCAGGAAGACAGGATTCCTAGACCCAAAACAAGGAAAAGAGATGTAACTGACTCGTAGAAAGATTTCATTAAGCCTCCGATCTTTCTGCTTCCAGAACTCTCTCCGATAACTTTGATTTAAGAAAATCTCTAGCTACTATTAACACAGATAGTATTTCTTACTTCCAAACTGAAACCGGAAAAGAATATACCAGAAACTGAGCTATTCAGAAGAATATACCAATTTGAAGTCTTATTTGTGGTTTTCTTGGCAGCTGTGAATGACGAGTGTACAAGGGCATATGTACAGAAATTGTCAAGTCCTTTTTGTTGCTCTCTAGGCTGTTGCTATCACACGTTAAAAGTTTATTGCAAACTACTATAATAACTATTTATTCCAAACTCCCTTTAGAACCAATCACTTAAGTAGAATGCAGTGGAGTATTTCCAAACAAGCTAGGTCACTGACCCTAAACACTGTGGAATTTCCATGTTTCTGGCTCTTCCCTTGAGTTTATCCTTAAATCTAATCATTCTGACATCCCAAATACGTGGTTGACTCTGCTTCCTCAGCACAATATACTAGACTGCTAGAGAGATGTGGTATAGAAATTGCAGATCAGAGACAGGGCTAGAAATGTGGCTTTATGCTTCTCTCATGTTGCCAAAATTTGGGGTTTCTGCAGGAACTGAAAAAGCCTGTGTCACGAACAACCCTGGAGACTTCTTTGTTAATGATCATATGTTTTGAGTTTTAAGTGCCATCTCACTATGAGGATTTTTGAAGAGATAGCATGAAGCTGCTGCAAAAGTGCAACTGTATAGTTCTTTCCCATTCAAATTTCACTTTTCCAAACCTTATACATCACCAGGTGTCTGGGGAATGACACAGGGTCCAGAATCTTGCTTAGTATTTGTAAAGCATGAGGTCATCTGTATTACATGTTTTCATCATTAATATTTTGTTTTAGTGAGAGCTTCCAGTGATCCAGATGTGGTCACAAGTTCAGTCATCGAGTCCCAAAGGCTGGCAATTTAATTTTTTCTCTCTTATCTCTGTTTGTGCTCTGGATGACATCCAGTGGTATATTTAGCACAATGACAACAGATAAGTTTTTCAGTCAAAGAAAAAAGCTAATAGAAAAGATTTTTCCAAGCCAGTGCATATACTGATGTTGCAGCACCCACTGGCTTGCATAATCTTTCTATGTATTTTATTTACATGGAGTAATATTCTCTGTGGGAACCAGTTGAGGGGATAAACTCCCCAAAAGTCCTTCCAGCAAAAAAGCCAGAGAACAACTTTAGATAAAGATGGAATGGGATATAAGGAGCAGCAAAACAAACCGGAACACTGCTACCATCTAGGTGATCCTGATGTAACTTCTCTTTGTTTCCCCTGTCACATCCTACACATTCAGCAAGAAATGGTCTTAAAAGGTCTGGAAAGCAGGATCTTTAAGCAAACATTCCCTTGGTCTGGGAACTGCTCATTCACAGCCAATGAATCTGTTTTGAAACTCTTAAAGGAAACAGTTACATTAGGTCATGTCTGTTGACTTGGCGGCTTGCAACATTGATTCATCACCTGAAAGGCTTTGGAAGTCAACTCTGAGACAAGGTCTCCTCATTTCTTCCACAGAATGCTATTGAAATTTTCCATTCAGAAATCTCTGGTTGCATGTGCTTTTTTGCTCTGTGTTGCCACAGCAGACTTGAAGTTGATGGTGACTTCAGTGGTGGTTCTGCTGATGTCAGTGAGAATGTAGTTCAGTTCTCAAGACACTGATCTTGTAGCCTTATGGTGTGCTTCAAAGACAAGTCACAATGCATTGGGTCAGCCAGAACCCGATCCCTATTCTGGTTTCTGTTGAAACTTGAAATGCTTTGAAGGCACCAACAAATAGTCGGCTTCAAATCCTCGCTGTTGAATGTGCCAGAAGAACTTCTAGTGAAGTTTATTGTAAACAGATTTGACAGTTGAGTCTATGGTCTTGATATGGCCACTTTTCAAGTTAATATAGTTGTTTAAGTTGCTTCTGTGGAAGGAGAAAACTCTTTTGAAGAGGATAAGATGCAGAAGATTTGGTGACAAACATACATTAAAAGAAGCAAGTCCTAATTATTCCCTATTATGGTGGGATTAGAAGTTTTTTCTTTCTTATTCTGAAGGTAGTTTACTCAGTTTTGCTTGGATTACTAAAGATATCAGGACATGAGTGTAAATCATTGAAGTCTAAGTAAGTGCAGAATAACAGCATTCTGAGAACATTCAAAATGGTTCTTTTCAAAAGCAGTGGTAGCAAGATGAGCTATTTCAGAAACCTACTCTGTTCTGGTACAAAGTACCTTTGACTGTTTGCCAGCGAGCAAAAGAGAGAACATTTCAATTAAAGAAAGATTGGTGCAACTTGCACTTTTATCTAGTAAAGTGAAAGCTCATAGTCCCTGTAGGCAATAGTTGAGCCCATTCTAGAGGAAGGCACTAATCCCTTTGTGCTCTGAACATAAAAGATCGTTACACACAAGCATATCCCAACCAACTAATACCTTTCATATTACAATAAAGCAGCAGAACTACCAATTCAGATGTATGGCTTTTAAAGTGGTGTTGGCACATGTCTTAACAAAATACTTTACAAATGTTTGTGATCATTCTTTAGAGAGACAATTACACAGGATAGAGAGCTCTATGCTTTCATTTCTGTGGATGAATTTTGGTAAAAATTTTGTCAGAAGATGAAAGTAAGTTGTTTTTTTCAGTTCCCATGAACTGGAAATTTTTTGTTGTTGTTTTTTAAATTACATATATACTTTTATCCTATTTTTTGGTCAAATATAGACTCAAAACCAATGTTGATGATTTGCAAGAAAAAGTAAGTTTGTAAAAGGTTGTAGGTACAGAATTCTTCAGCTTTTATGCTATTTCTGATGCTTAGATATCTTAGTTTAGGGAAAAATGACTAGGAGGACAGTGAAGTATTGAATACTGTCTATATCGTCTTGCACTGTCAAGCAAGAAAGGTGGAAAATTCTATTAAAAAAGTAATGTTGTTCCATGCAAAGAACAATGTTGTTGAAGATCACATCTGAACCTGGACTGTGGATTTCCCATTCCTGTTCTAGAATAGCTCTATTCGGAGCTTCTAGAAACCTGTTTTCTCAAAAGTTGGTTCTGATTCCAATAAACAATCAGACTACCATAATTTACGCTGTTGGCAAGGGTCGGAGTCATGACACCTGCAATAAGAAAGCTCTGTATGTGATATTGGGCAGTGTCTCATAAATTGTGTGGTTTGCCAGCTGCCTGTCAGAGGAGAAAATCCTGCTTGTAAATTTAGACCCGCACAAGTGGTTCCTGGATCCAGGGGCTTGTGGATCAGACCTTCTGATCCACCTTCAACACCTTGCCAATATTCTGCCCTGCTAGTGCTTTTCTCTTGGGAAAACACATCTTTTTGGCTTTGACAGGAAGAGTTCAGAAGTCTGCTTTTTAATGAAGAAAGTGCAGCAGTAAACTGCCAATCCAGTTCATTCTTGTATGAATTTAACATATTATATTAAAAGGAATGGCAGCTAATGTCTTCAAAATGGGATATCTCTACTTAGGTGCTTTAAATTAAATTTAGATGTGTGAATAAAATTAGTCTGCCTTTCAGGAGAACTTGGCAAATCAATTCTCAACTGAAAGTTTCTACCTTGTGCTGCGTCTGGCTGGGATGGAGTTAAGTTTCTTTGTAGAAGCCTGGATGATGCTGTGTTTTGGATTTGTGGCTAAAAAAGCCTTGATAACACACCAGTGTCATGGCTGTTGCTGAACAGTGCTTGAACAGTGTCAAGGCTTTCTCTTTTTCCCACTCTGCCTCCTCAGCGAGTAGGCTAGGGGTGGGCATGTGATTGGGAGGGGATACAGCTTGGACAGCTGACCCAACCTGGCCAAAGGGATATGCCATACTGTATAACGTCATGTTCGGCAATAAAAACTGGGCTAGAGGAAGAAGAGGGGTTTTGGCTTCTAAGGTGGCCTTTGTTTGGAGACTGGCTGGACATCAGTCTGCATGTGAGAACTGGTGAGATATTTCTTCCAGTTCTCTGTTTTTATTGGGGTGGTTTTTTTTTTTTTTCTTTCCTTCATCTAGTAAACTGTCTTTATCTTGACCCACAAGTTTTCTTGCTTTTGTTCTTCCTATTTTCTCCCCTCACCCTGCTGGGGTTGGGGTGAGTGAGCGGCTGTGTGAGTGCTTGGATGCTGGCAGGGAACAACCCACCACACACCTGTACACTCAGGTATTGACTTTTCCACCAGATTGAGAAGGTAGCAGTCAATTATATTTATAGCACATCCAATTAAGGAAATGCTTAATCAGCAGCCTCTGATTAAATCACCTCTACTCAGGCAATGACTAAGGCAATTACGGGGTGTTCCCCTCTCCTGTTTGCAGTCGGTGTCCTCTAAGGGTTTGGGTGTAAAGGATGCTACAGTTGGTTTCAGGAGGGTGCTATGTATCATTTGCTACCTAGCCACTCAGCATGAGTTATTGCCACTTTTATTACCACCTCCAGTACAGGGGAGAGACTTGTTTATGGTAATGCACAGCCCTAGAATTTTCTTTTCTGGAGAACTGAAAGTTTTACTTGTACTTGGCTGGTGTCATGCAGTACTTGCAGTTGTTTTTAGTTAACTTTGGTAATCCTGTAATAAAGATAATCCTTTAATACGTTATATAAAATAATAATCCTATTATAGAGACACTTTTTAGAGACCTAGTAGTAAATGGAGACTGAAATCTGGTTTTAACAATTTAAAACATTAGTTTAGAGTTGTTCCTGACATTTTTGATGTGTCCATGTAGACTAATGGAATGTATCCAGCCAAAGTCCTAGAAAAACAATTAATAAAAACAAGCTTTTAACTGAAGCATCTAGCAGCACACTTGCTTTTAAGTAAATATATATAATGTTGTCCTGTTCTAAATTAGACTTCTTGTAGAAATCTAAAGCATGTATATTAACAGAAGAACCTTAATGTTAACAGTTTAAGGCTGGTTTGCTTTATCATGGACCTAAAGATTAGGGATACTGTTTTAGTTCATTTGTTGGAAGAGAACTGGAAGACTATTTGGTCAAGCTTGTTTCAAAAAATAGGAATTCAGCCCAAATCAAGAGATATGAACTGCCAGTTGTAGTTGGTAGATTTACTTGTCTGAGAATTTTCAGATTCATATCTGAGTTTGTCCTCCTATATGTATAAGGCATACGCTGATGTGGTACCCAAAAGGAAAAATAAAAGGGAAAAAAAAGCGAACTTGTAGCTTTTGTCAAGATTTATTTTTTCCCTTCATAAGAGACTACCATTAATGGCTCAAGGGATGGTTTCTAATTCTGAAGGCAAATTAATTTCTTAAGATCCAAACTGTTCCCATATGTTTTCTTTTTATGTTTCTCTCTTTTTATTTATTTACTTACTTATTTTTCTGTGTGAGAAAGCCCTTTCGGAAATTTCTGTTTCTCAAAACAATGAACACAAAGCATCATAATGCATGAAAGGATGGCACATATTAGAGTGTGAATGTAACTAAAGCAAGCAAACCTTATGCTATGAATGCAAAAAGGCACCTGAATGTTTTTCCAAGATTGTCTGCAGATCTGAATAACTAAGATATAGATGAGTGTCCGAGTAAATAATCTTCCATCTTTTGCTAAATTGAAACGTATCCACAGAGAAAGGAAAAAGCTGGGAAAGCTGTCTTTCATCCTTTTTGTATTGAGATAATTCCTTCTGCGAATGTGTTCATTGTACCAATGCATCACTGGATTCACTGTTCCCCTACAGAACTTGCTAGCTCTGGTTAAACGGATTTTCTGCATATGCATATACCGAACATGTAGCAGGGAACGTATGAGGAAAGGAGGCAAGAAAGAAAGAAAATCCCTCGCCATGAAAGGAAGTCATTTGTTCACTGTATATTGTTCCTGAAGAGACTTGTGGCCAGGGATGGCTTGGTGGACTTTTGGTTGAGTGATCTTACTTTATGAAGTAGGATAAAAAAGGAAGGATGGGATGCTGGAATATATAATCACCATACTTCAAGATAGCTTTTCCAAATATAAAGTTACGTAGACACAGAGTCTAGACGGCTGAAACACTTTGAAAAGTCCTTGATCCAAAAATAACACATTTTACAAATTAGGCGTGAAAAAGTCATTAAAAGGAGCAGAAATAAGGTGGTTTGAGTACCTTCTAAAGTGGGTTTTTTCCTCTTCTTCAAAAGAAAACTCATTTTTATAGAGTTTTACTAGTTGTTATGTGTTTTGCTTTGAAACTACTGTACTTCAGTTGAAGTTTGGTTAGTGCTAAATTATTCATTCTTCTCAGTTTTAACTTGGTTTAATGATTATGATAATGTCATTTGTAAAATTTCAGTCACTTGATTTTAGCCATCTTCTATTTTTTTACTGGAAAGGCAAGGACCCTGTAAGAAACTTGTAAAAAGCTGCATGTTGTGATTCTCTCACTGTTACTGAAATAAGTGATGAGATACCAGTTCATCAAGGTATACATATATATAAAAAATAATTTTAAAGCAAAGTATAATTATAATTCTAAAGCTGAAGAAATATGTTTGCATATATATATCTAAATATATCTTTTTATGTGATTTTGAGATATGCTCTTAAAATGGGAATATATTTCATTTGTAGGTGCTATTTTATTTTATTTCATTTTGTTTTGAGGAAGTGAAGATCAGTGTATAGGCAGAAGGGCAAGTTGTTAAATGGCAGGCTTCTCAGGAATTGGGAGTATTGTTTCTTGATGGCTGAGTTTTACTGTATCATTCTCACTATTCATAAATACATTCTGTAAATATTGCAGTTAGTTATTACCTGTCATATTTATTGCACTTTTTTCTATATTTACTACATTTTAAAGATATTGAAATACAGTGCAAGTCAACAAATGACTAAACATTGAATCTGAGACATCTGGGTTGGTTTGGTTTTTTTGTAATTCCTTTTCCTAACTATATTGTCTGAAGTATTATCCATCAATTGTTTTCTGTGGGCTCATGTTCATGAACTCCGTTGCAGGTCAGTTCCTCCTAGAAGAATCCCGCCTGATAGAAGCAGCTGAGATGGCAAAAAAAGCAGCTGAACTTGATAATACAGAATTTGATGTTGTTTTCAATGCAGCCCATATGCTCAGGTTAGTGCTTTTACATATGCCTTACTTGATTTTACTCCTTTCTTTTGGAGGAAAAAAGTCTTTACAGCCTTTGCTTACACAGGGTTCTTTTTAAAGCCCAGCAACTCTTTTGAATAATTCAATATTGCTAATAAGATAAAAAGAATTGGAGTGAAACTGTTGCAGGTTTAGCACTTTCTAATTTTCTATGTGTTATCTCTGTTGTGATACAACTTCTGTTGTTCACAAGCAGGTAATCCTTTCTGCTTGCATACAAGAACAAGTGTTTTGTGAAGAATCTTCTGCAGCATTTCCTTTCACCTGATCTTTAAAAATTTAGGATGCATAGCAACTGCAAATAATAGACCGTATTTCTGATCTGGCTGTAACTAGAGAATATTGAAAATATCCCATTTTATGTTAATACCATTAGGGAACACTCTGATAATTAGAAATCTAAATATTCCCAGGCTAATGATGGCTTTGAGACTCATAGGAGCACTTAATGATATTATCAGAATCTGTGATTTAAAATGTAGTCTTATATTTAATTCTATTCTATCTGAATAGAATAAAACTTTAGATTTATTTTTTCCCTTTGAAGCTGTCATACCTGGATATTCAGTAACATTAAGCTTCTGCCTGAACATTATCATTAAGCTCCCATTACTGTAATAGGTATCTTCCATGCTTATTTCTAGGATAACTATCTAATTATTGTCTATTGTCTGCCTAACAGCTGTGAGGATATTTGATTTCATTTAGATTGTATCTATGCTTAGAAAATGTATGAAGAAGGAAATAAAAAATATACTTCATTAGCACAAAACAGTCAGTGAGGTTAGTTCTCTAATGAAGATATCTCACTTGGCTGTTTATACTTTTAACATTTAGAAAACGAAATAAAAGGAAAAGAAAATGGTATTAAAGAGAAGGTAGACTTGGCTTCAGCCAAGTGACCTGTGTTTCAGAATGAAGGTTTCTATACCAGGATTTTGAAGTACGCCCCAAAACACCCTTCGAGAAATAACTCTTACAGCCTGTAGATTAGAAAGGAAACCAAGACAAATGGTTCACTGGTAAACAATAGTTTGTCCTGCCACAGATGTATGAGCTATTTTTGGGATCTTTCCCTTCCCCCTGATTATTTTCCGAACAATATCTCTCAAGATAGAATTCAGTAATTTGAAACATTTAGTTTAATGAAACAAATTCATAGACAGAAGCCTAGCAAGTTAGGCATGAATGCTGAATCCAGAAGAGTATAGGTGTGTCAGACTCCTGATTTCGGTGAGTGTGTTGTGGAAGATGGTTTAATGGTGTGATTTTTTTGTAGGTATTTTACAATGTGGTGACGCAGATCAATACTATTTTGGGAACAGGTTTAATAAATCTCTTACTTTCTCTGTGAGTAGCGAGTGAAGCATCTCAGGTCTTGAAGGCACATGTCTTTACATCGGGATATGAGTATATTTTCAGTCTCAGCGTAAGAGCTATGCTACTGTACTGTACATCAGCCATGGTCACCCTACTTGATCTGGTTGGAAGTCGGCACTTTTCGTGAGGTTTTGACCAGCATTGAGCTCAGTGATTCTAAACTGCATTCTCTATTTTATCTGTAAGCAAAAAACCAAAACCTTTAAAAAAAAAGAAAACGCACCAGACCAAAACCCTTAAAAACCAAAAAAAAGGCCTGGTGGTTTAGTTTAGCTAGAATCCAACTGTGCTCCTTTGGGATACCCAGTTGGTCTAATTTTTCACTTAAATACTCAGCTTTCTTTGTAGAAGATAGTAATGTCTTCCTAATATGCTCTGGGAGTCCAAAGTGGTCTGGAGGATTTAGCATGAGTCCGGGTGGCAAAGTTAAATTCAGTGCTTCCAAGTTTTTGCTTAAAAATGCATGTGTTATGATCTGACTGATTTTTGCTAAAAGGTTGTGATTCTGTTGTCCACCTTTGTTCCTGCTTTACTTAGCAATTTATTCAATATATTGCTTACATAATAGCAGTTGGACAAGGGGAATGTATATTCATATGTTAGGACAGAGCAGCTACAAATCCATCATGAGTCTGTGGGACTTCAGAAGAATCTGATTTTCAGGTTATTTAGAATGACAGAAAGTTGATGTGATTCCAAGAGGAAAGCAGATCCCAAAATACAAAAGAGGAAGGAAAGAAGGGATTATTCAGACTGGCATAGAGTGACACAGCTAGAAACTGTGGATGCTAAAGACAGTCATAAATGAAAGGCTGAAATTCGTAAATATAATAGTTTCATGTAGGTGATCAGCTGGTCTTTAGGTACAGTAGAGAGCTATAAAATTGGACTGGTAAGTGAGTAGGAATTTTGAATGGACTGCACAGCTGTGAGGTAGAAGATTTATTATAGAAGTTCATAAGGCATGGAAGTGAATTGACTGTTGTGAGAGAGAAGGGATAAATTTTAAAGACGTGTTGTGGATTAAGAGACAAAAATTGATACTAATGTGGATGATGCAAGGTGTCCCAAATGACTGGAAGGTAATAATAGCAGCTCAGATTTTTGTATAAACTCTAATATTTTTTTTCAGACAAAATATTCTACCCAGTGATGTACTGTTGCATTAGAAAGGAATCATCTTTCCCTCTTGTCATATTCCTGTTTCCACCATTACCCCAAGGAGTGTCACAACATTCAGAAACATGTAGACATTTCTTCAGAATTGCAGGCAAATTCTTTCAAATTTGGGTTACAGCTGCTTCGGATGGAAAATGATGACAACATTCTGTCCAAGTCCAATTTATTTTTCTACTCTAGTGCTGCAATATTTTCCTTTTTTTAATGCCTTTACTCTCTGAGAAAAATGTTTAAATTAAAATGCAAGCTAAATAAAAATTAACAAGTTTTGAAACTTTTGAACAAGGCATAGACCGGAATGCTGTTGGTTAATTTTTTTTTTTCTTAAATTTGCAACAGAATTGTTAAACATGTCCAAATGCAATAGCTGTATTTATAGATAGCCTCTTCTCAGTTTAGCAGTCACAAGAAAGACTTCTGCTCCTTCTGTCAGGTATTCCAACACTGTTTATTTCCTGTATTTGTGACTAAATCTGAAGCTGAAGTCAAGAAAAGAAATGGGTTAGTTCTGTTTGCATTAATGAGAGGCCTCCCTATTCCTAATTACACAAACATAGTTATTAATTTTTTGCCTGTAGGATCCTGATAATGCAATGCCAGATGAATCAAGTCATCTGTAATACGGGTGAGATGTGGGATTAACGTAATTAATTTCTTTGCAACAGTCTGGTAGCTTTTAACTTGCATAGTACTTGCCTGTAAAATTTGTTTTCTCAACAAATTTGTTTTCTAGACAGCTTCATTCAAGGGTCATGTAGCTGTTTGGGTGGTTCTTCTTAAAACAGTAACTGGTCATGTGTTTTACTTTTGTAGTATTTACTATTCTCTTGCTTATAGCCTCAGTTTGAAGCCTTTCAGCAAAGCTAGATACTTTTTAATGGAATGTAGTGAAGAATATATTTGTAATGCCGTATGGTGGCTGTAGCTTCAGTGACTGAGTCATGTATTAACGATGCTAAGTTTCATTTTGTAGTTGCATACTGAGTAGAGTTGCCATGACATAGGTTTCCTGTGATCTAGGGGATGATTACTTTGAGAATGAGGAATGGCAGTGTGGCGACACCGCTGTACAAATTAGAAACACGAAAAGAGCTTCATGTTGTCTCCAAATGAAAACAAGCATAGGAAGAAGAGCTTTGCTTAAAAGCACGTTTTGTAGGAATAATTGGTTTTTTCACACTTATGTAAGGCAGTGGATTGTTGCGGGAAACACTCATATTACATGAAGTTATAGCATGTTTATTGTCTATTTGAAAACAGAAGTCTATATTAGAGCAATACTACATGACATAGTCTTCATTTTTCGGTGAATTTCTATGAGAGTATTTTGGCTCTCCAAAGTACGCTGACTGTTTGAACATGGAGTGCAAGTGCTGGCACAGTCTCGTAGGCACAAGTTCACCCTGTGTTATTGCCTAAACATATTTTATTCATTCTTAATTACTGTCCATGTGCTTATATATATGTATGTATGTATCACTAAGCATATATGTAAATTTTGTAACTGTTATAAAACAAAAAATGTGGATGAAGTTCCTGCCTGACTAACCTGATCTCCTTCAGTGACAAGGTGACCCGCTTAGTGGACAAGATAAAGGATATGGATATAGTCAACCTAGATTTTAGTAAAGCCTTTGACACCATTTCCCAGAGCATTTCTCTGGAGAAACTGACTGCTCATGGCTTGGACGGGCATACTCTTCGCTGGGTAAAACACTGGCTGGATGGCTAGGCCCAAAGGGTTGTGGTGAATGGAGTGAAATCCAGTTGGACACAAGTGGTGTTCCCCAGGGCTCGGTGCTGGGGCCGGTCTTGTTTAATATCTTTATCAATGATCTGGATGAGGTAATCGACTGCACCCTGAGTAAGTTTGTGGACGACACCAAGTTGTGGGGGAGCGTTGATCTGCTTGAGGGACGGAAGGCTCTGCAGAGGCATCTGGACAGGCTGGATTGGTGGCCTGAGGCCAGTTGTATGAGGTTCAACAAGGCCAAGTGCCAAGTCCTACACTTTGGCCACAACAACCCCAGGCAACGCTACAGGCTTGGGGATGAGTGGCTGGAAAGCTGCCCTGCAGAAAAGGACCTGGGGGTGCTGGTTGACAACCGGCTGAATATGAGCCAGCAGTGTGCCCAGGTGGCCAAGAAGGCCAACAGCATCCTGGCTTGTATCAGAAACAGTGTGGCCAGCAGGACCAGGGAGGTGATCGTGCCCCTGTACTCGGCGCTGGTGAGGCCGCACCTCGAATACTGTGTTCAGTTTTGGGCCCCTCGCTACAAGTAGGACACAGAGGTGCTGGAGTGTGTCCAGAGAAGGGCAACGAAGCTGGTGAGGGGTCTGGAGCACAAGTCCTATGAGGAGCAGCTGAGAGAGCTGGTGTTCAGTCTGGAGAAGAGGAGGCTGAGGGGAGACCTTATCGCTCTCTACAATTACCTGAAAGGGGGTTGTAGAGCAGTGGGTGTTGGTCTCTTCTTCCAAGTGACCAGCGACATGACAAGAGGAAGTGGCCTCAAGTTGCATCAGGGGAGGTTTAGATTGGATATTAGGAAAAACTTCACTGAAAGGGTTGTCAAGCATTGGAAGAGGCTGCCCAGGGAAGTGGTGGAGTCACCATCCCTGGAGGTATTTAAAAGATGTGTGGGTGAGGTGCTTAGGGACATGGTTTAGTGGTGGACTTGGCAATGTTAGGTTTACGGTTGGACTCAATGATCTTAAGTCTTTTCCAACCTAAACAATTCTCTGATTCTATGTTTCTACATGTATGGAATCTGGTTATGATTTTGTTGTGACACAAAAAGGTCTATTAAGAATGCCAAGTATCAACATTCAGTATTTTAAAATAGGAATCTCTTTGAAGAAGACTTCCTTATAGCTGGACTGACATCCATGATTTCATTTAAAAAAAAAATCAACAGTCTGAAGCCTTATAACAAACAACAGGCAGGTTGAAAATAACCCTTTCCCATTCCCATGCTTATGTATCTAAACCAGTCAGCTTTGGTTTTGTTTGTCTCTTAGAGCAAATACTTTTTCCAGTGATTGACGTAAGGTTTCAAAATGAATGCAAGCTGAATATATAACCGGGCATCAGGAGAACCTAAGAGCGATGTGTTGTCAAGCACATTTATGAGGTGTCACTAGCAGTCAGCTGGAACAAAATACAGGGAACTGGTAGGTCTGGAGGCTCAGGTTAAGAGCTATGAGAGGATAAAAAGAGGAGATGTTTTCGTCCCTTAAAATAAGATTGAATGTTAGGTGTTAATGGGGGAAATCAGATGTGTTTTCAAGGTCAGTTCTCATGAAAAGGCTTAGGATAGAAGTTGAAATGTAGCTCATAACTATGAAAAGGACTGTCTTCCAACCTTCATTTTGCTTCCTTCCTTTTTGTTTCATTATCAACATTAGATAAAATGTTTTACCCTAATGTGAATTATGTTTCCTTTAGTAGTGTCCTTCCATTGTTTGATGTTGATCCAGAGCCCTTTAGTGCTCAGTGGCATAGGGTTACTGCAATTTCCTACCTCTGTGCCTTTTATTTTTCTCAAGGGAAAGCCTTTCTAGGGCTTAACATAATGAATTTCTAGTTTAGATTTCCAGTGAAAATGGGAACCAGAATTCTGCTGTATCTATCTTAACTAAAGGAACTGTTGCTGAATGCCCCAGAAATGGAACTGGCATTTTCCTGACCAGATTAGTGTGGTGTGCATTCATTTCTATAAACCATTTTTAATGGAGAACTATAAATTCCAACTGATTTCAAGTTAGGAATTAATGATCCATGTTTCAAGATGTACATGTGGGAGGAAAGCAAGCCATGTATTTCCACTGGGCTAAAAGGGGACACAATTTTAATCTGTTCCACATTCACATGCCAACAACACTTTTTGGAGGTGAAGCGTACCATCTGTATCTGCCTCCTGGGTAAGACACCTTGTTTATCATGCAGAATTTCACCATGTTCAGAAATGCTTTGTTTCCTGACAGTTCTGTGCAAACAGGAAAAAAAAGCTCTGTGACACGTTTCGTTTTATGTGCCTTGTAGTAAATCCTGACATTCAGAAGTATCACGTTTTTTCTTTCCAGTCATTTCAAGTGCTACTAATGGCCAGCAGGAATGATTCAGAAGCATGTTAAGTGAATATTTTTAGACATTCAATCGTTTCTAACCACTGCAGCCACTGAGTCAATGATACATGTGCAAAGTAATTTAAAACAGTTAACAGGTATAAACCAGGTTCTACTTGGCAAATTGTTAGTCAGGAAGTGGTTTCAGCTTTCACGTGAGTTATGTGAGAAACTTCAAAGGGATTATCCTTCCTCCCTTTCTCCTCCCAAGACCAATAACTGTCAAAATGTCTTGATAGGGATTAATTGGCTATCATGTATTATGTGACTAATGATGTTTAAAATTTGGGTGGATGGAAACATAAAATTAGAACACAATTTGATCACTGAATAACAAAGCATGTTAAAGCTCATGTAATGAACAAGGTAAAATCTCCAGATACAAGCGCTCAGTTGATTGATACTCTTTGAACTAGTAACTGTTCTTGGAAGGAGAAGAAAAAGGAAAAAAAAAAACGACAGCCAACCCTACTCAGTGTTTTCCTTGTTTTCTAATTTTCCCATTTTTGTATCACAGAAATGCATCTGTAATTGCATAACAAACAATAATATGCTGAAGATTTTCTGTCCTATCTCTTCTATGAAGTGACCTAACTCTTCGTAGAAAAAAAAGCAAATAACTTTAGCAGAAGATATGTATCCTGCCTGATAGTCCTGCTTGGTTGTTCTTACATATTTACCATCTTTCTCATTACATATATGCGATCAACTGATATTCAGTGGGCCAGTAGCCAAAATGAATAGTTGGAAGGAAATTAAAAAGGTGGAGACAAAAGGAAAAGAGAGGAGTTTGAGAAAAGAGATAAAAAGGGCCTGTTGAGACAAAATGTGTTTGAATTTCTTTGGCAACATATTGCATTTTCATTTGAAGGCGTTAAACTGAAAACTCAGGAGAAGAA
Organism: Gavia stellata; assembly: GCF_030936135.1. NCBI lineage: Eukaryota > Metazoa > Chordata > Aves > Gaviiformes > Gaviidae > Gavia > Gavia stellata. Next base: position 46,250,165 of record NC_082597.1, read on the forward strand.
ATAAAAATTAAACTATTAGGAGAATGTAGATGCCATCTATATTAGTAAGGAAAGGAAAAAGAGGTGAGCTGATAGTGTTTCAGGTACCGAGAAACTCATCTAATTCCCCTGGGATATGAGATCTAAGTTTAAATCCCCTCTCAGACTGATAAGAGGAAATGTTGAAATCAGAACTCTCTTTGAATGAATTCCCTGAATCATGAAAACCTGTTTTTGAGAAATCATTGTATTCTCTGATTTTTTTTTTTTTTTTCCTGGACTGATAGTGTTCTTGGGGAGGCACAAAGAAAGGAACTGCATTACTGTATTATCTAGAGCTTCATAATTTACTGTTAAAGTATGGCTAATTGCAAAAAACAAGCCAGATTTTCCTCTGGTGAAGAGTGGTACATTTCTGGTTTTGCCTCAGATGAGTGTTTGGCCTTCTGCATTTCTCTCCAGTGTGTACTAATATCGTTTCAGAACTAAAAAGAAAATAAGGTATGGACATGGTGAACTACAAAAAAATATTTTAGATTGACATATTTTGTGCATAATTTCCTTAAACAGTAGAGAGTAGTTGCAGTATTTTGTTTTTAGCTATGCTTCTTTAGATATGGTTTCTTTTTTAACCCAAGGAAAATGAGGTGTAACTGTATTGGGTTTTTTTGTCCTGACAGACAAGCTAGTCTCAATGACGAAGCCGAGAAGTATTATGAAATGGCAGCAGGATTAAGACCTAATGTAAGTACCTTCTTAATGATATCCATTACTTAAGTTGATGAACGTGCTACAGTGCTGAACCCTTTGTGTTGAGGAGAAACTTCTTGCTGGAGCATTTGATCTCTTAGCCTATATTATATATGTTCTTTTAATGGTTAATTTTTGGATAGTCAGATAAAGCTGTTCATTTGTCAAACCAATCACTATACTTCCAAGTTACCTCAGTGAAGTGTTTTAGCAACAAGTCTTACTTGGCTAACATACTTGGAAATGATCTCGAGATGTAGATTTATTTATCTACCTTTAAATGTACTAAGTTTGGAAAGGTCTCCTAATTCCATCTATTTTCACTAGTAAAAGAGAAATGAAAATGAAAGGCTATTCTGTGATCCACTGTTTAAGGGATTTTAAGTAATACATTTATGCCTTTTTATCTGTCATGAACTTCTGGCAAACATTGTTTTTCCACAAACTTGAAGATAATTTTACAATTTTTGTTGTATATTGGCAAAGAAATGCTTATTCCTTGAAGCAGAAATATGTAGGAGTGTGTGACAGACCCTTTTTAAAAAGAAAAGCTCATTTCCAGTTTTATTACATCAGGAACTAAACAAATAAAATATTTTCTCTTTACCATTTTTTACTCAATGTTACATTTCTTTTCAATTACCTTCACAGTTTGGGGAAAAACCCCACTCATTAATATAAATGGGGCAAAATTTATTTTAAATACCTAATACTTTATGAACTAAATAAAATGTAGAATACATTCCTGTCACAGAAGTCTATAGTGCCAAATTTAAGGATACAAGTTAGCAATTTCAGTAAAAAAAAAAAGAAAAAACAGCCAAGTTAAAAAAAAAAATACAGGTTTAAAATGAGTTTTCAGACCTAAGGATCAAAAGCAACAGCAGCTAAAACTCAAAACAAGCTAACAAAATATAATCCAAAGAACCAAAATAACTTACTAACATGAAATCATGCACTTTCACACCATCTCTTAAAAAACCTCTCCAAAATCTATGTATTTCTTTAATTCATACTTTGTGAGATAACAATTTGAACTTTGTGATTCCTTATGCTTTCTGATGCAAGACTTTTTGGTTTTTTCTGAGTGTATACCTTAATGTTGAAAGAATTCCCTCAGTTGCCTCAAAGTTGGTACAGTTCCTCTTCTCTTTTCTGTGGTTCATTGTACTCTCAAAACGTTTCTAAGAAACTCAGAAATATATTTATTCATATAAAACCATATATTAATATGATTATATGCATGAGGTTTCTCAGAGAGCTTTGGAAGTAACTGAGGGCTTCTAGCTCATGGCAGTGGTACTACAAAAGTTAGGTATTTCTAGGTATTGCTGACAAGATTTACATGTTAAGACCAAAGTATCCTTTTTGCAGGATAAGATCATCAGAACAGTTTATTATAGCAACTTTCTTTTAACTTTGATCAGTTTAAGTTAAAATCTAATAGGTACTGCTCTTCAGCTTTCTTTAAGAGATAATTTCACTTTTATGTTCAAGACAATAAAGTTTAACTTTCTAGCTAAGCATAGTATGCATATGGTTCATGACTTTTTAAAAATATTTTAATGATGCAGAGTGGGAAAGTTGTATCCATTTTCACTGCCAGCATCAACTGTCTGACAACTGTACAAGGGCAGTCTCTCAAGAATGAAAATAAAACCAGAAGTAGTCATACATATCTTTTTCTTATTATTAATACTCAATTTTACCATAATAGTTTCAGAGTGGGAGGAAAAGAAGCCACTCCAGGAGTTTTTCTAGGTAGTAAGCAATATAATGCAGACATGGTAAGATAGAAGCTCGTGGTCTTTCCAAAGGAGTATGGAATGCAAATTAGTGTAATCCTGTGTACTTCATAGCTACATCTGTATTGGTAAATTAAATGTGCCTGGGACTGTTCTCTAGTGTTGACCCAGTCAGATTCTCAGAGTGTGCCCAGGTACTGAGAAACTGCAGTGGTCCAGTTGAGAGCTGTGTTCTCTCACTGTCTTATGAATGTGAAGCATCAGCAAGATTATGTAGGTCAAGATGCTAAAGAAATGTCCTTAAGCAAAATATAGTGCTGAAGGATTTTAATTTTATTTTTCTGTATCCATCACTAATGATCTAGAAACATTTCTTTGTAGAAAATTCGAAATACTAGATATATGAATGTGATGTAATGTGTAGATGCATGCATACATACAGTTCTATATATATACACATAGCTATATGTATATTTGTGTGCACCTGTTTAATGTTAGTTGCCAAGAGGTCTGTTCCCATATTCCCTCTCAGTGAGAATACTGTGGCAGCACTGAAGTCTCATTCTGTGCAGTGGATCAGCCTTGTTCCTAGAACAATTAAGTGCTAAAAGCATCTGTTTAATAAGAACCTTTCCCCTTCTGGTGCTTGAGATGGTACCTGTTGACATTAGTGAATTTTGGATCAGGATCCCAAGTAAACCAGCTCTCTGCTTTTTTTTCAGCATGACTTTTTTTCTCCTGTGTTTCCCCAGTCACTCCTCCAGATTCCAAGCTGAAGATCCATTTCTCTGTTACCAGCTCCTTTCTTATTCACTCTACCAAGACAACTAAATTATCAGTTACTCTTTAGAATTAGACCCATGCCTAACTCCTAAGATATTTTCAGCTAGTGCAGCCTGGAACAAAACTCAGATTTCATTCTCTTGCATCCTTTTCTTTACAAATATTACATATTGTGTAATATCACTACTATAAAATACCATCCTTAGCAGCAATAAAAGATGCTAGTAATACTACAAACTCAATCTTCTACTGATTGTTAGTGAATTTATATGCTCACTGAGCTTTCATGACACAATTTTGTTCTCTGCATTCTCTCTTTGTTTTTGTTTTGCATCCCTTTCTTCAGTTTCCTAACTGTTCCTGTTGCTTTTGGAATGCAGCATTACTTCATACACAGTACTTCCTCACTTGCTCCCCAACGTATAAGCCCTTTGGATTCAGAAGCTGCTCTGCTGAGCTTTTCAACACCCAAGTCCAGTTTAAATGGCTATCATGTGAGTTAGGACTTTCAGCTACTTAGTTGGCTATTTCAATGTTTTTTCCAGACAGCAGTCTCCACTCTTGCATTTGTCTCCTAAGGGAGCCTTCTTTTATCTCAGTGGCTCAAGATTGGGGCACAACAGTGAACAACCAATATGCTTTCATGTCTGAGTCACTTTCTCATTCAACTAGTGCATTTTTATAAAAAAAAAAGTTGTGACTAAGGAGGCTAAAATCATCCCCAGAAAAACAGTATACAGTTGCAGTAGAAATGTAACTTCTCTGAAACATGCAAGCCATTGTTTTTAAGAAAGCAAACACAGAAAGATTTTATTTTTGTACTATTGGGGGTGATTCATTCATCATTGAACTAATTCTGAGACAACTGAAAAATACTGACAATACCATTTATTTACTCCGTGAAAAGCTTTATTACAATGAATCAAGTATTTGCAAAAAAATTATACCCAGTAAAGGAACAACTGAATACAGCACAGGTATGTTAAAATGTATATCCATATCTTGAACGTTATCTTTGCTTTTGGATACACCTTCATTCTGCAGAGTGTAAAAGAATTAAAACACTTTGGTACAATAGCAGCACCAGCTGAAATGCAGCTTGGGTGCAAAGAAAAAACAAATCTGGCTAGTATTATTCTTCCAGATTTAAAGAATCACAGATTCACTACGGTTGGAAAAGACCTGTAAGATCATCAAGTCCAACCATCAACCAACACCACCATGCCCATTAAACCATGTCCCACAATGCCTCATCCACACATTCCATGAACACCTCCAGTGATGGTGACTCCACTACTTCCCTGGGCAGCCTCTTCTAACGTTTCAATACTCTCTCAGTAAAGAAATTTTTCCTAATATCCAGCCTAAACCTCCCCTGGCACAACTTGAGGCCATTTCCTCTTGTCCTGTCGCTGGTCCCTTGGGAGAAGAGACCAACACCCACCTCTCTGCAACCTCCTTTCAGGTAATTGTAGAGAGCGATAAGGTCTCCCCTCAGCCTCCTCTTCTCCAGACTGAACAACCCCGGTTCCCTCAGCCGCTCCTCATAAGACTTGTGCTCCAGACCCCTCACCAGCTTCGTTGACCTTCTCTGGACACACTCCAGCACCTCAATGTCCTACTTGTAGTGAGGGCCCCAAAACTGAACACAGTATTTGAGGTGCGGCCTCACCAGTGCTCAGTACAGGGGCATGATCACCTCCCTGCTCCTGCTGGCCACACTATTTCTGATACAGGCCAGGATGCAGTTGGCCTTCTTGGCCACCTGGGCACACTGCTGGCTCATATTCAGCCGGTTGTCAATCAACACCACCAGGTCCATTTCTGCAGGGCAGCTTTCCAGCCACTCTTCCCCAAGCCTGTAGCATTGCATGGGGTTGTTGTGGCCAAAGTGCAGGACCCGGCACTTGGCCTTGTTGATCCTCATGCAATTGGCCTGGGCCCACCAATCCAGCCTGTCCAGATGCCTCTGCAGAGCCTTCCGACCCTCGAGCAGATCAACGCTCCCACCCAACTTGGTGTCATCTGCAAACTTGCTCAGGGAGCACTCAATCCCCTCATCCAGATCATATATATATATATATATATATATATATTAAACAAGACCGGCCCCAAAACTGAGCCCTGGGGGACTCTGCTTGTGACCGACCACCAACTGGATTTCGCTCCATTCACGACGACTCTCTGGGCTCAGCCGTCCAGACAGTTTTTTACCCAGCGAAGAGTGCACCCATCCAAGCAATGAGCAGTCAGCTTCTCCAGGAGAATACTGTGGGAGACAGTGTCAAAGGCTTTACTAAAGTCCAGGTAGACAACATCCACAGCCTTTCCCTCACCCACTAGGCGGGTCACCTGGTCATAGAAGGAGATCAGGTTGGTCAAGCAGGACCTGCCTTTCATGAACCCGTGCTGTCTGGGCCTGATCCCTTGGTTGTCCTGCACGTGCCCTGTGAGCGCCCTCAAGATGAACCTCTCCATAATCTTCCTTGAAGATTGTTTAGACCTAACTGTTCTCTTAATGATGTACATGATTGGCCTTATTTACAGTAGGTGTGTATTTATCCTCTGTGAAAGTAACTTCCAGTCAAATTTCAGAAAAGCAGTATTTTCTGTAGAACATAGTGCTGCTGTGGAGGTGGGAAACATTTTGTCTTAAACTTCACTGAAGAAGCAAGCATTCTCAAGATTATGTCTATTTATTTCCAAATAGGCTTCACAGAGTTGACTTTCCCCTGGAGAGTTAAGGGGGAGAGAGGAGTCCAGGAAGCAGTTTGGAGAAGGAATCTACTTTTATTTGCTTACAGGACTCTCCTTTCCTCCTTCAACTCTATAGGTAACATACAGAGATTAGCTTCCCTAGCCCTTGAAACTTTTTGAATACATTCCAGAAAATGCAATCCCACATTGTTTTTTTACCATGATCAAAACAAAATCATTTTAGAGCCTTCTCAGTGAGAAGCACATATGTGTTTGTTCTAGCAATTTTGGCCTGGATATATGTTAATCACATTAGTCTAATTTTAATAGATTCAGTTGCATGAAGAAATTAAAGTGTAAGTTTCTTGGACAGCAAGACATTTATGCAGTAATTATTCTGAGTTGGACTATTGCTGAGGAAAGTCTGTATTCAGAGATGGTTTCTAGGTACCCTGCATCTTGTACTGTTCACAAACCAGGAAATTATTTTAACAAGTTGTTAGGCACTCTAAAATGTGAACTTTAAGCTCACTTTGTTGTGGAAAAATCAGTCATCCAGAAACTCTCTTTAAATTGGCATTCTTTACAAGAATGTGAGATATTGACTTAAGCTTCTGCTTTTATTCACTTTTAAGACATCATTTGTGTAATAGAACTGCATTTCTAATTTTTTAAGTCTGAACTTGAAGCAGCCAATCTTTAAAAATATGCTCTAGAACCCCTACATATGGCCAATGGCTCTTGAGAAGAAAGGGCACTTTGAAGTATGACCTCAAGAGTATTAAATGAAAGAGAGCTCACCAGAGCTTTAAGACTTTGAGCCACCACCTTGAGCTGATTGGCTTAGAAGCATTCCTCAAGGAGGTGCCATGACCTGCAAGTCACTACCATCCCAACCACATATTAGTGCTGCTTGCAATCTGGAGCTCATGACAGCTTTAAGCCCCATGTCAATGGCACATTGTCAGAAACAGCTGTTTCCACTCAACCACTTCAAAAGGGCTTGATTAAATGTCTTACTGTAACAACATACATAAAGACACACACATAGAATGAGGGGGGAAGGAGAAATGTACCTATAAGCAAAACAAATACAATTTCCACTAGATGGTTTAATCATGATGTGGGGGACTAAACCATATCTTGACTTGAAGGGTTTATGTAATCAGTTAACACAATATCATATTAACAAGCAGTTTCTACAAGTGCTTCTTTTATTTTTTTCCCCAGTGCTGGAATACAGATTTCATGTCAAAGGCTCCAGGCTTGCAATAAGCTCTACCTCGAGCTGTCTAACAGTTGAAAGAAGAATGCTGGTGATTTCCAGATAATTGACTGTATTTTTATAGCCACCTTATAGATAACATGCTTTCAGTGCCTCCTTATGGTGTTCATAATATATGGGTTTTATTCATGGCAAGACCTCTAAAAATGAATATACTTCTGATAGTACATACATCTTTAAAAAATAAAGTAGATGTTGGATTTTGTCTCGGAACATATGTAACCAAGATCTGCTTTATTATGTATTTTTTCCTTAGGTGTTTCCGTGCCAAATTTCCCTATTTGACTTTCTTCTGAACATTCAGTAATTCTTTCAAGTAGCTTTACCAGGCTAGGAGTAATTGTGAGGGAGACAGCTTTAATATATTTTGCCAACTTTGTTAAGGGCATGTCCTGTTATTGCCAGGGAGAAATTTCATAAAACTTTAAGAGCTCCTGCTATGTTAGTTCTGTTGCTGATGGCAGTAATGGATGGGTTAACGGTGATTCTTAAATTGTCTGCAGCTGATCCTCAATTGACAAAAAACTGACACTGTTTCACGCTTCACTGGATCCAACGTCTTCCTCACACTGCTCCAGAGATACTGCAGATCCTTCACCAGTGGTGAATCTATTGCTCTTACAGCTCTTTTGAGCATCTCTACCTAGTCCCTGTTATCCAAACCCAACTGAAGTGTCTTGCCATCGTACTCCTGGTTTCCAGAGCATAGTACCAATAAAGCTGACATGGTCCTCTAGAGAAACAGTACATATGTGATTTTCACAACATGTATTATTGCCAGTAAAGCATGATACTTTCCAGTTGAGAATCCTTGTTTTAAAATGTTCTTCTGTCTGTTTACTTGTTTATTCAAAGTAATGAACATATGGCAATCTCTTATCTTTACGTATTGGTGCCATGGAATGACCACAGAGCTGTATTTTTAGGTAGTTAGCAACCAGCAGATTCACCTGTTCAGTTATCTTCCATTGCTTGTGTCTGCCTTTACAGAAAATACAGAAGTGGGCCTTGTGGGGCAGGTGGGGATTCTGCTGATTGCCTGCCTGTCCTCCGAGCTGCTCCCAGCTTCTCCTGCCCTCTCTCAGGGCTGCACAGCTTCCCACTACCAGCACCAGCTGCTGCTAAGCCTCGCATTGTTTAAGGCTTCCTCTCAAGTGTGCCAAACTTTCTGCCTCAATGATATGAATGGCTGTGGATTCCTTCCAGCCCAGCAGCACGCTTGGCCTGCTGAAAATGCCTCCTTTCTTTTCTTCTGGTGAAGGTGTGAGGAAGAAGAAAACTTCCCAGGAACAAATTCTTCCTCTCTTCCTGCTCTGTTGCTTCCTAAAGACTGAACCAATTGTTATAGGGCGTGCAGGACTTTTAGGAACTAAAAAGGGTACTGTGGCTTCCTAATGAGAAGATAAGCATGACGGATGTGAACTGTATTCCAGATGGCATACTTTTAATAGTTCGACTTCAGACAGATACAGGAGTGGGAGGCTGAGGCATGGATCGGCTCTGCTGGGAGAGGAGATAGTGGAACACCCTGAGAGAAAAGAGAACACCACTCTCTGATCTCAGAAGGAAGCAAGCGCACTTTCTTGGTTACTGTAAATTGGGTAGACTTTCCCCGCTGACAGGCAATAAAAGACTGACTCTGAGATTTGATATCAGAATAGCTGTGACATTTTTCAGCCCGCCTAGCAGAAGGCTGACATAGCCTAAAGGTTGTGGAGAAGGGAGAAATTCAAGACAATTAATATTAACTGAATGCAAAACGCCCTTCATTTGAGGTAGAAAGGCTCTTCAGTAATTGCACAGAAATAGCAACACTTCTCTACGTAAAGAGTTTATCCATGCATGAACTCTCTCTGCCTCTCCTGAGCTGGAAAGCTTTTTAAATCTACTTTGGGCCTCCAGCTCAGTTTTCTTTTGTTGTTGATGTTGTTGCTTCACCCGTTCCAGGTCCTTATACTCAGTTCATCCTTCTTGTCTGGGGCTAAGTGCAAGGCAGATATGTTATCTCTGTCCAGCTATTTGGGGAAAACTGTGCTTATTCTTTTGAAAAAAAAAGTTATCTTTCTGTATTTGCAATTATATTTGTTCATGGTCCTCCTAAATATTTTAAAGACACAGTTTTTTTGTCACGCACAATTGTCAGCTTCAAGACAGGCTTGCATACAGGCTGTTGTTCTGAATCTTAAAGTATTTCTACGTCAGCAGAGATTAGTGTCTCCCACCTTAAAAAAAACAACAGAAAAAACAAACAAAAATCCTCATATAGCATTTCCATCCCTGTGATCTCCATCAGGGGACAAAGAAAGAACACAGGCTATTGGAATGGGGTTATTGACCTGTAATACTGAAGCACAATATCAGGATGAGTTGTATAACTCGAAAACCAATTTACCTAGCTTTGGAAAACACTGAATTTCCTTTGGGAAATGCATGAGAATATTTTATAGCCTTACCCCAGAAAACTTTATGTGTGTGTTTTCTCACACGTTGTAGCAACCCTGTGAAAGCAAAGAATGAACGTGCTTTTCGGTGATTATGGAATACTAAAATCTGGTTCTCAATACTGTGATCCATCTTCATGTAAGTTGCATGGGAAAAAGCTGGAAATCATGTCATTACCCTTTTCAACTTCAGTTTTGTGAGAGTTAGATTATGGGGAGTTCATTTGTACTCTTTTCTTCTGATTATACAAGCAGTTAAATATGCAAGTGTCTGAGATCGATTGGCTCACTGAGTGTAATTTGTGAGCTTTGGAATTGAATTTAAATGCCTTTAAGTTGCTGTTTATTTCCCATCTAGAATAATTTGTGATACATTGATATCCTAATCAATACATAAGTATTTTGTCTGTGCAAGTTCTAAATTACTGAAATGGAAATACATTTCAGTTTCTTCTGCTTACATAGATATTGCATTGCAGTAACATCATTGACTTGTTTAGAGTTGCTTCTGTTTCTCCTGCACGTGAGAGGTAAATTTGGCTCTGTAGTTCCTGATTTCTTCAAGTGAAATTATGCAAGCAGCTATGAACTCTTCTTAACGTAAAGTTTTTAAAACAGTAAGCTGCATACCTAGAAAGTAAGCCAGAAACTGCTTTTTGTGGTAATTTGGAGTGCTTGTTGTTTCATTTTTAGCTATGAAAATGTTTTAAAAATTCCCATAAATATTAATCTTTCTACAGTCTAATTATTGGCATAATGTATTTTCTGAGTCATTCATCTTTATGAACTGTAAAACATATAGACGTGCTTTTCTTTAACGGGGGGACAAACATTGGAAAGAAGCAACTATATATTAACTCCTCTTTTCTAATTTAATTAACCTTTAGATATTCATTAAATCATTAATTACTCTTAGTGTTGAAACAGTAATTTTGTGCTTAACAGGAAATTTGAGAGAAAGAAACTCTGATAATTCATGCACTATTCGCTTAGGACATTCTCAATTCTTGATGAAGTAAGGAGGGGCATCAGCAAAATCACTACCATAGACTTCCGGAGGGCAGACTTCGGCCTGTTCAGGACACTGGTCGAGAGGGTCCCTTGCGAGATGGTCCTGAAGGGCAAAGGGGTCCAGGAAGGCTGGGCCTTCTTCAAGAAGGAAATCTTGAAGGTGCAGGAGCAGGCAGTCCCCATGTGCCGTAAGAAGAGCTGGCGGGGAAGACGGCTGGCCTGGCTGAACAGGGAGCTTTTGCTGGGACTCAGGAAAAAAAGGGGAGTTTATCACCTTTGGAAGAATGGGCAGGCAACTGAAGAAGAATACAAGGACCTCATTAGGTCATGCAGAGAGGGAATTAGAAAGGCAAAAGCCCAGCTAGAGCTCAATCTGACCACGGTCGTAAGGGATAACGAAAAATGTTTTTACAAATATATTAACAACAAAAAGAGAGCCAAGGAGAATCTCCACCCTTTACGGGATGTTGGGGGGGAACATTGTCACCAAGGATGAGGAGAAGGCTGAGGTACTTAATGCCTTCTTTGCCTCAGTCTTTAATAGCCACACCAGGTATCCTCAGGGTATTCAGCTCCCTGAGCTGGAAGACAAGGATGGAGAGCAAAAGAAACTCCCCATGATCCAGAAGGAAGCAGTTAATGACCTGCTATGCCACCTGGACACTCACAAGACTATGGGGCCTGATGGCATCCACCCAAGGGTGCTGAGGGAGCTGGCAGAGGAGCTTGCCAAGCCACTCTCCATCATTTATCAACAGTCCTGGTTAATGGGGGAGGTCCCAGGGGACTGGAGGCTTGCCAACGTGACACCCATCTACAAGAAGGGCCGGAAGGAGGATCCGGGGAACTACAGGCCTGTCAGCCTGACCTCGGTGCCGGGGAAGATTATGGAGACGTTCATCTTGAGGGCGCTCACAGGGCACGTGCAGGACAACCAAGGGATCAGGCCCAGACAGCACGGGTTCATGAAAGGCAGGTCCTGCTTGACCAACCTGATCTCCTTCTATGACCAGGTGACCCGCCTAGTGGGTGAGGGAAAGGCTGTGGATGTTGTCTACCTGGACTTTAGTAAAGCCTTTGACACTGTCTCCCACAGTATTCTCCTGGAGAAGCTGACTGCTCATTGCTTGGATGGGTGCACTCTTCGCTGGGTAAAAAACTGTCTGGACGGCTGAGCCCAGAGAGTCGTCGTGAATGGAGCGAAATCCAGTTGGTGGTCGGTCACAAGCAGAGTCCCCCAGGGCTCAGTTTTGGGGCCGGTCTTGTTTAATATATTTATCGACGATCTGGATGAGGGGATTGAGTGCACCCTCAGCAAGTTTGCAGATGACACCAAGTTGGGTGGGAGCGTTGATCTGCTCGAGGGTCGGAAGGCTCTGCAGAGGGATCTGGACAGGCTGGATTGATGGGCCCAGGCCAATTGCATGAGGTTCAACAAGGCCAAGTGCTGGGTCCTGCACTTTGGCCACAACAACCCCATGCAATGCTACAGGCTTGGGGACGAGTGGCTGGAAAGCTGCCCTGCAGAAAAGGACCTGGGGGTGCTGGTTGACAACCGGCTGAATATGAGCCAGCAGTGTGCCCAGGTGGCCAAGAAGGCCAACGGCATCCTGGCCTGTGTCAGAAACAGTGTGGCCAGCAGGACCAGGGAGGTGATCGTGCCCCTGTACTCGGCGCTGGTGAGGCCGCACCTCGAATACTGTGTTCAGTTTTGGGGCCCCTCACTACAAGTAGGACATTGAGGTGCTGGAGTGTGTCCAGAGAAGGTCAACAAAGCTGGTGAGGGGTCTGGAGCACAAGTCTTATGAGGAGCGGCTGAGGGAACCGGGGTTGTTCAGTCTGGAGAAGAGGAGGCTGAGGGGAGACCTTATCGCTCTCTACAATTACCTGAAAGGGGGTTGCAGAGAGGTGGGTGCTGGTCTCTTCTCCCAAGTGACTAGTGACAGGACTAGAGGAAATGGCCTCAAGTTGTGCCAGGGGAGGTTTAGGCTGGATATTAGGAAAAAATTTCTTTACTGAGAGAGTGGTGAAACGTTGGAAGAGGCTGCCCAGGGAAGTGGTGGAGTCACCATCACTGGAGGTGTTCATGGAATGTGTGGACGAGGCATTGTGGGACATGGTTTAATGGGCATGGTGGTGTTGGTTGATGTTTGGACTTGACGATCTTACAGGTCTTTTCCAACCTCAATGATTTTGTGATTCTGTGATAGGTCATATATTTTTTTCATTATATCTGGTGGCAATTCCTTGTGCTGCTCGGAGCTGCAAATGAAGTCTTTTCTTCATAAAAAAAATACCCCAGAGTATTTTGTTTTATGCATCCATTTTCCATTGTGGGCTCTGTTGTCCACAGTGTTCAAAATGTTTGTGTAACTAAACCTCCAAAAAGTAAAAGGCAATGTTTTCACAAAAATCATTCATGTGTATTATTTGTTCAGTGATGTTTCCTAAGAAGTTAATCACTCAAGTATTAAGGTATAGGCTCTGTTTTCTCTCCAGGCACCTTCCTAGACACAGAACACTGTTCCTCCAATCGCATTGAATGATTGTAATTCTCAATGCATAGGTCATAAATTCTCCAAAGAGATGAAATTATCATATCAAATAATACTTGAGCTATTTTATTGTCAAGACCTTGATTCAGAAATTTTGTAGGACTGTGCTTTACTTAACTTAAATGGAAATCTTAGTGTCCTCACATTTTTTTTCTGTGTTTTATATATGTTTTCGTTATGCAAATCTGAAGTCTTTATCTGGTATATAGGTATGTTCAGTCCACCGTCAAAATTATTTCAAGAGAAAAGGATGTGGTGTCAACTAGGCCTGTCTCTTGGAGTGCGGATTTGTTTCATCTAGCATTTTTCATTCACATCTTAGTAGACAGATAACCTTTTTCCCCCCTATGATTACTTTTCAGTATGTAAATAACTGTTGAACAGTTGTGCTTGTACTCAACTATGACATTCATTTACTGAATAATTTAAAATATAGGTTTGCAAAACTAATTAATAGGAAGTCACAGCCTAGATTTGTGCTATTGATTTAAATAAAAGGAATCATCATACTCTGAGATGATGGGAGGCAGTAGTTTGTAAAGGTACAGTCTCTTTGCTGAAATTGTGGAGGTGAAGATGATGTGTCATGGATAGACCTATGCACTTGATTGTGATTCACAGTTTGATAGTAATGTGGCAGGGGGTATTATGTTGCCTGCATCAGTTCCTGGAGAGAGTAAGATTGGCTTTGCTTTGTAAATGTAGCCCCCAGTGTCAATCAAAAATAAAGTGCCATGAAATATAGAACTCACAGCAGTAGATTAGCATTTCAGAAATTAAACCATCTGGTTTAACTCAATTAAAAAAGAAACCAGCAATTTTTTTCCTAATAGAGTATTCTAGTGCTGATTCTGGAAGAAGTGCAATGAATTTATTATGCAATTAGAACTGATAAGGAAGTGTTCATTAAATAAACCCAGCAACACTACATTCTCAGCAGGATGTTTTGTAATAAATAACTTCCTAATTTTCTTTCTAATCTATGGTTCTGATGTATTTCTCATTCTAGGAAAGATTTTTAGTTGTGGGTTGGCATATTCTATTAGATTCCCCCCAACAGGTTCTGGAGAACTTACCTTTCTGTTTCACAAGGTGTTTTCTTGTGCAACTGGTATTCTCGCCCACCCTCCCACACCTCTGGGTGTATTTAGGTGATTGTATAGAGGAAAAATGCCCTGCAATAAGGCTTATGTTGGTCTGAGATCTGCCTGAGAAGAATTGTGTGTTTGCAGACTGCTAGGAAAGGGATGGGTGGCAGGTGTCTGGCTGAAGTAATTTTATTGAAATTTGTCTTTAAGAGTACCAGTTTGAATGTATTTTTCCCTGTGAAAGTTACAGTCTAGAGGTCAGATGTCTGCTAATGAGAAGATGCAGTGAGGAGGGGATGGATAGCTTTTTGTTTCCTCTGAAGAACAGTCCCTTTTTGTTGAGGCATTCTGGACAACGGCGTCTTGGTCAGCTCCACATATTGCGTTTACATTATTCTATTTACCACAGTTAGTTTTACTGGAGAGCAAGTATACATTCAAGTGTACCTACCCTTTTGAAACATGTCTTCCATATGATAATCAGCTCTATTACTAAGCTGTGGCAGTTTTACTAATTCTTTAGGAGCTCCAGTAAAGATTGTCTTCCTGTAACAGTAAGTAACTTTAATCTGACATTATGGTTTGTAACAGTGCCAGTTGCCTCAGCATCTGGCTGCCTCAAACTCACTGAAAACAATTACAGTGGGAAAGAAAATAGAAATCTTTTCCAATATAACAACCATAAAAACGAAAATCCACAATAAACCCCTAAATTAAATTCCATATGAAGGTTTGCTGTATGTCGCTTAGATTCCGTGGGGTAAATGATTGATATATTCATGGTGGAGTTATTTGGTGGAGTTTTGTTGTAACTCAGTAGTTCTACTTCATTTCTTCACATTCTAACTGCATTTAAATACACTTAAAATTATCAAACTTATTTTTATTGTTTTTGAAAGATCAATACATGATCCTTCATTAATTCTGTTTGAAAAATTCTGTTCTGATGGCTGCATTGATGGAGTTTTTTGCTGATTAGTTCACAAATTGGATGTTTTACCCCTAACAGAGGAAGAAAATGCTTTCTGAACAGAGATTATGGAAATTGCACAGGAGGCAAACCTTTTGATTTGGGGCGAAAAATGAGCTTTGACAAAAAGACTGCTGGTAGGTAGGACACAAAGTCAATTTATGTAAGATCCTGTGATGTTCATGGAGAATGGGTGATATGTGTAGTGAAAATACATAATGAGAAGGCAAATTAACCTGAGCCATTGACTGCAGAACTGCATAGTGATTCTAGTGGCCCTGGATTATGTTTTGCTCCAGTCATGGAGGCTTTTTCTGGGGCAGTTTGGAGCAAGCACCTGGTTTCACTGAGTAATTTTTGACACTGAATTTCAGAGGCAGGAATTGAACTTTGATTTCTTGATGCTATCCTGTAAGTATTGGTTGTCCTCTTGCGCCTTCAGAAATAATGAAACCTTTTTAAAAAGGAAGATATTATTCACAGTGTTGCTTTCTGTGTCCATTTCTTAAAAACGTAGTTTGAAGAATACAGAAAGCTTCCGTTCAATAAACAGCAATTATTGGTATATGTGGTATCAAGTGTAGTCTTTCAGAGTAGGATGTGTAGATCTACCACTGGACATGTCTTGCTGTTATTGATATTCATTACTCCCAAAGCACTGTAAACATATGCGTCAGATGTGGTAAATAAGGCTGCCCTAGCAGAAAGTAGTTTTATTTTTTTACAAGTCACAACCTTATAAAAGCCTAGTGAGCAATTAGTGTCCAGTGGTCTTACTAGTAGTGATCAAAAGACCAAATTTTAGAAACTACAGCCTTAAAATCTTCAAGCTACAAGAATCAAAATTAAATCCTTGCGCTTACCCTGGAAGTTAATAATTTTAATATGTACTGTAGTTTTAATTGATAAATACTGTATAGGGAACACCTGCAGGTTACTGGCTGCCAAAAAGTAAAGCATGAATTCTTATGGATTACATGGAGCACTGTAATTCAGCATTTTGCAAAGGACCAATAGTACGTGCCTCTTTTCTCAGCTGCTCTCATAATCCTGTGGGTAAAACTGAAGGCAATACGTGTGGCCATAACCTTTTTGCACTGTGCAACAGGCATGGAAGTGATAGGAGCCAGATGAAAAAGGACAAATGAGAAGAAAAAAAAAGATATATATACAAATAAGGATTTCCATACAGAAATTTCCGAAAAGAACATATTTATGAACATGATTTTTTCAAGCGTTTTCAGTTGTGTCTACTGTCTAATGAAAATGTAATTCCTTGAACAATACATAACCTCAAGAGGTTTTTTATTTATTTATAAAGTTACGGAGTTAGTTTTTATTTGCAAAATTGCCTTGGTAACATTTCCACATGCTGAAGTTGCATTTTTGGACCAATTCGAAAATATCTTCAGACACTATTAATAAACCATGTTGTTATGGAAATTCTATCACTTCATGTGATAGACATCAATTGTACTTTCCTGCCAACAGAATTATTACCAAAACTGGAATAATGATTGATTCTGTTGTCTAGGGAAAGTTAGCCAAAAGAAAGCGTGTCTATGAAGGGGTGGAATGAAGGCTAAAATTTATCCTAAACCATCCTACAGCACCTAATAATCTCCTAGTGTTTTCTTTTTTCCTGTGTCTGTAATACTGTAATAACACATTTTTCTGTGGGCTGTCTTAATAGTGATTGCGCATTATATGTCTTGAACAAATTAGCAAGATTCTCATTCTTTATGCTGAGAGCAAGTATGTCAAGTTGCATAATGGTTTCTGTGCCTGAAAGCTATACCTTACAACTGTAAATACCTAAATAGTTTTGGAAAACATACAGCAATATCAATATTAATCTAGTTCTCAAGCATTTAATTCAGCTGACCACACCTGTCAGCCAAAGGTCCAAAACCTTGTTTGACAACATTTATCTGAACATCTGGATTTAAAATACTGGAAATGTGATTTTGAGATTTCCTTAATTAGAACTTAACTAAGTTTTCAAGGCCAGAAATGAACACTACTTCCTTCTGAAATTTCAGTAGTTGGCTATTCTACTCAAAAATGGAAGCTCGAATCAGTACTTCATATGCCTGTGCCTAGCATCTTGAAATACTATACAACCTTCTCTGGATACTGATGTATTTGATCAGTATCTGGGCAAAAATAGACAAAAGATGCAATCATTCTCAGCAGTCATTTTTATTTTCCAGTCACATTTTATTTGATTGAAAAAAATGAACTTTTTTTTCATGTTAGTAGTATATACTGTGAGTATAATTGTGTTCATAACCTCAGATGATATGTACATTAGAGTTCTCTCTGAAGATTAGCCAGTTTTGATTGTGTTAATATGGACAGCTATTCTAATCAGCCCTGCACGTGTGCTGCTGCGTGAAGTTGAGTATGTTCGTTTTTCTTTTAACGGTTTATATTTCTTTTAAATTAAAAGTAGGGTTTATCTTTAGGCAGTAACACAAAGCCATATATTTTTCTGGTTTACAAGGTTTAATAAATGTATTTTTGCATGCACTTTCTTTTAACAGATTCAATTTCATTTTAAAACACCTTTACTTTTTCTTAGTAGGACAAAATTCCATTACTGAAAGATTTTGAGCAATTTCTGTTTGTCAGTATGGTAGTACAGATGACATTGCTATTCAGCAAGTTTCTCACTTGCTGGGTGTACAGATTTCCTGATTAGCACGCAGCGTACTCGTATTAGATAAAGTAAAGAAGTTGTTAAATGTTTTATACCATAATCGTAGCTATGTATTAAAATTATCAAATTGCAGACATCAGAGAACAGTTGGATTTCTATAAACAAAAATTAAGTAATTTGAAGATTTTTTTAATGAAATCCTAAAGTGCTAGGAAAATCGGGTAAAGTTTATCATATCCTGTACTGATGAAGACATTTGAGCTGGAAAGCTAAGAAGTTGCATTAGAAACACTTTGAGGCCTGGAAAATGGTGGTGGTGGTGTTTTTTCAATATAACCATAATATTAAATACTCATAACGTATGATCCTGTTTAGCTTTTATTATGGTAATACAAGCATGTTATCTAAAAATGTCCATCACAGCTTCTATATAAACTGACAGTGATTACTAGAAGATTTTTTAAGCATAAATCAAAGCAATTGATGCATGGCCATTGCGGAAAAAATCCAGATACACAGAAATTACAAATGTAAGTACATTTCTGTGGGACTTTTTCAGCTGTTGTTATGATCTGCAGTCTTTACCAGCTGTAACACATGCTTTTGTTAACTTGCTGATATATAAAACAGTATACTCTGAATTTATATAAAGGCTAATGGTAGATAGCTTTTCAGCAGCAAGATATAACTATATATGCTTGTTTGGTTTTGGATAACTGTGTTTTTAAAACTCTGAGCTGTCTCTGAAGGTTAAGATGAAAAAGATGTTGAGGAAAAAAATCTCCACTGGCTAGAGAACATTGATGCTAAAATGTCCCCTATTGATGTGATAATTTGAGAATCAAAGTAGACTGCTTGATGCTTCCTTCCTATGCCAAGTTTAGAACTCTTCCCTGACTCACAGCTGTGGGTTTCCTTAATGATGCGGATATCTAAGTCTACAAGCAAACTGAATAATTTCATGGTATGCTTGTGGATGAAAACTCCCACATCTGCCACCCATAAATATAAAAAAATGGTAAAACTCCCTTTCTTCACTTTTAACTGTGTTCAGTTTTGGGCCCCTCACTACAAGAAAGACATTGAGGTGCTGGAGCGTGTCCAGAGAAGGGCGACGAAGCTGGTGAGGGGTCTGGAACACAAGTCTTATGAGGAGCGGCTGAGGGAGCTGGGGTTGTTTAGCCTGGAGAAGAGGAGGCTGAGGGGAGACCTTATCGCTCTCTACAACTACCTGAAAGGGCGTTGCAGAGAGGTGGATGTTGGTCTCTTCTCCCAAGTGACTAGTGACAGGACTAGAGGAAATGGCCTCAAGTTGTGCCAGGGGAGGTTCAGGCTAGATATTAGGAAAAAGTTCTTTATTGAGAGAGTGGTGAAACATTGGAATAGGCTGCCCAGGGAGGTGGTAGAGTCACCCTCCCTGGAGGTATTGAAGGAGCGTGTGTATGTGGCATTGTGGGATGTAGCTTGATGGACATGGTGCTGTGTGGTGTTGGGTGGGTTGGTTTTTGGTGTGTTGTGGCTTGTTGTTGTTGTGTGGTGGTTGTTGTTTGTTTGGTTGGTTTTTTTTTTTTTTTTTTTAGGTTGGACTTGATGATCTTACAGGTCTTTTCCAACCGTAGTGATTCTGTGATTCTGTGATTCTGTAATTTCTGTTAAATGCATACAAACAATTTCCATGCATATTCTCCTTTCACCACGCAGGTTGAAGTGTCGTCTGCTTTGAATGTCCAGATGAAAATGTCCAAACTTAAAATAATAAAAAAAATTAAAAAAAAATGTGCATGACCTAACATTTATGTAGTATCATCAGTTGTTAAGGTGACCAGGTATTAACTCGTGCTGTTCTTCTGCCTTATTGACTTGGTATAGTAACTTGATATATTATCCTAACCTGAGACTATTACATAAATAGTATTCAACAGAAACTATTTTTTTTCTATCTATGTACTTTATTTTTTGTGTTTTCTTTTTTGATGTCCTTTTTTTTCTGAAGGGTGTTCATCTTCCCTGGAGATTAATAATTTGTTACTTTGGTGAATAAAATATGAATAGAGCACTAAATGAAATCTCTTTCTGTTTAATGACATATCAGTATATAATAGCTAAGGTTTTTCTCTATCAGCATGAACAACGTAGTACTCTTAAACATGATGACCGAATCCAAGGATCCACTCCTCTCTAGAGCCTAGGCTTGTTGTTAGTTAGATTTATATAGCTATGTATGTTAGTCGGTCTTACGGTAATTAGATCGGGACACAGGCTCCCTTTACAGCAGAGGCATTTAGGTCCATTTCTGACTAATACAACCATGGAAACTGTGCTCTTCACAATGTTAATTCAAATTAGTACTTGCAGGGAGAATGTTTATCTCTCCATTTCCCGTCTTCACTATTTAAACTGAAAGCTGTTGTCGGCACAAAAGCGTACTTACAGAAATTGTTCATGAGCAGACTTGCAGTTTAAATAATGTACTTAACTGTCATAGAGGAGAAGTTGCAGAGCATTCTTCCATTTTAAGAGTTTGCAAAGATGCTGGTTTTTTTGATTTCCAGAGGAACTGAATGCTTTCTGTCTGGGCTGATGACACAGGAAATCCCTCTCAACTCTGAATTTTATGCTTTTTTATTCCTCTGATCCATAGTATTTTGCCATACATCCTGTCATCTTGTTCCAGAATGCTTTTTGCACCAAGTTATCTGTTCCTAGACAATTTACTCTTGTCATCTTAGCCAACTTATTGGAGATCAGTGTCTTAGTTGTGATTCATGTGCTGTTTGGAACAAAATACCAGACATAGCATATGCATACTGCAGTTCTTAAGAAGCCTTATAGCATAGAGAACCAGGCAGAAACATGAGTCTCTGGAAGGAATAACTGGCACTTGGCTTATCTGTCAATACCAGGTCACTTGCATAAAAAGGTCTACTTCCATGTGTCACTGCTGAATTTATAGTGTTGTCAATGTGTTGCACTGGAGAGTAAGATCCAGTTGGCAGCAACCATCTTGCTACATGTCCCTCCCCTGCTTCTCCTTCTACCTTCTCTGCCCACCCCCATGCTTTAAAGTAGTATGCTTACATACTCCTAGGTCATGGTTTTACTCAGACGTTGTGAGGTCTGTCAAAAGCAAGTGCCACCCCTGAGATGATTCTGTTGTCCACAGTTACCTTTAGCGATAGAAAAGGAGCTGTTGACATTTTGATTGCTTCAGAAAGTTCAACTGAAAATTCTTGCCATCACTGTAGGAGGATAAAAAAGGCATAAGAGCACATTATCGCTTGGTCAGTGATAAGATGAAGCAGTCCACCATGCTTTGCTCTCACACTTACTGAGCCATTCTACAGCTAATACTCTGCTGCTTCACTACTCAGTCATTGTGCCTCCTATGTATCTTCAGTTAACAAAGAGAAATATCTGAATTCTTCATCCATATTTAACTAGAAGTTCTGGAATGAAATATTCACATGTGAATGACATTTTGTGTCCTTCTTTAAGTATGGTCTTTACTCAACAGGAACCCTTAAAAGAACAAGTGTCCTTCATTGCACTGTTTTAAAACAAAACTTTTACTTAGTCTCTGTGTTTCTGATGGGTTGGCCATGCTGATTACAGTATTAATTAAACAGTCCTGTGGTTGTTTTGAAACACCTACAAGATCATGCACTGCAGTAATTCATTAAGAGCAAGACGACTATTGGCAACATCTTTTCAGTGACCTTTTAAAATGGCTATGTGAGAAGTAGCTTGCACTTGTGATTCTACTGGAGTAAAAATTGGCATGATTTTCCTTAGAAGTACCCCGGCAACAACAAAATGCACTTTCATGTCAGAATCTGCTGACCTGACCTTTGTGGTTTGGACAGAGAAGGTCATCTCTAAGCAGAACTTTGGGGAAAACAATTTCAAATTTTATTGCTTGTGTTTGGGCTGTTGTTTGTTCACACTTGTCTGCCATGCAAGAGGTGTTTTTGAGCTAGGTTAAGTGTGTGTATATTTGTTTCTCTCTCCATAACTTCTTAGGCATATATAGGAGTAAACTTGTATTCTTCTGTTTGGGACTGTTCTTCTGATATGGCATTTGCTATATGTGGAGCCAGAGATGATGAACAAGGAATCAGTTTGTCTTCTGTGTCATTAAGATTCATTCTGTTTGTGGGTCCAATACTGTACTTGGTTACATAAGTGTAAACCCAAAATACTACTCAGAATTACTTTTAATTATTGGGAGATTCCATAGTTCTCTAATTTTAGAGAGGACTTTAATTTACGTTAAAATTTTTGCATGCCCAAGGCTCTGCTTTTATTTTGCTAGTATACAGAAAGTTTGGAAGAATTGTCATCACTGTAAACCAAAAACACCTCAGGGTAACTAAATGCATGCCTTTTGCTGTTTTGTTATTCATTAACTACTCTGTTATTCCTCTCCCCTCCTCCCCAAGAGCACCTCCCCCCAACCCCCCCAAAAAAACACTAAGGAAACAAGCACACCACGATAAAAATGCTAAT
Source organism: Gavia stellata (assembly GCF_030936135.1). Classification (NCBI taxonomy): domain Eukaryota; kingdom Metazoa; phylum Chordata; class Aves; order Gaviiformes; family Gaviidae; genus Gavia; species Gavia stellata. The sequence continues at coordinate 46,272,637 of NC_082597.1, forward strand.
AAAGGGAATAATTCCCAATAGACCATAAAAGACAGCATTTATAACCCCGATAGAAATGCTAGTCAGCTTTTTTTGATGTAAAGCATCTGTCTCCAAAAGGAAATGAAAGCAGGCCTGTTTCTCCTTTCAAGTCTCTGAAGTAGTAGGTGGTGTCATTTGTTATACAGTGCTACAAGTCCCATGTTATTGCACTGGTAGCTGCCGACTGCCTTTGTTAACGTACTGAAAAGTTTTATCAGCTGTCTTTAATAAAAGACAATATACATGAAGAAAAACTGTAGCAAATGTCTCTTGCTCTCTTGTCCTCAGACCATCGTTTATAGCTGTCAGAGTGCGATGGCACTGATGTATAATCTTGCAGTCATGCAAAATTCTTGTGACTGTTACAATAAACCATAGATATTGGGGTGGCTGATATCCTAAAAAGTTAGGGAGCAGTCTTTCTGAAATCCTGTGCACTTCCTCATTTGAAACATGGAGGAGTTGGAATGAACTTTCAGCACTACCTGAAATGAGTTATCAGTTCACATTTTCCATGGATACATTTGTTTAGAGCATTAATGGCCTAAAATTTGTTGGGTCTCCAGAAAATCAGGAATGATGTGTAGAAGTTGGAAAATTTCAAGTTCAGTTAAAAGGCATGCAGTTTGTTCTTTTTCTAGATGTTTTTGTTGCTTGCTCTAGTGAAATGATATATCAAATTAAAGACATGATGGCAGAAGAATTTTCTTAGCTAGGCGTAGAGTCTTATATATATGACGTTCATTAGAGTACTTGATTAGTACCATACACATACCATATTTTCACGGGTGCGTGAAGGAAATGGAGAGGAATTCTGGAAGCTGTATGAGACAACTATGTTACTTCCCACACAATAAGTTTGTGGGTGCTGTAGAATTAGCCCTGAGCAGATTTTAACGTGTGTCTTATTTAATACAAGTTTTTCTAGGTTTAAGATTTTTTAATCCTTATCCATTGTAAGCTTTATCTAGATGCAAACATATGCACATAGTTATATTTCAAGTGAGAAGACAGTTCTGTGTCAATAACTGTGCTCTTGAAAAAAGCTGTTTGATTCATAAACTCTAATTAGACAAATTAGGAGCACAATTAGTGGGAATGGACCATCCTACTAATGATTTGAGAAAATTCTTTCAAACCATCTTAAGTCTAAAAATAAATGAATAAATAAAATGTGTGGATGTTTAGACAGCCATCCATATACAGTGGAGCTGTTTTCCTATTGTTCTTCGCTTGCATCACTTCAATTAGCAGTCAGAACATCTGTAATTAAGGAGTGTATTATTCCATTATAAAATAGTATGCAAGACTGGCACTGCAAAGGTGGAGCTATGATAATGTGGCTGCCAATATGTGTTGTCCATACCAAAGATTACATTTCAGGGACTTAGTTTTCCTTCTCTGTACAGAATATGACTGAAGAGAAAATTTTGGAGAGTATTTAACTGAGAAAACTTTAAAAAATCCAGCTGGGTTTTTTTGTTTTGATTTTTTAGTAGAATGAAATAACCAACTTAGGGGTGGTGGAAATAAACTGTCAGGGTAAAGCAAGAAAAATTGAATCTAAAAATAACATCTTCAGATTCCACTGCATTAGCATTATGATGTTTACAGTAGGGAGGGCTGAACTCATTTTGTTTTGCTCAATTTTGAAACTCTGGAAGCCAGTTGTTCTGAAAATTTGATACATTAATAGGTGAAAAGAAGCAGGAAGAAAGGTGAAAAAATAGGAAATATTTGTAGGATATAAAGCTAGAGAATTTTCTGAACAACATTTCCACCACAAAATTTAGGTTTTGGACACAAGAATTATGGGGTTTTTTTCTGAATCTTGATTCAGAAGGATAAGAGTAATGAGTTTAACTTACTAGTGGTGGGGTTTGGAACACGGATCTTTCTCGTCTTAATGACTTCCTATTACCACATCAGTCTGGGAGACCAACTCTAGTGCATATTTTACTGGCCTTCTACCTACCATATTTTTCTGAACTTATTCTCACTGAAGGGCCTCTAAAGCATACCAACACCCCCACCCAGTAGTCTGAAGCCGAGTTTCCATGTGGCTTCACATTTTGAGTATTGCATTTTGATCAGAACACAGCTGAGTGGTGTCTTGAAACACTTATCTTCTGAGGCAAAACTATGTGACTTGGAAAGTGAGTGTTCCTGAAGCTCGTTGGAAATGACAGTGACCTGAGGGGGAGAACCATAGTGAACTTTGTATAGTATTTTTTCCCCTTTTTCTTTGAAATGAAAGGTACTGGTTTGGCAAATGCCTTTACTGTGCTCTCACTAGCACGTGAATACCTTAGGTACTTGCAGAAAGGTAGGTTAGACTGTTCTCTTCAGCTTCATAAATCTGCTTTTCTGCCCTTGTAATATATGTTAACTCCAGTAACCAGGCATGTTTAATTATCATGAACAACCTATTATTTCATAATGGACTAATCTAAAGATGAAAAAATAAAACGAAGAAACATTCTGTCTTAGCTGAAGATGGAAAAATTGTTAGTAACGTAAGAAGCTTTTAAATGGATTTGTTATAAAATTTTCACATTTGTTATTAAAATAGCATGTGTTTCCACCATTGTTAATTTTATTCAATCATTCATTAAGAAATAATTGCCAGAGCCTGAATCTGAATGGATATCCTAGGACCCCTGAACATCCTTAGAATCTGAGAACAGATTGTATTTTCTGCTAGTTATAATTAAGACAAAGAGAAAAAAGGGATGAGTTCCAATGTGTTAACTATTCCCAATGATTATAAACTCTTTATTGGCAATGGGTTGAATTAAAATTAAATTCCTGTCTTTAATCCACTCTTGGATTACTTTAATTCTCTCATGGAAACTGTGCTATGCCGACATTACCACATGTAAAGCTTTATGAGTTCTGTGTTTTCTCATTAAAGAGAGAAGTCTGTGTCTGTAGACACCAGAACTTGCCCTGTTTAAAGCACAAAGTACACAGCAGCTGTTCAGAAACTTTTTGTTGTTATCTCTATTTCCTTAAATGCCTAAATTGCTTCCATGAAAAGTCTGCAAACATAAGGGAATAATTTGTTTAAGTGGAAGAAGATTGTCTGAGAAGAAAACTGAAAACACTCCTAATATTTCTCCTTACCCTTTTTTTGTACCAGTATCCAGCTGCCCTGATGAATCTTGGAGCCATTCTCCATCTGAATGGTAAACTGAAAGAGGCTGAAGAAAACTACCTCCTTGCTCTTCAACTTAAACCTGATGATGTCATCACTCAGTCCAATCTTCGCAAATTGTGGAATATCATGGAGAAACAAGGTTTGAAGACATCCAAAACATGACAACGAAAACTCCGAACTTTTTTTTCTTAAATCGATTAAAACCACGAACTAGAACTTCCACACAGTTGTCCAATCAGAGAACTCATTGGACTTGACTGCAAGGATCAGAGGTCTTAATTGCTGCTAGGATAAAAAAATCTGCTTTTTTGGCATAAGTTTTTTTGCTAGATAAATAGAAAAAGGGAGACTTTGAGATATTCATGGAGGACTTGTTACTCCACAAAAATATTTAGAACTATAGCACTTGAGAGGAGGTATTTTGGCATATTTGATAAATCATTGCAAATCCCATATTGCTCACTTTTGAGTGGGTACTTGAAATGTATACTGTCATAGAAATAGTAAGGGAAAGTTGTACAGTATACACTAAGCCATATGGGAGTAAAAGTGGTAATAGTAGGTTAAAGTATTTTGCTGATACTGTAACTCATTAAAATGTATACTAAATCCAGTGTTTGCAGTTTGTCTTAATGCTGCTGTATCTCACTTAAGGACCACTTGCTTACCAATTTCACAGCTTGCATGGCCAATTTTTTTTTTTCCAAACATGTCACTTGTGATTAGATGACAGCATTGATAATTGTTTGCTAAGAATATGTATATTATTTCAGCTTGTTAACTTTTAATGCAGTTTTCTTGAGATACACAGTCAAATGGCTGTGGGCTAGACAGAATGAGCAAGGAACTGCCCATATTCTACATCAAATATGTATGTAGAGTGGTAAAAAAACCCAAAACAGTCCAGAGGTGTGATTTAGCAACACAAGCAAGACTGATGTTTGCCCTGATATCAAATGAGTGTGGTCAGACTGTCATCTTAAGAAAAAAAAAAAGAAGTGTTAGAGAACAATGTGTTTGACTTGCTTTACATTCCTGTCAGATACGACCAACTTTAAACTGGACTCTACATACAATACTTTTGCAATAACTCAGCCAAGTGAGATCTGAAAATATTAGTGCTTGGATATGCTACAAATGAGACTTCATGAGCAGCTCAGAGAAAGGGGAATGTTATACATTGGTGAGGCTAGCAAATAACTGAATGGACTGGATTAGATCATGCTTAAAACAGTGTAGATTGAGAAATCTGTAAAGGTGGTTGCCAGTTACTTTTCCCAGTGGTGGTATTTTAAAAAATATTACCTATTCAGATTCTAACCAAATATTAGCATTCTGTTTGTATTCTGACATATGTGCTAGCAGCAGAGCTGTCAAATATCTAAATATGCTTTTGGTGAGGTTCAATTTATTTCTGTTTCATAATGATTTCACCTAATTACTGTTTTAGTCTTCAGTTTTTAAATGTAAAAATAATTTATTTTAAATTGCAGTGTATTGAAGCTTTAGTCAGTTTTTTCCAGGCCATTTGTTAACTGCTTTCTTTCTTTGGAATAAGTATTATTGCTTGTAAGAAAATTTACTATTTCATTTATTGACCTGTTGGTATCTGCTTCAGTGTTCTTTTCATAACAGTAGATGTAATGTTAAAGTGGTAGAGCACCTTGAACTGAAGCTTCTTCAGGATCTTCTGTTAAAAACTCTTTATTACTGAAAAAGGGTTTGTTTTTTTTTTTTCTTTTTAACTGTTTTGCACCATTCCAACAAAACTGTAGAGAATACTTTGCTGTATTTATTTATTTATTACTTGACTGCAGCAACATTACCTGCCATTAACACAACAGTCTATAAGTGTTGATATTTCTTTTATTTGGTTTTCCTTGCATTTTTTGTGGTTAGTGTGTGTACCTAATGGGAAAGGGGACACTGGAGTTATACTCTACCTTCTTGGTCATTCTTCCCTTACACTTGGATTTTAAATCTGTATTGAAATAGATTGGGGACTAGCTGTTTCTTAGTCAGTATAGTAAAAAAATGTAGTAGTGTGTGTTTCCTTTTCTTTCCTCTTGCTCTCTAAAATACTATAAGTTGCTAAGTTTACAACTGGCCTACCAGAAGGGCCAGAGGAGCAAGACTGTTTGGTTTTGTGGAGTGTGTCGAGTTTTTCTCAAATAATGTTATGGCTGGAAAAGCAAAATTGAAGGGTCAAAAGTTGAATTTCTACTTTAACATTGAAACCAGTGTTAGAATGCAATGGTAGCTTGAACTTACTCTCCTGCTTTACTGACTTTCTGGAAAAAGTATAGAAATAAATTAGGTAGTAACTATAACTGAACTCAGTATAAAACTGTGGTATCCTGCCGCTTTATTTGCTGAACAGCCATCAAACTTCGATGGCTTCTTGGTCTTAACCATTCACCATGTTATTTGTCTCCTTCAACTTATACTCATTCTTGTTTAGTAATTTTTTTTCATTGCACAAAAGGGGGAAAGGGGGAGCACTCCTGTGATGCAGTGTCATGCTTGCATTGATAACTGTTTTTGTTTGTTTCTTAAAAAAAAAAAAGAAAAGAAAGAAAAAAGGACTAGCGTAAATTTAACAAGAATGTCCCTGAATACATTTTTTTAATATAGGTCTGGGCTTGATAACTTTCTCCTTTTGGGATAAATTTAAAACTTGTTTAAAATAGAAATATGTCTCTCTGCTCAGGGATTTATGGTGGATTATTGCAGACAGTGCTAAAAAAAAATAATAAAAAAGCACAAGTCAAGTTTACTAAATTAAAATTTTATTTTTTGAAAAACTGTTATTTGTATAAATTATCAGATTTGTAGGCTTTCCTTTTTGTAGAAATAATTGTTTATGTGCCAGATAAGAGAATTTCAATTTTGTTTTCAATAATAAAGCATTGATAACTAATACACTGTGCATTCCTTTATCTCTTACTGTTAGAACACTTTCTTGAAAAATTATTCTAATTTAATGAGTTATATTGTCTGGTTTACATATGGACAATCTATATGGCGTAAGTAGAGCACAACCTATCACAGCTGGCTTTCTTCTATACTCTATTGCAATTATACTTCAGCTGATATTTCAAAAAGGTTCTCTGGAAGCATTTTTTAATATTTCTAATCGCTAAATCTAGCCAAAGTGGTATGGTAACTATTATATTTGATTGTTGTTTCTAAACTGTATGGGAATAAAAGCTAACGAATAAGATGTATTTATAAATTATTTTTATATTGACATACAAACATGATGTCTGCAAAAATGCTTCTAAAATGTATAATTGGCTACAAAAGTTGTGAAGAAGACTTCGCTTTACATACGTGGTCTTTTTAGTGTCTGAGATCACCTTTCTCTCGTGCTGCGATGTCACATGATCAGTTTCAAATCTGCTGCCTTCCTACACAGGAGATGTTATGAAGTGACATGGTTCTTTGACCTTTTGGTTTTCTCTTAATCTTCCATGGACAGAGCCTTGTTAGCTCAATGAACCTAACACTAATATTCTCATACCTTCCTAGTTCTGTTGCATTCAGGTCCTATGCGTTGATAGATTTGGTCTGCAGTTGAAAAACCTTGATGGGCCTGAGCAAAGCACTAGAGGGGCTTTGGGTTACTGACTTCCAAATTCAACTGTCATGCCTTATTTTTATCAAAGGTCAAGCCTCGCCTTCAGACGTGGTCATTCCTTGCCTCAGTAGGTTTTGATGAAATGGCAGATGGTGTATACAGAGCATGCAAAGAATAATCTGGTCTGCGTCACTCCTTTCTCATGGAAGTAGAATCTAAACATGTGCTTGAACTCCTGCTCTGGCTTCTTATCCCTAAACCCTTCTCTGTGAGATGCTGTTCTGTCTGCCTTGTGTCGTGCTTCCGAGGTTCTTGTTCTTCCAAGCATCACACTTTTTGGGCAGCAGATACCTGATACACCTCCATTTCTGATGGAGGCACACGGCAGCTCTGCGGTGGCTTTTTAGTCCTGCCGTCTTATACAGGCCCACCTGAACTTGCTCGCTGTAGCTGGCACAGATGGCTCTATCACTGCTGGGATTTGAACTAGTATAAAGGTAAGGCACTCAATTAATCTGTGTGATACCAGCTCATCTGGATCTGGCCTGGACTCTGACATGGCTCTGCCTTGTAGGCATTCCCATAGCAGCTTTGCCCGACAGGGGTGAATGCAGGTAGCATGAGAGAGACTTTGCCTCCGGTTCAAGTGTGACAACAGTCACTGACAGCTGAATTACTGTTTATTTTGCTGCATCCCTAAGGGTTGCAAAGGAGAGAGTTTTGGTGAGAGAATCTGGAGATTTAGAAATAAATTGTGGGAAACCTAAAGAGAATCCCATATAACCATTTACCTTTTTGAAACTTCTATTTCTGGTCCTTTGAAAGAAAATAGAGACCCCACTCAGATGTTATACAGGCTCCCTCAGTTGGACTGACCCTGCAATTTGAAAAGTCCCTGCCTTGCTTCACACAGATACTGAACGTTTAATCTCTCTGAGATTCAGTAGTGTGACACAGGAAGAATGTGTTTTAAGGAATGGAATATATCCTATGGGGGGTGGAGAGGGAGGTGTCAGGGAGGAGATGCAGACATTTTTGTGGGACAGGCTTTATTCCAACAGCAAAGAAGGAACCTCAAGATCAAGTTATGCGAGGATAAACTACAGGAAAGGGTATGCATCAGTAAATTAAAATAAAAAAAAAGTGTAATACAGACTTAAAAAAAGTTCTTTTGGCATAATAATAAATCAAAACCAAACACTACCAACCAGAAATGCTGGCCTGGGAAGATGGTAAATTAGAGTTGAGGACATAACAATATATTCCCCATGGAAGACTGAATAAACACTTCAGTTACACCACTTGATTAGAAAACCTTCATGGTTGTGTTTGTTTTCAAATTTCAAATTGATGTTTCTCCCTTCCCCATATATTATTTATTTTATCATATTTACCCTGTCGTGATGCACTGGCTCTTTGGTGGTACCACAGTTCTAGAGTCGGACAGCTTGGAAGGTTACATATGGGAAAGCACTGCAGATGGGCAGAAACATCAGAGTGGACCTTCTAGAAAGATGCAAGATAAAATAGATTAAATCATGCATGCTTGCTATATACTCATTTATTTTGAATATAGTTTCAGTGACAAAGCATAATTACATTTACTTACTGAAATTATTGAGCTTACAACATTTGAAGATTAATATTTACAAATATTTACAAATCTGTGTCAGTTTGTGTGGTTTTGAGCACAAATGTGTGTTTTTAAAAACTTAAGATTTCCTTTTGAAGAAACAGGTGTTGAAGCCTTGTGCAGTGAGAACAGTTGTGGGTTTTTTTATTTGATAGAACTTGTGCATAAGCCTACATTTCCTTGCATCCCCGCTCCCTTAGCTGCTGACATTCTACTTTTACATGGATATTTTGATACCTGATTGTATCAAACAGTTTTGAATAGTTTAAGCTACAGGTTCTGTTTTGAGCTAAGCAGAAATGAAACTTGGCTTTGATGGCTAAATTTGAGTTCAGTTTTGATTTCAGGAATTATTTAACCCAGCTGAATGGATTTTTCAACCCAATAATACAGTGATTTGCTCTACCAGGTAATCCCAGAAACTAGAGATTATTTGAGAGGCTTTGCTTGTTTCTTCTCTAGATTTTTTTCCCTGTCAGCAAAGCATTTTTTGTCCTTTTCTGGAGAAATATATTTTATTTTGTCTATAATTTTCATGAAAACAGATGTTCCTGCATACCCAGTATTTTTCTTTATTACAATGAGAAATTGAATTTACATAGAATTGATTTATTTATTGTTTTGACACGTTTGTTGCAAGCACAACCATAAGTTTCTCTACAGTACATGAGTGTATAATACAGTGTATTGTTCCTTATATTAAATCAATTCCCTCTTCTGGTTTCTATCCAATATGCAAAGCCAATCATTACAACAGAGTCACTTTTGCACACCCACAGTTTCTGGAATCCAGCATTGTTCTTCCTGTTGTGGCAGTGAATGTTTTTATATGACAACATGAAGACGTAGAATGCTAGAAAATATGTCTTATTCCTGCTATAGAATTGGATCTTTTCTTTCTTCTCAACCACCATCATTTCATAGCATTTTTTGTCCTTTGCTACTCCTTAATGAAAGAAAGTCTTTAACAGTTGGATTCTTTTTAAAAAAATAAACATACTGTTAATAACAACAAATCTCTGTGAATGGCATTCATGCCTTAAATTTCATGGATAGAGCATAGTGGCTCTGTCATTAAAAAAATCTATTATTTTAATTGGTGTTCCTCCCTCTGAAATGTGGTTTCTCTATGAAGTTTGAGAGTGGAAATTAATCTTTTAGCTATACAACTGTAAATCTGTTTGTGTTTCTGGATATTTTTAGTTTTGGTTTGGTTTTTTTTTTTAATGGAGTAAGTCTCCTGATTGTTGTTCTCATCAGTTGAGTGAGTCTGTAGGATATTCTTGCATAGAATAATTGTTTCCCCTTTCTCTTCTCCTTTGTTAGTTTTATGAATGATTTAGAGACTAGAAGAGGAACTGCTTTCCCTGAAGCTAAAGGCAGAGAACAGCTTTGGGTGTGAATCGAGCTTCTCCACCAGTTTTGTGCCTTATAGCCAAAGATGTTAAAAAGAAAGAAAACTTGTTTTGCTTTTTCGCAAAGACCATAAACTAGGGGCCCTTTACATCTACACCAAGTGTCTCATTAATGTAAGTTTTAAGGATTGATGGAAGGATTCAGTAACTGAAAATCTTGTCCATGTTTTCTAACTGTATCAGCTTGTCTAATAAGAGAGTGCCTTTCCATCTGGATCTTTTCTGCCTTTGCTGCCTGTCATTGTTCAATCTAAGAAGTACAGATGAGTCAAACAAAGAAATATTGCAGCAAATTCTTCAGATGGGTCACACTTTTCTGCCTGCAGTGTTATGAATACAAAAACACCAAACATTTTCTTGCCGATTTTCAAAAATCAAAACTTTAAAAACCCAAATGAAACTACTTAAATGAAAAGCTAAAAAATGGTATAAGCTATTCTAAGTGCCTTGCAAGTGCTGTTTGCAAGGCTTTTTTGCCTGATATCAAGTCAACAGGTTTTGCATTTCATCATGCTAAAGACATGCTTTATAAACATGTGTGCACATGTACGTCCCATTGGCACCTTCACAGCTGTTTTGATAATCTTCCTTGTCAGCACTGCTCATATTATCCAATTGATTTGAATAAGTTATTTACTATGAGTTTTATTTTAATTGATATGAAAACTTTAATCTATTTGGTGTGGGAAGAAGAAAAAGAGGTCAAGCCACGTGAAATTAGATGTGTACTGTTCAAGATTTTTGTGGTCTCTCAGTAGTGATATATAAATGTCAATTAGAGGTGACCATATAAACGTACATTTTTGTTTAACTCAGTGAAGCTGGTGATTTTGAAAAGAGAAGGAATCCTAGCCTCTGCAATAGAATTGTTAATATTTGGAATAGAATCCTCTGCAAATAGAATTGTTAATATCTAGATTTACAGACAGATTAGCTTACTCTAATGCTTTTTTAATTGATCAGTGTAACAATATTTGTTAAAGTTCTATCATTTTTTGCTGTTTACTTACCTTGGTTTTTATCATAATTTCAGTTATAGTGCATCTTTTAATCTACTGTTTCTAAACTAAGGCATATTTGAAATAATAGTTTTTCAAATTTATTTGAGAAATGACTAATAAAAGATGTCATCAAACAGATCATCTTTTTTATATTTCTTTTATTCTGAGGGAAATTTAGGAATAAGGACAAGGAAGGAGAAGTCTTGTGATTGTATTTAGTTACTTTTTAGCTTTGTTCCCATATAAACACATAATTAGCTGTACAAAGCCCACAGTGATCCACAGAAAACTGATGCATGTACCTGGGCCCAGCTAACTCGAAGCTATGGAAACATAGCTCACATTTTGCTGGAAGAGGCACAAAATCATGAAGCAGGATCTTCACACCTGACTTATACCAACTGCAGCTTGTCATGACGTTTACTGTAATGTTGCTAATCCTGAAATCAGGTAAGCCCATCTGAGTCTGTTTCTGAAAGTAATGCCTAAGCTAAATGAAGGTCATACCTGGAACACCTACAGTATAGTACACTAAGTCTCAAAGATGACTACTGGCAGGATTTACATCAGAAAGTTTTCTTTTTTCTGCATCGTTTCAACTGTTGTAGGCTTCTGGCCTGTGAAGTGTGAAGATAACCTTCTAATGGCCGGTATGCTCGGATTCTCTGGTTGCCTTGGCTGATAGCTTGTTGCATGTATGTAAAGCTTTGATCTTTCATATGCAAGGCGTGCTTGGAAAGGGTACACAGGGACTGCAAAAGCATGATTTCTGCTGTAAATACCTTTAGAAACTGGACAAGTGTTAATTGGCCTTAGGGAGAAGCTAACGTGGGAGAAGCAGGTTGGACCTTGATAGTTCCCCAGTGAATGATCAGTGAGACAGGAGAGAGAAACAAATACAAGCTGGCAACCATGCATGGATTTCATTCAGTTTATTTAAAAATACAACATGAAAAAGACCACCCGTCTTGATTATGTGACTCTCTTGCTTTGCAGAGGTGGAATCCCAGTCACCTCATTAGGCCTAAGGGAAAAAAATGCAAAATGATAGCAAAACTGGACCAAAGCATCCTGAAAGCATTTATAAAGAAAGTGTGCAAATTTAAAAGGCCTCTGAATTTGTATCATTACCTTGCAAAGCTATGCAGCAGATCAGACACTGACCTGAGCCTACTGTCCTCATTTGCTGGAGGGTTCAAAGACATGTTTCCTGTTTTGTTTTTTCACCACCCAAATTAAAAAGTAACCATAACAACTCACTAACAGCTAAACAAAAAGTGGGGCCGGGGGCGGGGGGGCGCAGGGGGAAGGAAATGCCCATTTTGGTCCTAGCCCTAAGACAAATACCCCCATATTTCTAAAAGCAAGTCTCTGAAATTTGATCTGAGAATAGAAGCCACTTGAATTCAAGTTTTGATGAGAATGATTTAACTAAGTTTCATGATGGAGAAATGTGGGCTTTTAAAACTGAATTCAAAATAAACTGCAGAAAAGAAGGCATTCAATGGCAAAACAAGGGGAAGAGCGGCCTTTTAATAAAGTGTACAGGATTTTTTTGTTTGTTTGTTTTTTAAGCAGGATTCCTGGGGACAAGTCTTACTACTTCAGGGGAAAAAAAAAGGCAGACAGACAACGTGGAAGCTGCACTGCCACTGATTGCTTTGCCCATTTTTATTTCTTATTGTAAAAATACTAAGTGATATTTGGGCTCTCAGAAATTTGGGTTGAATGGGACTGCATGACATTTTTTGGCAAATCCCAAATTGTCATACCCACCTTGACTGTTTCCTGCTTAGAATCTCTGGAAGTGATGAGATGAAGAGATCATCACTCGAACTTCCCTAACTCTAGTCTTCCCATAACCTCACTCCTACCTTTGGCTCTTGTCCCTGCTTGCCCTGCTATATTAATTGCAGACAGCACTGTCCCGAGAGCAGTGATTTGTTTCTTCTACTTGGCTGTAAAGTACTCTACTCTAATGGGACTGTATAAATAAAAGTAATTAGTTTTTCTGCCTCATTCAGGGAACTGTAAGTAAGAGTAACAGGTTACGCAAATCTAACTTTTATATAAATTACTTATTTGCAGAGTTAATAGATTTTTGTATATATGCACCTCTCTTTTTGCCTCTTCAATGACAAGAAAAAGCAGTAATACTTAAAAATTAAAATTGCCTCACACATTTCAGATCAGAGAGACTCAGAAAGCTGTAGAAATAATAGATTGACTTATACTGGATAAGCAGCATCACTTTGTGTTGGTTTTCTACTTTTCATTCAATATTGGGAATGATATAACCATACCCTGTGCCTCTTAAGAGGAATTGTTAAATTAAACATTGGTGATTACTGTGAGCATGTAGAGCAGACCTGCTACAAGGAGGACGATAACTCTGTGCTTATAGCTAAACCCTAGGAGCCTACTTAGTTTACAAAGTTGTATACCCAGTTAGAAGAACTGAAGTTAGTGCAGTCTCACTCACTGCAAAGTTCAATGGCAAGGTTTAGCTCCGATCCCTCTATATTGGATACAGTATATCCTGAGCCTGAAATACTGAAATGCTGGCAAAGGTCCAGATAGTTATGTCTTTTAAATAAATGCTTTAATATGTTGGTATTTTTCTGGCAGTAATTTCCTCTGCCAGCCATTTCTGTCTTGGTGGTACTTTGAAAATGGGGGGGGTGGGGGGGTGGGGGGCAATAAATCAGACTCTCTTGAAGAGAGAAGTTTTGATTACTAACAAAAGCCAAACAGAACAAGACATAGCACTATATGTGACAAATCTGAAAAAAATAAACAAACAAACAGGAAACTTCTCAAGGGTCCCCTTCTGCTTGAGGGCCTGCTCCCAACCAACAGATCTTGTTGCCCTACAGTTTCTGCTGCTTTTCAGACAATGTGCCCCTACTTTTCACCTACCTGGCTTGCAAGGAAGAAATCCTGTCCCAATTGAAGACGATAACAGTTTTGTCATTGACCTGAGTGGCTAAAATGTCACTGTAGAAAACTGTTTGGGACAAGGACTTGTTTACATTTGGTTGGTTCCTCTGATGGTTTTTCTGATCTCCTAGCACAATAAAAATTATTCTTACACATAGTTCAGGAACTTTTACACAAGAAAACCCTCCAGTACATTATATTTTTCTGTTAGAGCCTACTGCCTCACTCAGACAATGTGAAGCTGGTTATTAATAAGGGCATCAAGACAGAAGCTGCTTTAAAGCATCAGTGCTGGAGGAGAGCAAGTACTGGTCACTAACAGTGAGTTGTTTTACTGTGCAAGGTCACATTAGCAAATTATAAGAGCGACGCTTTGCAAAAGGAATTTTTTTCTTGTATGTTTAGGAAAATACAATTTATTGGAATATATATTCCCTCCAAATGCTTGGAGAGCTTCTGTTATTATGGCAACTAGAGAATCCAACTGAGAACTAATCCATGTTTCAGTTTGTCAAGTGCACAATTATAATTATATCAGTGCTTTACCAAATGAATTTTAAAGTCTGATAAGAAGGTGATCTCTCTGTCTTTATGATGTATAACCCCTCCTCCCAATCTGCAAAAAGCATTATTTCTAGTAATTTTCAGTATGACCCCTCTTACGATGGACTTCAACGGCACTTCGCAGTCCACTGAGCAATGTTGTTTGAAAATTGATTAAAAACTGTAATTATTGTAGCAGGAACATAATCAGAATTGATAGGACAAAGCCAAGTAATCAAGGGGGGGCAGGATCTCAGTCTGAAATTTATTTTTGCTCTAGCAAAATATAATTGAAATAAAAAGCTGTAATTTCTAAAAGTTACATGAGGTTTTTTCTGGTGTTTCAAATCCAAACAAGGGAGAAAAATAAAAATACAACCTGCACCTCTACTAAATCCCAAACCTCTTGAAATTATGTGGATTTCTGTTATCTTGAGTTCATGTTAAAAAGGGCAGATTCTAGTTGATATAAACCAAAGAATCTAGTTCTACATATGCTGTCTCATGAGGATGAGGGTAAAATGTACCTTAATCTTTGTTATTGTTTTTCTTTTGTAAAGTCCAGTTACAGTAACTCTTGTATGTTTGTAATTAGTTTTCTCTGTCACAGGCTTGATGAACTTTTTCCTCTTAAATGCTAATGCTTTTACGGCTTGCATGGTGTTAACTTTTAATGAAAAATTTGTACCTCAATTTATTTACCAAAGAATATCCAAAAATAACTTCAGTAATGGATGCCTTTTTCTGTCCTAATTTCATTTTTTCAGTGATTGGGTTCTCACAGTTGCGTTAGGCTCTACCTTCCATGTCGCAGCTGTGATTTATTGCATGCTCACTTGATTTTTCTAACAGCCTCATCTCTCTCCTCTTGAATAGGTTCAGGATTGTTTGCTAAGCACTTTTTGCCACAGTACTAAGCATTCAACTGGCAGATTCCATTTTTACAGGCTAAGGCAAAGCAAACAATTTGTCAGCTCAGATGAAAGATTCAGTTGAGGAATGACTGAAGCATGAAACCTGCTTTTTTTAAATTCAGGAGTCATCTTGCTTATTAGGTAGAGATTTTAAAAATACAAAACACAATCTTTTAATCTTATCTAATCTTCAGTTTTAATATTGCTTATACATTGATGAAGTCTACATTTTCAAAGAAGTGTTGGAAGGGTTAATCACTGTTTTTCACGTAGATTGCCTCTCTGTTTCTCAGGGGCTTAACTTGCACCTGACTCTCACAGTCCCATAGCTTTTCCTTCCTTCAGTGCAGGTCTGTGCAATGGCAGGAGTGGCTTTTATGGAGCTTAAAGCATCAGGGCTTAACATCCTTGTGGCAGAATAAAAGATTAAGTGTGTATACCTGAAATATGAAAGCTTCCCACCCCTAAGTCTCAAACCCATTAACAATGACAGCACTTTTGATTACAAACTTGCTTGCTAGACTTAGAATAGGCATTCTGGTTCTTGAAGCTCACAGACGGTCTTATATTTCAGGAACACCTGAAACAATGTCTGAATTTTTTTGAGCTTCTCCTTAAAAAAAATACCAAACAAACAAAACCAAGAAAATCCCACAAACTTTGCAGTTAATTGCAGGGATAAAATATGCCTTCAAACTGTTGTGGCTATTACAGGATATTTGTCAGCTGAGGCTCAGTCACTGTCAGTAGTCACTGCAAACATGGGCTAATTTAATTCAATTAAGCAAGAATGCAAGAAGCTTAATTTAAGGCTAGTCACCTCACATTTGATGTGACTAAACATTTTTTCGTGGATGTTTACTGGATGTCAGCTGGTCTACAGTAACTTGTGTAATATTATCCACACTGAGAGCAAGAATCTACTTTTTGGTGAAGTACAAATTAACATGAGTAGAAATGGTACAGCCTGACCCTAGACTGACCTAGAATTGTATTTCAGAGGGTTAACAAAACAAATTGATAAGTTCCTTTTGGTTAAGCTGCTTCTATATTTGTACCAGACGATGCATTTCATGCTTACAGCACACAAATGATGACAATTATTCCATCTGAGAAGCCAGAATGATTGGATCTATTGATAAGCCCTTCATAGTCCTTAATGTAATTGATCGCAGTACTCACTCCAGAGTATGTATTCTCTAATCCTTTAAAAACATAATATTTAGGAGTGTCACACTAAAAATATTTTTGCATAAAGCAGAGGACTGGGAAAGCCAAATTTTAATATAAACTTCCCCATTTTAGGTGAACTTAACGAAATCCAGTGAGACCAAATAGGACATATAAAAGTTAGGTTGGGAAAGGCAAGAAGGTAGCAAGACACTAACTGAAATCCACAGATCATTTGAAACTGGTCAAAGAAGAGCTACTGGTGCCTAATGCAATCAATCCACCATTAGTAGGAGCAATAAGATACATCAAGGACAGAGAATGTCACATGAGAACATATCAAAGAAACATAAGAAAAACGACCCTTCTACCAGATCTGTTTTTCAGCCCAGTGCTGTGATAAGGATTAGATGCATAAGCTTTTTGAAAGCTAGCTGTCTCTTATAGGAAAAAATAACCCCCACGCCCACAGCATCCTATTAAAATACCCACATGTTACACTTTCATAACTTTCAAAAATCATAGGGCCACACTACAATCTCAGGTATATTGTTGTAATTTCAAAGAAATTCCACCAAAGCAAAATGGAGTTGCATAAGCATATGTAAAAGAAGAATAGAGCCCTAAGATCCCAGAGTTTTTCTTGTTATTTATCATGTTATTTATTTTTCACTAAAAAAGATAATAATTATGAAGAGCAATAATTAATTTTTTGTTACAGCAAGCTTGAAAGGAAAGCATGCTAAAGAATGAGTATTAGTAAATAGGCTATGGTTATATTTCCAAACAAGAACTTCACAAAAAACATACAAAGTTAACAGCATCTGTTGTTCACTACAGATGAATCGGTGATGACAAACACATGCCAAATTATTTTAATAGCTACCAGCTCTGTGTTTGATTCTGTACTTGCTAATCCTTGTTTCATAATTCCTGCATCGAGATGAAAAAGGAAATTACTAGCTTTAATTACCTTCTTACAGTGACTAGAGACACTAATTTTACTAGTCACTGCATCTTGCAATACTCTTAGGTTGCAAGAGTGGGTTCCTGTTTTCCTTATGTTCGGACTCAGGGTAGTTTTGGCTGGAGCTGGACATTCAGACTACAGAGCTGGAGTGCTCACTATCTTTGGTGCTAGGTAAATGCATTCTGGAGCTGGAGCTTTATGACAAAGGCGAGTCTGTCAAAATTAACCTTGAGGGAAAGTGCTTATTTCACACTGAGAGCGGATCTGATTTCACCCAGCTTGGAGGACATCAAGCAGGCCGTTTTCAATAGTAAGAGAGCTGAGATGAAGTACTGCTGTCCCCATAACAAAGCACGCAACTTCTCAGTGTTCTCTAACACAGATAGGACTTGTTTTCAAAGGAGTTAAATATCCTTGATTTTTTCCTGTACCCAGTTGTCCAAGATTGTCTAGGTGGTTTTTGGCACATATGAGATACTGCTGCTCCATTTCTTAATGTTTAATTTAGTCTTTAACATTACGGAGAAATTTTGTCATGCTTTCTGTTTAGTGTATTACTAAACTGTTCTTGCTCACTTGATAGATTTTTTTTTTTTCCCAAGTGCTCTTGACTTTGAGTGAATTATTCAATTGGTTGAGAGGCAATCCATTTCTAAGATATGACGTCTTGAAAATATTCTCAATTTAAAATTGCTCAATAAATATGTTTCTTTAGGAAGTTTATGTTCTTTCTATTACTTTAAAGTACCAAGATTACTAATCATTATGCTGTTCCATTTCATTAAAGTTAATTGATTTCAAACATTTGAGAAAATTATTTACTCCTACCACTACTTCAGAAGCCTCTAACAGCAGAGTCTAGATCATGGTTTTGACAGAGTAGATTTTATTTTATCTTTGTGGTTAACCTGTCTTTGAACCTCCACGTTTAACAGTTTGATTACTTCTTTCATTGTTGCTACCTTGTTTTAAAGTGAACGTACCTAAACAAATACTATCAAATGCTGACAGAAATATAAAGCGAGGGAAAGACACAAGGAAAAAAATACCTGATGTAACAAGCATATAAAACAAACAAGAGAAACCCTCCACAAATTGCAGAAAACAAAATGGTTACCTAAAGTTGGGTAGAAAAACAGCTTTATCCACTGTCATGCATGTAGTTTAGCAACTGCTTTCTTTTCTCCTTAATAGTTTTGCATAAGCAAACATATTCAAATACTCAAGTGGATGATTTCTTGGACTCACCTGAATCACATACCATTGTGATCACTAAGATGAAGAATAGCAGTCTAAACAGAAACAACAGTTAAGGAAGAACAGCGTAAACTAGCTGGTTTTGGAGAGAATTTGCTGAAAATACAAGGATATGGAGGAAGTTTGCCTTCTTTTTTAGTGAGATGAGGCTTACATGATGTGTCTCTGTCTGTCTAGCCCACTCCTACCAACTTGTGATCTTTTTTGGCCAAATTCTTCCAAGAGCAACATACATACAGCTGTCCTCTTAGTAGCCTGAAAACAGGCAGCTGGATACGGGAAAAAGACTCTGTTATTGTGCTTTCCCCCATCCTCACCCTCCCCCAGTCCTTTCAGGAGAGAAATGTTGAAAGCAAATCCATATTGGAGAGTGAGAACCTCAATGTGGGAAAACAGGAGCTTGCACCTTTTTAGACATCAGGGAATCTGACCATCAGACACAACCCATAGGAAACCAGGCCTCATTAGTTCTGCAGCCCACAGGACTGTTTTTCCAATGTAAAGAGGCTCAGCTGTGCAAGCAATTTTTTTTCTGAGACTTTCAATCTGGATGCATAGTTTTGGGGTATATGACATAAGGTATTTTGGACCCGATTTCCGGAAGTGAAGGAAAATTCCACTGAGCTAAATTGTTGTGCATTTGATATTTCTGAAACTCCCATTCCTTGTACGACAAGCTGGGAAATACTGACAGTCCTCTCATGCAGTGTGTGTACCACAGATTTCAATGTCACGTTAGAAGCTCTCATATAAAGAGAAATTTCAAACACCACTCACTATTTTATTAATACTGGTTTTATTAATACCTTTTCCTGAGGCTATCAGAACATTTTAATGTCCCATCACTCCTGCAACATACAGAAGGGTCATAGAGCAATAATTTTTCCATGGCAGAAACACCTTGGAAGCAAAATAAAGCAGTATTTAGCACTTCAGAGCAACTGTCAAAGGCAGTTTACGATAGTCAGTGAGAAACACTGCTAAACCCAATTGCATCTGCCAGAGGAATGTAGGTCAGGAAAGTG
Source organism: Gavia stellata (assembly GCF_030936135.1). NCBI lineage: Eukaryota > Metazoa > Chordata > Aves > Gaviiformes > Gaviidae > Gavia > Gavia stellata. The sequence goes on from NC_082597.1 coordinate 46,292,266, forward strand.
CAATTATCTAGCTGGAAATTTTAAAAGATAGTGATGTTAGCACCCTATTCTTGTACCAAAGATAAACAAAGTTTTTAGAAATCACAGCTGAGAAGACCCTCTGTCTTATTTCTTCTTGGAAAGAGAGAGTCCCTGTGAAGTTTACTGATTGATAGTGTTACATGTGAGGTGCTGTGTGGTATTTGCTTGCTCAGTGTTATCCACTTCCTGTTGTAATACGGGATTCCTGGAAATCAAGGGAGGTCATGAGATCAGTGTAAAGTACTATGACAAAAAGCTTCCAATAAATGAAACTGTATTTTGAAGCTGACATCAAGGAACAAAATGTCAAAAGCAGTGAACGAGGAACCGGCCACCCAGTAATACAGTATCTTGACATTGTATCTTTCATCTTAATGTATCCCAAACTACATAAAATCAGAACAAATGGGGATCTCCTTATTTTATGCAGCTGCTTAGGAGGGGCAAAAGTATAGATGCAGTGCGAGCATGCACCCTTGCTATTTAATATTATGTTTATTACATCTAGCTTTAAGCATTGGCAATACTATGTTATCTGTGATTTTTTTTTATATGACTTTGTTCACAATAATATCTGAGTAAGTTCCAGTAGTTCATAAACTGCAGGCTGAAAAGCTGACTTGTAGTTCATTTTTATCTTCTTCCCAGGGGAGAAGAGAGTACAAATGTACATGAATGTCTTAAATTTATGGTTAAAGTCTGCTTTATAGTTAGTGTTCTAATAGGTTTTTTAGTATTATTATTAACAAAGATAACCCATTGTGTGTTTATGCTGGACATCTTTGGCACAAAAAGATGTAGAAAAGCATCTTATACTCAGGGTGGAAGCCAGTGATGGCTCTGGACCTTAGTTCATAAGGAAGTCTGTTAAAGAGTGTCAGACCAGCCTGTGGAAAAATGGTATCTATTGGCTGGTCAAGATTTATCCTTACAAGGATAAATGCCCTGTTGTGCCAGAAGAGCAAAGCTGTATACCATGATTTTTATCAAGGGGCTTGTGTAAACATTTTATATGCTAGCCATAGATACCTGAAAACTTGCAAATACTGGCTGCTTTGACCTGAAACTTGACTCTGTCCACTGAAAAGAATCTAGGAAGCCAAGGACAACTTTTGTATGCTTTTGTTATGCTACAGGTCTTAGAAGAACATGCATGTTTAGTATTAGGAAACATTTCCATAAGAGGTGGTGATTCCACAACAGAGGAGCAAAGGAACATTACGTTGCTGTTCAGATGTGACATCATAGCAGCACGTGGCAATAAGCCTTTTTGATAAAGTAAAGATCATTGACTTTTCCTGCAGTTTGGGAACTGGAAAAAATGCACTGCTTTTATTAGATAGCATGTCTAAATCATGGGTCTGATTTGCGATATGCGCAGTTCTGACTACTGCTTCCAGATCAAACCTGAGCTATGCTGGTCTGTGTATAGACTGAGTTAAAAACTCTAGTTAATCCCATTTGTAAGTGAAATTCAGTAAGACGAGCTGTTTTTTAGTAAAGCTAATATTGAGCCTTTATCAGTTACTTGTATTTTTTTGCTTTTGTGTACAATGTACTCGAATGAGCATTCAGCTTATGGTCTGATTACTTAGCAGACCCTTTCCAACAAGAAAAGAGATGGAAGCCCTGCTGACCACCAGCACTTAGCTTTTGGGGCCTTAGGAGAGCATGCATAAATACTTTTAATGGCTTTAGTGTGTTTTCATTGGGGAGTATCAAAACCAGCCTAAGCAGGATGAGTCAGAGAAAGCAGTAGAGGCTTTGTCTGCACAGACGGGTGCAGACAGTCATGCGTTTGATCTGCTTGCACACTGAGCTGCCTGAATGGAAGCCAACTCTGTCCTGGAAGCCATAAAGACATGTTAATACATTGCCATGCTGGAGCTCATAAGCCTTACCAGTGCTAGGGCTACTTTTGTTTCAATAACCTCTCTATAACTGTTTTTTTAATGAAGTTGCTCCCATGGTTTGTTCCAACTACTATATAAAATACTCTATTTTAGCAGGACCACAAATCACTAGTTCTCAAAGAAAGCATGAAATGCTGCTGGATCTGCAAAGTGATCAGTAGTTATTATTTGGAAAATTTTATCAGCTTTTGCTTCTACAGGTGAAAAAAATGTAAAATTTAATGCAAGACCCTGGTCTGGTATGAGCATACAAAAGTGAGATAAACCTAGCAACCATGGCAGTTGTTCTGGTAAACAGCTAGTGACAGCTAGAAACGAGATAGTTTTCTGTTTAAAGTATCTGGAGGGATTGTAACACTGTATGACATGACCGCGGGCTCTAATTTAGTGCTCTGGGTTAATAGCAGGCATAACTCAGAGCAGCCACCCGACATCCAAAAATTCTGTACCTTGCCACAGCGATTCCTCTGCGTAACCCTGCACCAATGGTAGGGATGGCAGGGAGGAAGAGACTGAGCATTGAAGCTTGAGGTTTCTTCATGAGGAGGCAATGTTAAGTAAAAAAAAAAAAAAATCACATAAAAAAGCAGGGAGGATGACTGAGTGAGCATGATACAAACAGAAAGAAATAAAGATGTGAACTAAAAGAATAAAATGATATTGTCATAACACCCTCAGGCCTCCCTTCCAGAAAGGACAGGGAATAATTGTCAGGAGCTAACCTCAGTGTGCTGCAAACTCAGTCTCAAACTATCATTAATAATCTTGAGAAATTAGTCTGGAGGATAGGAATGAAACTGGCAGTATTTCAGAGGCAGAGTTGACGTCGGCTGTCATCCCACTGAGACATACCCTGTTAGGGCCTCTTAATGTTGCATGCCTGTCAGAATGACATATAACATTACATGTTAAACAAGTGGCAGACGAGACAGCGTGGAGGCAAATTGTTCAGCAGATGGCACAGCCTACTTTACTTACCATCTGAAGTTAGAAAATAGAGCAAATGCCATTTTTTGCATTCACTCTCTCATTCTTTCCAAATACTAGTCTGGGTACTGCTCAGCAACTTACTTTGTCGTGGCTGTTGAGATGAGAGGAACTTCACAGTATGATTATAATATGAGATATTTCAAGTAGAACACTAATCATGTGTGTATATACATACATGTTGAGCTGAAATTGCAGCAGGGTTGGATATAAGTTTCTGAGCCATAGTGAGTGAATACTTTGAGAGTATTACATCTCCAGATATCTGTTTTAAGCTGCAAACCACCTATGGCTCATTGTATGTCCTCTCTTTTTAAAGACTCATAGTATGTAGACACGCTAGACTTACATCATCTGCCCACATTCTTAGTTCTTGAAGGAGAAAAATGTTAGATTTTCTGTGGTAGCTGGGAAAAGAACAGCTAAGCAGCATGATAACTGTTTTCTCTCTCACAGAGTTCAATTGCCACCCTTCTGAAGTAAATTAGGGTATTCTCACAGGTTGGACTGTGCTCTTGCAAACCAATCAACTGACCTCTTAGGAAAAAAAAGAGTCATCAGCCATCAGTTTGGGACAGTCTGATTGGAGTAACAATTTGAATCTAAACAGGTCTTCATATTGATCACCTTCTAGACACTCCTGGTTCATTTTCCCAGTTACATTGGCTTTCTTTCCCTGCCCCAAGAAAGGGACAGTGAAAGACAGGCTATTGCTATGCAAAGTGACAGACAAGGGAAAATGCCATCATTTGTTACTTAGTAAGGGTAGTATGTTTGGTGTTCTTCCCACACAGACAGCTACAGTCTCCTCTCTAAAGAGTTTACAGGCTAACTAGAAGAGACAGCAGTGTTCAAATACCTCGGTCATTCAGAAGAAATCACAGTCTGAAATCCCAGTCAATGGTTTGAGAAGACTTAATAAGGAGAAGTGGAATCAGCAGCAAATTCTAGTCCTGTAAAGTATGTTATGTTCTGTACAAGAAGAAAAAAAAAGGAAAATCTCACCTTCACAAGTATGGTATTGTCGTGGTTTAGTCCCAACCGGCAACTAATCACCACACAGGCGCTCACTCACTCCCCTTCCTCAGCTGGACAGGAGAGAGACAATAGGACGAAAGGCTCGTAGGTTGAGACAAGGACATAGGGAGATCACTCACCAATTACCATCATGGGTAAAACAGACTTGACTTGCAGAAATTAGTTTAATTTATTGCCAATCAAAATCAGAGTAGGATAATGAGAAATAAACCCAAATCTTAAAAACACCTTCCCCCCACCCCTCCCTTCTTCCCAGGCTCAACTTCACTCCCAATTTTCTCTACCTCTTCCCCCCAAGCAGCGCAGGGGGACGGGGAATGGGGTTTGCAGTCAGTTCATCACACCTTCTCTCTGCCGCTCCTTCCTCCTCACACTCTTCCCCGGCTCCAGCATGGGGTCCCTCCCACGGGAGACAGTTCTCCATGAACTTCTCCAACGTGGGTCCTTCCCACGGGCTGCAGTTCTTCACGAACTGCTCCAGCGTAGGTCCCCCATGGGGTCACAAGTCCTGCCAGCAAACCTGCTCCAGCGTGGGCTCCTCTCTCCACGGGGCCACAGGTCCTGCTGGGACCCTGGTCCAGCGCGGGCTTCCCACAGGATCACAGCCTCCTTCGGGCATCCACCTGCTCCAGCGTGGGGTCCTCCATGGGCTGGAGGTGGACATCTGCTCCACCGTGGACCTCCATGGGCTGCAGGGGACAGCCTGCCTCACCATGGTCTTCATCACGGGCTGCAGGGGAATCTCTGCTCCGGCGCCTGGAGCACCTCCTCCCCCTCCTTCTTCACTGACCTTGGTGTCTGCAGAGTTGTTCCTCTCACATATTCTCACTCCTCTCTTCCCTGGCTGCCGTTTCCCAGCTTTTCCCCCCCTTCTTAAATATGTTATCCCAGAGATACTACCACTGTTGCTGATTAGCTCGGCCTTAGCCAGTGGCAGGTCTGTTTTGGAGCTGGCTGGCATTGGCTCTATCAGACATAGGGGAATTTTCTAGCAGCTTCTCACAGAAGCCACCCCTGTAGCCCGCCCCCCCCCCCCCCCCCCCCCCCGCCACTACCGAAACATTGCCACGCAAACCCAATACAGGTATTCCAAGTCACACTGGGTAACCAGAAGTATCCTGCCATGCATGATTTTCTTGAGTGGAGGTTATGAATTTATAGGCTTACCCTTCATCAGGATCCAACTCTATGTGTTACAAGATGAAAAAAAAAAAAAAAATTAAACCTGAGCAGTAGCTTAAGTTATGCCTATCCAGTAGTTCATAGCTAATGTTCCATGTTTGATATTTTTAGAAGACTTAGTAATAAACATATCAAAATAATAATTAAACAAACACAGGTATAAAACACAGTCCTCTAATAAGCCTCAGTTTAGTGTTTTCTTGAAGGGCCATATAATATTGAATTTTTCTTGAAACTTTATATAGTTGACCACAAAATAAAATTATTTCTTGTCACACATGGAAACATAGCTATTGAGAGATAAGCATAATGTCTTCCCTTATTTTATGTCCAAGGTACAGGAGGTCCCTTTTCCTGTGATACAGTGAATATTTTATGCTTTAGCTTGCATTTCTAGCTTATTATCAACAGTGTCTCTTGAAAAAAAAAATATGTGAAAGCAATGAGGATTGTTATTTGAATTCAAGTCATTTTTATAACTTTGCCTATTTTTTTGGCAGATGGCTTCTGTTTGCCAGTCTGGTCTGTTGCATACCCCAGCTGGCAGGTCCAGTGTATTTCAGATGTAAGTTTTTCTTTGTTACCTCAAATATGTGCAGCATTTGTATAAAAATCTGAGGCTATTTTATTGGCATCAGCTGACAATTTATGGAGATGGAAATTTTTACTGTGATTATAAGAGAGAGAGAGAGAGAGGGACGGGGAGTGGGGGGAGAGAGAAAGAAGACAAGACAATTGTGAAAAAACTTTTATGGTAGAAATGGGCTTGGTTTTGGAAACACCTTTCCAAAATTTTTTCTTATAACTTGGGACCCTTCTTAGGTATCATTCATGGCTCATAAAGCATAGGTATGAAATAATGCATTTAATATTTGCAGGAATTTAGTGTACCATTAAAATCGTAGGTTGATTTTCAGTGGTGACATTACGCTTTTAATGCACAATAAATCTACTTAACAATGCTGTTATACATTCAGTTATTCTCAGCAGTCCACAAACTCCTTGGGTATTTAATTCACAGAAATTCAATTTGAAACATGGTGATTTCTCTGTTTTTATTCCCTTGTGATAATGATAAAAAATGTAACTGAATGCAAATAAGTCTCACAGAGATTTTTAAGATAATAGGCCGAATATTGCTCTCATCTTAACAAATACTTAATAGATACTGATGGTAAGGTCCAGGAACCTCTCAAAAATGTGAGCTTTCAATGTGTAGACATTATAAATTCTGTATCAATGTAAACAAAATCTCCATTTCCTTTTACCAAGAAAATTCACGCACCAATTTGACAACTACATTTTAATGAAAAGTTGTAACACAACTACTAATAGACCTGTAATTTCCATCTATTCCTCTTTACTAGTTTCCTGTTTACTAGTCTTGACCTTGGTTTGTTATAACTCAGTATGTTCCAACTCATTATAAAACTTCATTTGGCTCTGCAACGTGTCTGTTAATAATCAACTGCTCTTTTGCTGTTAATATGTTTCTGAATAGCTTGAAATGTATGAAAAGAAAAACAAATAGCAGTTATAATTATTATGTAGTTTACAGGAAACAGCCTGAAATCGTTATAGTTATTTTTACATGGGAAAATTTTGGAGAAGGATATTCACAAAGGATGATATAAAACTCCCTAGACTCTTGCTACAATTTAATTGGGAAAGATAGACCTGATGTAGCTCTTCTAAATGACCCTCTGCCTTTTTGAATTGAATATAGAGGGAGAGATTAACCTTATTAGGATAATGTTGGCTTTTATGAATAACCCTTACAAAGATTAATAGGGATGAGGAAGAAATAGAGCACTAATAAATGTGTAAGCCTCTTCAGAAAAGGCCTTAAGTAGATCTTGTTTTTCTAAACTATTATGAAAACCTTTATGTCCAGCAAGGCCATTTCAATGGCAGATGCTCAGTTTCCTAAAATGAGATCATATAGAATGTAACAGGGATAATATTGATCTCTGGCGGTTTTAGGTCATTCTGTGTGGTTTTCCATTAATTAGGTAGGGCAATTAAAATAATCCTGTGAATTTAAATTTCACTTCAGCTCCAATTTCCGTAACATGTTCTGTCCTTTCCAAAACCTAATACTACTCTTTTGGCTACTCAACAGTAGCTATTTGGATATTGTCACACTGAATACTGGGACTACTGGATCTATGTAGCAGACGTTTGCAATGGAGAGATCAAAATATGCCTGTTCTCAGGAACCTATCTAAGAGTTTAACACAAGAAAAACCCAATGTGGCTGATGGGGAGCTGCTAATTGTGTGAAAACCCTTGGTGAATGGCAGAAACAGAGTGAAAGGGTGCCCAACGCCTTGCCACGAATTTTGGTGGCAAAATCCGATGAAAACATGAATATACACCTATAAATAAAGCTAAGTCCAAATACTCAAACGGACAGATGATAATGAAAACAAATAATGTTAATAACTGCTTTCAGATAAGGGATCAAGGAAAGCAATCAAAAGGAAAGAAGATTAATTAATTGTTTTATCTCAAGATTATCTGCAATCAGTTGTTGCTAGAATCACAATGGGTGTTTCAAAGCTGTGGTTTAATTAAGAGATAATCCAGAATTATCACATTTAATTATTTTGTAAAGGTCATTCTGTCTTCAGTCTTTTTCAGAAATATAACCACAGTGAAGCAGGCTATTAGAATAGAAGAAAAAGAACACATTACTTCAATAGGTAAAACGACACTGAGCAACGAATACTGACGTATGGGAACAGCTGAAGTTCTTCATTAGATAGACCATTTACAAACTAAGTTGTCACATTCTTGAAGAGACAAAAGTACAAGTAATTAAACTGGATGATTCCGGATTATTTTACATAATCCAGTGTTTAAGAATGGTCATTACTGCAGAATCAGTCTGATCTTCAATAATCTCTGTACTAGGCATTTAGTCGTCTTACCTCACATGTGAGATTAATGGCTACTTTTAAGCAGGACCCATTTTCAGTACTACTTCTTTCCCCTCTCCCCTTTTTCCCCTGGGAGTTAATTTAAAGGCTTTCAAATAAAGTAACCAGAATATCTTGTAAACCAATTATGATGAGATTTGTGCTTTTATTTTTCTTCCCAAATGTTGGCTTTCATCAGCTCTTGGAAAGTCCCAAAGCAGTTCTAATGTTTATTTGCCTGTTCTCTTCTTGACGTCTCTCAATATCACAACATATTTTGCTACTGAATATTAAAAAGCAACATTAATTATTCAACAGTAAGGAGAAGAGATTCAGCTGGTATAAACAGGCTATATTGACTTCAACAGAACTATGATAATTTATGACATAAGAAGATCATGCAGTAAATAGTCTATTAAATCTAAATGAAATGTATAGTTAATTGCACTTGGCATATGATTTATAGCACTATTTGGTCTAGGAATTTCTTGACATGATATCATTACCGTTTGGCAAAAGATCTGAAATTTGTAGTTGGAAATTTGGCTTCATTTTAACCCTAGTCAGTGGATGTCTAAATAGAGTACATTGTAATAGCAAACCTGTTAGTTTGTTGCTTAATCTGTGTTAAATATAAAGTATTTGTTGTATTATTGCTTTAATGCTAGATAATAGTGAAGTATAATTTACAAAAAAAATGCTTTTAAATTGCCTCTTGATTTAAATTTAGTTGAATGAACTGCTAGTGCTCTGTTCACCTTGATGAACCCATTCAATGCCTGATTCCTCAGAAAACCGAGGCCCGTAGTAAGTAGAAACAACAATTGCTTTAACTCTAATTTGCTGTGTAATTCCTGAATATGTATTGCAACATATTCCAGACATTTGCATCGTTTGGTTTTTTAACTGGACACCAATTCTAATTTTGTATCAGAATAACCATCTTAAATGGACATATAAAAGTGGGACAGAAACATTTAGCTTTCTAAAATCAATCCCCTGGTACCAGGATCCAAAATCCAGTTATGAGAAGCAAATTGCTATTTGCAAAGCAAGAAACAACAGCCAGATTGTTTCTTCTTCACTTACTGTGCACAGTGTGTGTTGGCACTACATTGCAGTAGCTCAGAAATCTCAAACTGTCAGGAAAAACAAACTATGCCCTACAGACAGAATAGAGGGGTGGAGAAAAAGCACAAAAAGGAAACCAGGAATTCATCTTCATTTAACAAAAGCATGCTATATTTGCCAACAGTGTGGTGGAATCTACTTCTCATTGATGAGTTGCGCATTCCCAGTTTGTCCTTTTTATGCCACTATTCTCTCTTGTTTCAGCTTGCAATACTAAGCTTGATTTAATGGGCAGTGAAACAAAAAGGGAGCCACATCATTCACATTCATGCTCATTAATTGCATTCTAGTCTGTTTGTTTTGAAGATTTTCTTTCATATTAGGAAATGAAAAGGTATTCTGATTAGCCAACAATTCAGCATTATTTCTTATTTGCATGTCTTTTCTGCATATTTTTAGGACAGTTTGGTTTTATAAAATGTTGCCTTTGCTCTTAATTTTTATGAGTTACCATTTCTTCATTAGACTGCTTTGTTTTTTATTAAGTTTCCAGCAAAATTAATATTATCCTGAATATCAACAATTTGGAGGTCTGAATAATGGAATATAGTCACTGACAGGCTTGCACTTCAGCATTATTCCATCACTTTATAAAGCCAGGCCAATTTTTCATTGCTGTGTATTTTTCCTTGTGAATTTTGTGTTCTGGATAAACTTGATTTTTTTTTTTTCCTCTGCTCTTTATGTCTATGTATTATCTTATGTGTTTTACAGGTTTTAACATTTGCACCTCTACCTAGATGTAGCACAGACCAAACTGTGTAGAAGAAAAACTGACTGATCAAGGCAATAGATTGCAGAACTCCATTTCATTTGCCCAGTCTCCATAAAGAACGCACAGGAAGAGTGAAGTTTTTCAGTGTGTCATCCAAAACACTCACTGTGGCCACCAAGAAGCTGCCAAATGCCTGAAGTGTGACACCAGGGAATGCAGACAGCAACGTACACCTGGAGCTTTGTGAATGAGCCTTTCCACGGTGCTATGGGGAAGTTCTTTCCTTTTCTCATTGTTGAACCACAGCCTGAAGTTTGGTCTTGTGTTCTTTCTTGCAAGGAGCTATGTGGTGCTCATGCTTTTTAGGTAAAGAAGATGAGAACATGATGCTGGTACCAAGCCTTTAAAATTGATTTCTTTCTAGGGAGAGAATTGTGTGGGCAGGGGCAATACAGGGCACCGCTCAACTGCAGGCACTTAAGCAACATCAGATCCAAAATGAAGTTGCCAAGGAAGTTTTGTCTTTGTTTGTTTGTTTGTTTGTTTGTTTTATGAGCAGGAGTCTGGACCCTCACTTAAAATTTCATCTGTTTTTTTCTTAACCGTAATTTCAATGTTTTAAGTCAGCAACATGGATGATAAAAGACCCTGGCAAAGCCAACAAAGTAACTTTTCGTATTGTATATTCAAGACACACAGCCTGTGAACAGCTCTAGCACTTTTTTTTCTGGTGGGGCTCCCTCCTCACCCCCAGCACGGGTTGTTGCAGCACCCAGACTGCTCTCCTGCACGTCCCTGGTGGTGCCAGGCTCGATGCCAGCGGCCTGCCACCATGCTCGGCACAACAGGGAGTTGATACTTAGAAAGAGTCAGAGGCTATAAGGCTCAGGTGAGGATGGACCCCATCATCTCCTATCCCTGCTGAGAACTATCCCTAAAACTCATTTAAGGACAAGTAAAAATTTCTTCCAAAACAGTGCTGTAGGCCCAAACAAATGTAATGTTTTCCAGAGGAGTACTGACACAGGCTTTAAATAAGCAAACAAGAGAAGCAGATGTATAGGCTGAAAACTTAAACAACAGTGGTTGGATTTCTGTCTGCTAAATTGTTTCCTTGGTCTGCGCTTCTGGCCAGTCACCACAGTCCCACCATCAGTTAGTAAATTTGTATGTTACATGCTTTTTCTGTATACAATCTCTTTTGTAAGTGTAACACACTCTATATGGTCATTGGCTGTTCCTGACTCTGCAAAAGCTGAGGGAAAAACCAAACAGAGACAAAAAAATATTACCATCTAACTGAAATTTTTAGCCCAGCTTATTCTTGTATACAAAATTACGTTTTCCATCCACCCTTTGTATGATCCATTAGTACTTAATTTAAACCTCTTTTTTTTTTCCATGGGATGAAAGCAATTTTCCTTTGAGGCAAATCTCTCCCATCACCTCCAGCTGGCTCCTTTTCCCTTTCTTTATCTCCCCATCTTGCTCTTAGGACAGCCACCTACGTAACCCCTTGTTTATTTTATTTGTAGGTTTGGAGTGGCCACAGGCATTCCAGGGCACACCGCAGGGGTTCCCGCAGGGTGGAGGGATGAACCCTGGCTGGCAAGACCCTCACCTGCTCACCCCCAACCATGGAATGGGAGGGCTTAGGCGGGAAGGGGCAGCCCTTGGCTCTGCTATCACCCTGGTGTCCCTGAGCCCCAGCAGTGAGACCTCCAGGAGCAGGGGATGCTCTCACAGCCCTTATGATAGACCAGTAACCAACTGTTCATCTTTGCAGACCAAAAATCTTGCAATCCAGTTGCCTGTCTTGTTAAGTCTTGAATCCCTCATACTTGTGGCATCATTTAAATGAATTATTTTCTAGACTGTCATCAAAGCGACACAGCTTCTGGGATTTATAAATTATTGTTTCACAGTATGTATACGTGATTGATGAGAGCAAATGCAAGTAATGGCACTGAATGTTTGCAGAAAGCTTCTAAATGAACCACTTGATCATTTTGATGTGGATCAAGATCTGGGAAACACCAAATGGGCAACAAAGACCATCAAGAGTATGAAATGGCTTCTGCACAAAGAACAACAAAGTTAGCAGTCATCAGTCTGGAAAAAACATACTTGATGGAGGAGATGGGAAACAATACAGATTTACAGACTTTTTAGTGGCATGCAGGGGCTCAACTGATATTTCATTCCCTTTACCACAAAATGGAAGGGCAAATCAAATAAAACTGATGACAATGGGTTCAAAACAAGAGGACTCTTACCAAGTATAATGTGGATGCTTAAAGTTTTTCTTGGTGTTCAAGAAAGGACTGTCTAAGTTCAAAGGAAAAAAATATTGAGAGTTACTGTATACACAGGAACCCCATCTAGATCAGTATGCACTTGACTTAAAAATTATTGGAGTTTGTGAGTATTAGGGGAAAGTATGATTTTCATTTGCTCATATTATCGTCTCTAGATAACCACAAGGAACATGTGGACGTGGCACTGTGGGACATGGTTTAGTGGGCATCATGGTGTTGGGTTGATGATTGAACTTGATGATCTTACAAGTCTTTTCCAACCTTAGTGATTCTGTGATTCTGTGATATATGGCTACTGTTGAGAGCAGGGTACCAGCCTCGATGGCCCTTCAATTTAACCTGGTACACTATTCTTACCTCCTTACTTTCTATTGCTTTTTTATTTAAAGGATACAATAAGAGAGATTACAGAGCTGTAGAACACAGGAAAACTAAACCCTGGTTCACCATAAATTAATGAAAAAAATAAGCTCTTCCCTTAATAACTCCTGAATATATGATATGTTGTTGAGAATTTACAGTTTAGAATGATGAACACAGTTCAACAAAGAAAATTTAACTACTCTGCCTTCTTATAAACTCCCAGATTCAGGAGGCCAGTCTGACTGGAGCATATAATTTCAGATAGCTTATACATTTTACAGTTAACTGTAATGAGATTAAATGAGAAATAACTTCAGTATCAGGAGCAACCTGGAGTTTGAATAATGGTAGTGCTGAAGTAGAAATAAAACACCTGTCTGGTACAAAAAAAATTAAAAATTGTCCAATGGAAGGGCAACATTGCTAGAATTAAATGGAGATGAGAGGTTTTCTGGTATTTCTGTGTAAAAGCTTATCCTTCTTTCCTCTTTTATTCTTGAAATATATCTGAGTTTCCTCCTGTTGTTCATTGTCATCTCTCTGCAGTACTGTGATAGAGTGCCACAACAGTCTCCCTCCTGTTATCCCCCTAAACTAGATGAGACACAATTTACATATAGAAAATATGATGGTTTATTTTCTGTATGTGCTTTTAATCTACTACTGTTTGAATTTGTAGTAAACAATACTGTGTGGTTGTTCTCCCCCGCTGTAACTATATCGGTATAATTTTAACTTTCTCCTTTAAATTGTTTCTATGTACTTCTCACAATAACTTTTCATTCTGAAGAATAACTACCAAAGATTTAGAAAAAATGCAACTATCTGTCATAAATGCAACTAAACCACAAACGAATAAAAGCTGAGATAAAAGTCGAATGTATTTTTAGTATTGTACTCTGCTTTCTTAGATAGTAAATGTGCATTTTAATGAAAGTAACATGAGCGACAGTTAAGCTAATTGCTGAATGAGACCACCCTTTCCAGAGAATCTTTAATCTAAAACTTTAAAATAATTAAATTAAATCATATTAAATTAAATTAAATTCTACTGGGTGCCTAATATGATTATGTTTCACACTTGGGAACTAATACTATGTGTACCACATGTGAATAAAGACAATATTGACCTTATATATATACATATAAACTTGTTGTTTCAGCTCTGCTTTCACCAGAAATGTTGCATTTTACTCATTAGTCAATACTGAAAATGGCACTGTCAGATGGGATGGCTGAGGTTTTTCCCAGAATAGAGGTAAGCAGAACTGGCAGTTAATGAGCTGATCCTGTTGACTCCTACAGCTTATGAAGGGATGTTCACTGAATAATTACTCAGTGAACAGACATTTTAAGGAGCAAACCTGGTACAGATTAACCCCAAATGGGGCCTTTATACTTACTTCCACATCTGTAACTCAACTGCAGGCCAAAAAAACCATTGCATAAATCCTATTATTGTTTGAGGCGTACAATGCGATGAAAAAATTCATACACTTAGGAAGTATTAATTCTTGCAGTCTAAAAGAAGGAGGACCTTCCTGTGCTTGTCAGAAGGCTGTGAGGAAAGAGAAGTTCTAGCCGGGAATATGGAGTTTTTAAGATGCTGTGGTGTTAATTGCTAAAGAAGTGAGCATAAGCCAGTGTGCTGCTCTGTGATTACAGTTTTATCTCCATAAGCTAATTGTTAGGGCAAATGTCAGCATTTGTATGTCTAGCTGACCATTGAAAAAGTGTAAATGTAATTGGTACTTACAGTTATTGCAAGTGCAAAATTGTGCCCATGAAACTAGAGTTCTTGTATGAAGTAAAATAAAAAACTTCTAGCACATCTCAGATCTTATCATTGAAGGCACCATTTAAGGGTTCCTATCAGGTATTTTAGTGAAACAATGCTTCACTATTGATGTCAGGCCCTAAATGGTGCAGTGGAAGATCGTCCAAGTTCAAGAAAATGTAAAACCTATAGCCTTATCACATTTAAGATGAATGCTTGTTTCTTTCAATATGAAGAACGATTACACACATTCTTCCTTCAAATGGCTAGGCTCTTTTAATATCAACAGTTTTGCGTAATATTTTCTGACAAAAAGTATAAATCCAACAGCTATTGTGTTTACCCATGAGCAGGTACTCCGATAGATGTGTGAATGACTAAGTAGATGTAGGTCAAAGGAAAAACCTTTGAGAATTTATGCTTAATCTGATGAATAATATTATAAAAACCAAACAAAAACCCCCTGAAAAAATAACAAATAACAATGTTTCATTTTGTCAACTAAAACTGAATTTTTTGGGGGTTTGCTTCAGAACCAATCTTGGCTTCAGAATGGTATTTCAAGAGTAAATGACCCTACGTTTGTTTTAAAACTAATAGTGAAAAGGAAAAGCTAGCAAACTTCCAGACCCAAATGAGTTACTTCTTAGGTAAAATAAAGAGTCTTGCTAAATCCAGACCAGTATGTTCTTTGTTTACAGCCCTGAGGCTTCCCCATTGGGCACTAAGGCAGATATTCTCAGACTGGTGCTGCCACCAGCGGAGGGTTCTGAACCTGCAGGTGGTCACTGATCCCACCATACAGTTTGGGACAGCACTTAGGGCTGAAAACCAGCAAATAATGGATGTTAAAGGAAGTCACCTTTCTGTGAAGCTGGTCAGGAATCTTTGAGCAAATGCTTTCTCTCAAAAAATGATAATTTGTCAAGATTAATATTTTTACTGGAGTTGTGTGTTTGAAGAAAAAAAAAAAAATCTGTCTGGAGTTTCTTGACAAGGAAGATTCCTGAATAGCCCAGTGGTTAGGCAGGATGTGGGAGACCTAGATTAAAATCCTTGCTTTAGTCTTATTCTTTGTAGTCCAAAGAAGATTTAATTATTTATGGAAATCGGGAAAGTTCAAACAAATGAATTAGGGTTGCTGAATTAAGACTGAGGACCAAGGCAGTCTACTGACTGTTTACAGGTGGGGGAAAAAGGGGTTTAGTGCAGATCAGGAATTTCTGAAAACTTTCCTTGCCCTTTTAAGAAGTAAATCAAATTCTGTTTTTTATCTGGCTGAGGTCCAGGTCGAAGTGGAACTAAGCTGGACTAAACATCTAACTCAGAGCTTTTAGTGTGATATTACTAGAATGAAACATTTTTACCGTGTCCAAAAAATGGGATGTAGCAGGGCAGAAAGGAGAACTTTGTCAGGAAAGAAAGTATCATCGGTCATTTATTTCAAAATTACTTTGCTTCACAGGTCACATAATGCTATGGATGGGAAAGAGTTACAAATACTTTTGTTAACTTTCAGTTGGGCAAGGAATACATCTGGTAGTGCAGCCAGGTGGTATTTGTTTTTACCAATTCTGTTGTAACTTATTTCAGCTTAAATCAATACTTCTCTCGGAAAATAAATCATCTATTTCCACTATGGAAAGTTTATTTGTGCAGGGTAGAAAATAACATTTGTTTGTACTTTGAAGGTTCCTGTGGAGATTCTAAAGATATAATTCATATATTGTGTTTATTATACTTTCTTCTACCTGAAAAAAATAATGGGAGAGACAGAGAGAGAGAAAGAGAGAAAAAGACAGCGGTGGGTGGGGGAGAGAGAGAGAGAGAGGCAGGGAGAGGAAAGGGAGAGAAAGAAAGAGAAATAGAGCTCGATATATTGAAATGTGTGCAAAAATTACTGAAAAGGACATTAAAAATATCAACAATCAGCACAATTGCAGGTTACTCTTAGAAGATTTAACAATAACAGAAGGTTGAGTAGATAAATGACCCAAGAAAATCATGGGAGAGAAAACGTTGGTTTCAGCAGCTGGAGCTTTGTAAGTCCTGTAAATAAGTCTTTTACAGCCCTGGGGTTGTAGTGGTGAAGTTTGCAATAATAATAGGAAAATAATTTTTGGTTTATTTTTAGCAGAAATAACTTGCAAAATGAAGATTAAATGTACTTAGAGAAGACAGCACTACAGACCCTGTCAGGCAAGCCAAAAGAGAGCAGGAGTAGTAAAAACAATCCCATGTGTGCATATCACACACCAGGAGAAAAGGAGGGGGTACACATTTCCATGCCACTAACCTGACAGTGGTCATGTTCAGCTGCACACTGGTCATCTTTTCTGGCTGATCTTACAAGCCTGCCACAAAAGTGCTGAGTAGATAACTGCAACTTTAGATTTTCACTCAGCATAGAAAGCAGGCAGGCGTTTGATTGGAATTCTTCAGTCAATCCTCTCTGCTATGATAAATGAGCTACGAGTAAAGTCAAAGCACTGAAACACATCATTGTCTGTGAGAATTTACCAAATAAGAGGAAAATTTTGATTCAGTGGAAAGCAACCTAGCATGAAGCAGCCTGTGTAGACAACACTGCTGTAAGCCCCCCTGCTTTGACTTGATAGTCTTGGCCAAGGAGAAAATTTGAGGCACTAAGAGACAAAATGTTTTCTTTACTAATATAGGCTCTTTTACAGCACTGTGTGCTGATAATTTCTTGTCTGCTGGTTACTTTATCACATTGCATTGGCCTGAGGAATACTATTCAGGACCCTGACTGCTTTAATATGCCCTGCTTTATTTGTATTGCAAGAATTAGTGTTAACGTAGTCAATATCATGTCACCAGAAGTGACACCGGCACTCTTCAACTTCCTAAGGCTTCTAGGGAGACGTTTACCTGGGCCAAATAAATGGTGCTTCATCACATCACATCTGGCATACTTTAAATTTATTCACCTTAACATTATTGCTTCTATGCCAAGTGCAAGAAACTATTATTCCATGCAAACTCTTGAAAAGCCTATGGAGACCAGTATGTTCTGGTCACTCATACCCTGAGCACTCCCCCTCTCTCTCCCTCTGTCTTTCTGCTAACATTTTTCTTGTCCCTTAACTGAATTGAACTAATATACTCCACATAATAATGTATGGATTTTATTTGCAGGGAGGAGAGGTTATTTCTGTTGTTCCCATTCAAAGTTCACATTACAGAAAGAGTTTGAGTGACCAAGAAGATTTGTTTGTGGGTTTCTGTGCCATTAAAAGTAGTTGAAGCTTGATGAGTGTGAGCATTTCTAGAAACTCTGGTGAAAATTCAAATTCTGCTATGCATTCATCACCTGTTTCCTACTGTTCTGAAACCAGAACAGGTGCAGGAGGTGCACTATATGCTCATATGCACAAAGATCTATATTTCTGTCAATCAAAGCAATGATGTGATAAGCATCTACTGTCAGTTTGGTCTACTGAACCTGACACTTAGAAAGTTGTTACATCAGCATTCAGATTTTTCTCATTACTGATGTGAGATGTAACAGATTACATTGATCTGCCACAATTTGTCATATAGAAACAGCTTTTTCTAAGTGCCTTCAGGTGTTAAAAGATAAGCAATACCAGCAGCTTTATGGCTTTCTTCTCATGAAGCAGAAAAATTGATCTGAAGACATCAACACCAAAACTCTTTTCCCATTAATTAAATGGGAATTTTTTGTACTGTTTAACGTTGGTGGTTAGACAAAGAAATCATTCTCCACATACTTTGTGCAGGGTGTGGGGAATGGTAGAAGTCTGCTATAGGTTTCTCCATTACTCAGAGTAGTGGGATGATGACCTTCTTTCTATTTACCATATAGGGATCTCAGGGTCCTATCTTTGGTATGTGACATGTGCTTCAAGTGAGATACTTTTGTTCTGGAAAACAGACAAGTGAAGGAAATTCCTTTGTGAGTAAATCAAAGACTGTTGAGCAATTAGCATGCTGCTTCAGTGAAGCACTGTGTTTTTCACGTCCTCTTACATCAGTTATTGGAAATTGGAACTTCCCTTTAGTGGCTCTTCTGTAAAGTACAAGTTAATGCTCATTTCTTAACACTCCTTTGCTTCTGTTGCCACACTGGAAGGGACTGGTTCCTGTTCCTGAATGATATAAAGGGATGCATTAAATGGACTTTAGAACCATACCTTTGCTATCGCAGCTGCTGGGCCTGGTGGCTGCCAAATCATCCTCCTCAGGCAATTTCAATCATTTTGGAGACCAGATTGTGCTGAGAGCATTGTCTATTTATACTTCCCTGAAATGCGTGGAGCAACCTATGTTTCCTTGATGTTTTTTGTGTGTGTTTACTTGGTTAAACTTGTTTGAAACCCTGATGATCTCTTATTTTACATGTCAAACACAACTCCAGTTTCATAATTTTCCAAGCAGAGATGTTTTCAGCATTTTATGTGAAATAGAAAATGTCATTTGCCTTTCTGCCTTTTTGTTTAATGCTTGATTTACCAGGGTTATCAAAAGCATGAACAGGTAACTCTGGCTTCTGCCTCACACTGCATTTCTTGTGAATGCATATTTCTTTTTTATTTAGCAAACTGTCAGATGTGGTGCTGATCTTCATAATCTATGGTGTTTTCTCAGGAAATCAGAGTTAATACAGTCATGCTATTTGCTTTGTCTATTTAGGAAGGTGATTAATGAGTGTGACATTTACCCTGATTGTTATGCTCTTTAAAGATCTTCTTAATAATGAACTTCATTTTTGGAAACTCCAGCTGGAACTAGCAGTATTAGGGAGAAAATTAAGTAGACTTCTGTTTTCCTGAAAGGTTTCTGAACCACGGAGTCCTGTTGCTACTGATGTTACCAAGGCCCCAAAGAAGTTACAAACATGTTTTGAAGCACACTAGCTCCCTGAGTGCTGAGCGCTATATGACTATTTTTGAGTTCGTTGAAGATGCTAATGTTCTGCTTCAAATTAAAGTCAAATTATTTGAAACATTCTAGGAAGCAGAGATTGGAAGGAAGCAGCTCCATTGCTGGAGCAGCTTCAACACTTGAAATATGGCTGAAGTTACCCAAGATACGAATTTCTGAAGGCAAACAGACTCATCTACCCCACAAAGATGCCTACTGCATCACTTTTTAAAAACTGCATGCCCTACCTGGAAAGAGTTTTCTCCAGAGGAATTTGGGAGTAGACACTGTGATGTTGCTGTTGAGCCACTTTGTCGTTCAACAAAAATGGAAGCTTGATTATGGCAGAGTTACCATTATTTATACTATTGGTTAATACTGCAATAATTAAGGGCAATTATAGGAATTCACAGTAGTTTTTTTCAAAAAATGTTCCTTGAGTTGTCCAGGCTTGAGAATTTTCACTTTTGAAAAAAAATTATGTCCTTGTTTCCATTTAGTGGAAGTATTACAGAAGCTGAGAGAGAACGGGGTGCTCCTCCTGCACACCCTTCCTTGACAGCCATCTCATGTGTGGAAGTGAGGTTAAGTTTGCTGCAACCTCTAAATCCCTAGTTCAGCAATATGGTAAATCTAGCTTTGGGACAACTAACACAGGATCAAACATGCACAACTCAAAATGCTAATGTAGGATAAACTCCTTCTGCTGGACCTAATTTTTTTCAAATTTGTTGTCAAACCAGCTTTTATGTCAGAGTGGTATTGTCTGTCTATTCCGCTCTATTCTGGATGAGGTACTGGCCAGAATATCCTCTGGTTAGTTCTGTGAAAATATGATCTGGTATCAAGGTTTAATTTGTACTTTTGTGTGCACAAATCTAGTATAAGCAGTTTAGAAAATACAGATCCAGCCAAGACACATCTAGGGTATAATGCTCTTCACACACTATGATAGTAACATTTAATTATTTCTCTGCTCTAATCTTAAGTAAGTCTTAAAAAAATGACCAAGAAAATCCTACTATGCTAATAGTAATAATTAAGTATTAGGTCATTTCAGGTGTCCCTATAGCTGGCCACTAGTAGCAAAACTGCTTTCCTAATCCTTCAGATTCACAACAGGCTGATATGTTCAAAATGCCCTCACAATGTTTTCACTATGAGTTCACAATAGTGCTTTTAAGTTAAAATTTTTATAAAGGACAAGAGTTGAAGGAGTTGTTCCTTCCTTCTTAATATTCATATCAGATTAGGAAAAACTCCACTGAAATGAGTTTAGTCAACTGTCAGGTGAAAATAAAAAATGTCAGACTATAACAGAATATGTGCTCATGCTGCTGAGCCATGACTGTAGGTGCTGGGTTACTTAGCCTGGTGCTGGAGATTCATTTTATATTGATGGAACATTGTGAACGAGATTGGTGGGGGCACCTCTGAAATTCCTTAACTATTCCACTGAAAAAATCCCCTCAAATACCCATGCAGTTTTAGAATCTCAAACTTTTTGTTCAGTCTGTTTTCATGTTTTGAGATTAATAACTGTGAGTTCCCAAAAATGATAGATGCATGCAAGCTACTTACAAGCAATATATTAGCTAGTTCACAAAATCAGAGTTAAAAAGAGCTTCCCTAAAGTGAATAGACACACAAAAAATAGCACCAACAGGGAGGATAAAACCCTGAATTTTTTGAATTTATTTAATTTCTAATAATTTAAGTTAGACAGCTTCCAAACAGTGCTTGTGTATTGCTAAAGGTGTGTGAGAAGTCTTTCAAACTATGTAGCTGATGTAGAGCAGGGAACTGATAGTGATTTGTTGCTGCTACTGATGTTTACCAAAAAAAGTCTGCAATCCCCTTGGATATACTTTACTGACTGCAACTGAAATAATAAGATCTTTTATGCATAAAAGACCTATTTTCCAAGTGGTTTAGATGTTAAAAAATTACTGTATATTTTATGCTCTATATTAGACTCTTTTTTTTCTGCAAACCAGCAAATGGAGTCCATAACTACCCATGCTTTGATGACTGCTTCTTCCAAAATATGTTTCTTATGACAACCTCATTTTGGATTTTTTTCTTATGCATTTCTTTTTTTCCTTGTCCATCATCTTCACTTCCTTATCTTCCTCATCTGCCCATGTAAATTAATTCTGGATGCAGCATTTATTGCAACAGGATGCCACTTTTATTCACCTCTCTGTTCCAGTCACTTGGACAGTTTCTAGACTCTCCTCCACCTAAGAATTTGGCTTTTTTTGAGGGGTTTGGAGACAGTGAAAAAACCTACTGTATAAGAATTTTCAGTGTTAATATTTCAGCTGTTTTTATTACTTAAACGAAAAAGAAATATCAACTCAGATTGTTAAAATATGCTAAAACATCTGTCACAGCAGTTGATATAATTTTTCCCATTTTGTTTCTATTATCTTTTCCTATTAACAGGCAGTAAAACTGACAGACAGAATTTTAGCTGTAGACAAATAAATGACTGCATATGAATGTAGAGCTTATTTTCCAAGCATTTAGTACATATGAATGAGCATTTGCAATTGTCCTGAATATGACAGCACAGAAATCTTTATTCTGTTTACCCTATATATCTCATAACAGAAATAAAAAGAAAGATGAGACAAGGAAAAACATAGAAATAAGGGAAATATAGCTTTGGAATAACTATGGAATTCCCATCACAGGGATAAATATCAGCTTCACTTGTTTTAACTTGCAAGAGTAATAGTTTTTAATGTAGTTAAAAAACATGGATTAGTAACTAAAACAGTTAAAAAGACATGCAGTGTAGGCTCTAGACATGCATAAAAGAAACAGTCAGTGCAAATGGATAAAACAGAAGGTGCTTTTTAATACAGTGGCTTTTTCTGTTTTGGTTTGGGGTTTTTCTCAGCAGAGGATCTTTTTACTTGTTCTATCGTCTCTTTAGTTGGTTTTGAGACAGAAGGATATAAAAGTTTTAAAATGTTCTATAGCTGTAAAGTGACCAAATACATTTGGGGTAGAGGGAAGCTGCACACATTATTAGCTTTCAGATGCAAGAGCCAAAGTGGTCAAGGAATGTTTATCATCCTATAAAAGAAGATGACTTACTCCTGTGTAAACAGCCTACACCCACTTGCCATTAAGAAGAGCTGCTTCTTTCAAGTTTTCCCTGGAATGTCATGTAGATGTATTAGGGACGCTTCTATTTTTGATGACTTAATTTGCCAGCTGGAAAATAA
The DNA here is from genome assembly GCF_030936135.1 of Gavia stellata. Taxonomy (NCBI): domain Eukaryota; kingdom Metazoa; phylum Chordata; class Aves; order Gaviiformes; family Gaviidae; genus Gavia; species Gavia stellata. The sequence goes on from NC_082597.1 coordinate 46,314,779, forward strand.
TTTTTTCAGTTTGTATGGTCCAGAAAATGTTTCCCTGATCAGGGACAGAGGAGTTTGTACAATAAGTAGTACAATGGAGACACTATCTAAGCCTATAAAACTTCTTAAACTTGTAAAGACTATGTCTTCCCATGCAATATGTTGTTTTGCTATAGTTATTTATATTGCAGAGACCATTGTGGAGAAGCCATTTCTTAACTGAGAACTTTGTCACTAGCTAGTGTTCATGATTCCTCAAATCTATGTCTCTGCTGCCACCCATCTCACAGTGCCAAGTGTCAAGTAAAGACATGCAAAAGTGTTTGTGTTTTCCTAATCATATCCTTCTATGACCAGGTGACCCACCTAGTGGATGAGGGGAAGGCTGTCGATGTTGTCTACCTGGACTTCAGCAAAGCCTTTGACACTGTTCCCCACAGTATTCTCCTAGAGAAGCTGGCGGCCCGTGGTTTAGACAGGTACACTCTTCACTGGGTAAAAAACTGGCTGTATGGCCGAGCCCAGAGGGTTGTGGTGAATGGGGTGAAATCCAGCTGGCGGCCGGTCACAAGCGGAGTCCCCCAGGGCTCAGTTTTGGGACCGGTCTTGTTTAATGTCTTTATTGATGATCTGGATGAGGGGATAGAGTGCTCCCTCAGCAAGTTTGCAGACGACACCAAGTTGGGTGGGAGTGTTGATCTGCTCGAGGGTAGGAAGGCTCTGCAGAGGGATCTGGACAGGCTGGATCGATGGGTCGAGGCCAATTGGATGAAGTTCAATAAGGCCAAGTGCCGGGTTCTACACTTTGGCCACAACAACCCCAGGCAACACTACAGGCTTGGGGATGAGTGGCTGGAAAGCTCCCCCGCAGAAAAGGACCTGGGGGTGTTGATCGACAGCCGGCTGAATATGAGCCAGCAGTGTGCCCAGGTGGCCAAGAAGGCCAATGGCACCCTGGCTTGTATCAGAAATGGTGTGGCCAGCAGGAGCAGGGAGGTGATCATGCCTCTGTACTCGGCTCTGGTGAGGCCGCACCTCGAATACTGTGTTCAGTTTTGGACCCCTCACTACAAGAAAGACATTGAGGTGCTGGAGTGTGTCCAGAGAAGGGCGACGAAGCTGGTGAGGGGTCTGGAGCACAAGTCTTATGAGGAGCGGCTGAGGGAGCTGGGGTTGTTTAGCCTGGAGAAGAGGAGGCTGAGGGGAGACCTTATCGCTCTCTACAATTACCTGAAAGGGGGTTGCAGAGAGGTGGGTGTTGGCCTCTTCTCCCAAGTGACTAGTGACAGGACTAGAGGAAATGGCCTCAAGTTGCGCCAGGGGAGGTTCAGGCTAGATATTAGGAAAAAGTTCTTTACTGAGAGAGTAGTGAAACATTGGAATAGGCTGCCCAGGGAGGTGGTAGAGTCACCCTCCCTGGAGGTATTCAAGGAGCGTGTGGATGTGGCATTGTGGGATGTAGCTTGATGGGCATGGTGCTGTGTGGTGTTGGGTGGGTTGTGGCTTGTTGTTGTTGTGTGGCGTGGGTTTTGTGTTTGTTTTGTTGGTTTTTTTTTTTTTTTTTCCAGGTTGGACTCGATGATCTTGCAGGTCTTTTCCAACCGTACTGATTCTGTGATTCTGTGATTCTGTGATAAAAATCATATCCTTTAGGGGAAAAAAAACTCTCAAACCAAAAGCACAAACCCAAACAATTTTTAGGTGAGTTTTAAGTGGATAGAACTATTGGCTTTTTTCAAAAGGAAAGCAATCAAGGCCATGGTGTCTGTGAACATCAACAACTTTTAGTACTTGCTAAGATGTCTTCAGGAGTATTCAGGAGTACAATTTTCAGGTGTTTCTATTTACAAACAGTTGTATAATCATCTGTGGAAGTCTCCTCAATGAAGCAGTCTCTTGTAAATGTTACTATGAAATGGTAAGATTTAGAGTAAAATCTGTGCCTACTGAGGATGTAAAATATTTCTACATCTTATTCTTGATGCTAAATGCAAATATATGAAGACACTTGGATTTCCTGTGAAAAATAGATTTAATTATATCCAAGAAAAGTCTTTCTCAGCATTCTCATGTGTCTGAATGACAAAAACATTACTTTTAGTGTCTTAGAAAGGAGTAGTTTTCAAGTGGAAGTAATATTGCTTAAAGTTGGAATTATTTTTTTTTGTTCCTTATAGGCTGTGTCCAGTACAGGTAAAATCAATCATTAGATGAAAAGTCTTTTTCAAAGAGAGTCCTTTGGGTATGTAAGGGGTTGATGTTGGAAGGTTGCCTTGATGGGACACTATGAGTTTTCCTAACCGACATAAAAATAAAAAAAGAATGGATAGGATGGTGAGCAGTGGAGCTAATCAAGCCTGTTCAGATGGATTTGGCTGTAAATTACACGGCAGTTCTTACCTCGGCATGGGCAGATAAACAGCTGAGTAGGCAGTCACAGCATGCTTTCAGAAGGAACTGATCTTAAAAAAATAATTTGAAAGCTACTATACATAATAAAAGAAACAGGGCTGGTACTTCCATTGGCATCTGCAATTTTTTAGGAATACTTAGCATTTTTCAAATTATCCAGAACATTGGACTTCCAGATGTGTATATTTTATTTTCATTACACCTCTAGTACCCAATAGTTTTGCGGTGGTTTTTTTTTCATGTCCTGGCTTTCCTTATTAATGTCAGATGCATGTGAGGGTGACCAATCTGCAGTCCTTGTGAACAGGCAGGAGTATCTCTCCAGGGGAAGTGGGCTCTTGTAGACTGCAGTAACCTGTCTGCTCAAAAGAATGTGTTCGGCAGAGTGCGGAGGGACGTTTCACAATGCGCATGCAAAATGGTTAGACCTAATTGTACAGGCACTTCAAAAGTGCTTTTTTAAAAATGGTGTTGTTTTATTTGTTTATGAGAAAAGTTAACATTTATAGCTAAAGATTTAAGGTGGGGTTGGGCTTCTACTTCTTGTAATTACCATTTGAATACAGAAGGGCTATTAGTTTCTCTGAGTTCTGCCCTGTAAGCACTGGCTGTGGTCTGATAAGTATTAACCTCTTAATGGTTTGATATTGAAATCAGGGGATTTAGTCTCTGGAATTAGCAATTTATATTCTGGGTGGCTACTACAGTAGTTGCTGCATTTAAATTATTGATGAAAAGAAAGAGTACTGTTGTGTTCTTTATTACAAATCACATCGACCACATGCTCAACAAGGGTAGAGTTTTCCCTCTGAAATTCTGCTCCGTTTTCAAGAGCATATCTTTATCTTGTCACTGGCTGCATACTGTGATGAAGACGAATTGAGAACACACAGCACTGGACCTTCCATTGACTCTGAAAACAGTGTCGGCTTTGTGCAGAGATAGGAGAATCTACCAGCAGCGGACAATTCCCCTTCAGTCAGTCATTAGTACTTCTTGTAGACCATAGAACCAAATCCTTCAGGGAATGAAACCAAGTTCAGAGCATGGTGTGTGCCTGGCAATACAAACCTGCTTTTAAGAGGAAGAGAAGTTCGGAAGAAGAATCCTTGTAGTTTCCTGTGGCAGCTCTTTAAGAACAAGTTGAATAGAAGTAATGCTTGTGGAAGTAGGCAAATAACAGACTCTCAGTTTTCCAGAATGGTTGCTCAGTTTGGCATGCTAAATTCTTGAAGCAGAGAAAATTTGCTGCCATCTGTAGATCAGTCACTCCCGCAGTTTCATACTTATCCACTTACAATTTTATTTATTTCTAAAAGCCTTAAATACAATTCTTTCTGGATAAATGGCATCAACCATTTATAAGTAAGAACAGAATTTCTCCCACGAAAGTACAGCTTCTTTGTACATTTTCCCACACTCTGTGCTCTAGGCTGACCAGTTAGTAGTGATTTGCATTTAGATTTTTTTTTTAGATCAAATCTAAGTAATATTTTGATATCCTTGATTGGTTTGATTTTTTCATGTATGTTCTGACAAAAAATTAGCTTTTAAACTTTGCTAATTTGAAATTAGCCCTTAAATTTGCACAGGTTGATGTCTGGCTATTACCTGTTTTGTACAGTCTCTTTAGAAATGTTTCCTCCCTCTTTATTTAGAAAAATATACCATCTTCTTTAAAAAAATTGCTTAAGTTCTTGCTCTCCTTCTGTGGGATCTATTCTAGGATAGGAGTATCATAAGAATAAGAGTAAGAATAAATGTTCCTAGCAAGCCTATGTTGCCAAATGTCTCTGCTCTGGTCTAGTCCTCTCCAGCTATGTCCCACTCCAAAGATCAGTAAGACCTGAGTGAGCACAAATGAATGTCCACTCAGTTGTAACTGCTACCTGTTTGGTACCTGATACTCTGCTACTGTTCCTGAATGCACAGATCTAGTTACAATGCTAAGTTTGAGTCATGTAAATCTCTTTCCTCAATAATTTTTTTTCTCCATTTTATTTACCTTATCAAAATTTTATCTATATGACTAGAAATCCCAAGCTGTAATAGTCTCTGCTAGTAAGGCCTTATTACCAGCCTCTGGATTTAAAGAAAAAAAAAAAAAATAGGCAGGGGGATGGGGAGGGAGAATTTGAGTGCCCAGTGGTAAGCGTGATCAGAGAGGCCACAAAAATCTGACAAGACTAGTAACAGGTAACTTCAGATACCTACATGTACAAAATGTACGGTGTTTGTGAAAACTGTTTCTTGACACTTTAAGTGGTTGCTGCTTAGAATAGATAGTTGCAGAGAATGGCACCAGAGGCTATTCTTGCTCAGTCTGAATTAACTCACTAGAAAGATCATTCAAGTCACAGCTGTAACTGAACAGCACAACAAAGTTCAACATCTAAAGGGCAGCAAGTGACACAAGCAGAAAACAAGTTATAAAAGGAGGTTTCAGTTAAAAGAGGAGTTTAGTAAAAACAAACAAACCCCATGTGTATAAGTAAACCAAGTAAAGTTTTTAGAAGTTGCTGCAATTTTGTAAAGAAAAATAACAACTGTTTATGGAGATGCATAAATAGCATGAATCACTGCTTGTAGCAGCAGTCATGTCATGGTTGTGCTTTGTCCAAGCTGAGGAGTGGGGCTTACTGACTTAGATGTAGTATGTCACCAATGCACTGTTTCTAGAAGTGACCCAATATCTCAGCATGACTCTGGGCTCTGCTGCATTAGTATATCAATCTGTGCAGGCTGAGCTCAAGGGCTTTTGCATAACACACAATTTTCGCATAGTTTAGACAGGTCATGAAAAGATACGCATAGTCCTGGGGTGGGGCGGGGGGGGGGGGGGGTAGAAATTAAAAGGTAAGGATAATTTACCTTCAAGAATAGGTTAATAAGATGGGATGTGACAAAGTTCACAGGTGTTCGATTTTACTTCCATTTGAAAACAACAGCTAAGTGCCAACAACTAGGTTGAGATCTAATGAAGAGAATGGATCCTGAGATTATTTGGCATTGTTTCTGATGTATTCTTCTGCAGACCTCTGTAAAAGCAACTATGAGAGGTATAATATGGTCCTGGGTAGCAGGACCATATAGCTTGTATAGCCATTTCTATGTTCCTGTACCAATATTCTCTCCAATTAGGGAAGCCTCTGGGTGGCATAACAATGGTATTACTGGATATAGGCCACTTCCTGCTGGCCCTTTGGTGTACAGGATTTGCCAGGTCAGAAGGGAAAGGAGCCCAAAATGTTCCGGGCTCTTGAGCCAGGATAATGTCCCCAAGGGACTATTCTGGCTGGTGCAAGAAAGAATAGACCAAATCAGATGCAACTTAAGGGGAAAACAGCATCCTGAAATAGCGAAGAGGCAAGACAAAATGTTGGGTTTGGTTTTTTGTCCTCTCCTTACCAGAATTTTGGAGACCTGGCCAAGAAAAACAGAAATGTTGCCAAGATGCAACGGAGCCAAAGAGGGAGATAAAATTTAGGCAGATCCTTGTGACACTTGTATTCTCGGCCTTAGAGGAAAGCCTGCCCAGAGGAAGCCAAAAGGAGAGATGCCATTGATTTCCTCAGGGCAAGGCTTGCATACCTTGTCCTGCTCTAAACAAGTTTTATAAATATGCATGCCAAACTGTGTCCCTGGGCACAGGGACAAAAACTACTCTTAGCACAACTTGAATTCATGTCTTCAGAAGTGAAAGGTTAGAGCACTAATAGCTGGTGCCAAAGAGTACCTACAACCCCTCAGTTCCCCAAGGAAACAAGATATAATTATATAATCAGTGGCGCCATTCACATGTTTTGGCATTATTTACCATTCATGTAATAGTACAATTTGAAGCCAAGAACGAGCACCATCTCCATCTTCTCTGCGGAATGAGCTGCAAAGGATTTATTCCCACAGTATGAGTGAATGTCTTGCAGTTTATGCAGACAGGGAAGTTAATGTTTGTTTGTGTGTATGTACTGCTGCTCCACAATTGAGAGATGCTTCATTATATTTTCACATCCATTCTCTTTTCAGAAAGGAGAAATAAGCCTTAATGAGGCTTCTTTTCTCAAGGCCAGATTTTCGACTCCTTATTCACCCATCAAATCAGTTAATGACACGAGCAATCTCAATGAACGCAAAAGGATTTTATTATGCAAATTGTGTTTGTTATTCACTGTTTTAAAGAATTTGAGGTTTAGCAGCTGGAGTTCTACATGTTGCCAGTGAAACTGCTGTAGTGTCCGCTGTGATGGAGTTGTTGATGTTGCTTAAGTATACTGAATAATTGTCAACTGAAGAAAGGGGACACCCACATCTATATTTAATTGTAACTAAAAGCAGAAGAATAATTTTAATACCAATGGGGTTTAAGCAATTTGTGGTAATTTTCTGAATTTTGGATTAAGGATTTGTTCAGTTATGAAAAGAAAATGGATATTAAATTGTTAATCCTAGTGAAAGATTAATATGTAATAATGTTTTGTTCTAATAATGTTACTTGTTTAAAGTAAACCTCTTAGTTTATTCTAATATTCATTGACTTAAGTTAACCTCTAGTTGTATAAGTGTGCAGTAGTATATTAAATAAATAAACACACACTTATACAACTAGAGGTTAACTTAAGTCAATATGCTTTTTAATCATTTATGAATACTCTTTGCATGTAGATAAGGTTAACAAAAAGGAGACATGAAATATTGTTTTAAGGGAACCAGCACAAGTGAGAAGCTATTCACCCTACAGCATGATTATGGCATGATTATTAGTTTTTTAAGTAGTAAGAATATGTAGCTACATATATTAACAGCCATTATTCGTTTGTTGTCTCAGAAATGCATATGGCTGGGGTTGCCTATCCAATCAGAATCTTTATGCTTTGTTGACTTTTCTGTTTATAAGCAACAATTATTTAAAATAGAAAAGCCTTTTTAGTTATAAATCACAAATAAATATAGGATTTATTTTGATATAACCATATAACAATTTCATTCAGATAGCAAATCTTTTAATTTCAACCACATGATCTTGTTGTTTGTTTCAGCACTTGCGGAAGACTATATTTCTATAAGGGAGAGAAGTGGGATAGCTAATCACAAGTGTGTGTGCAAGAGTGTTTGGAGGTCTAATTCAAGTCATGTCAATGACTTTATTTTCCCTTGGCATTTTGCTTCAAATTCACCATCTGTGCAAAGGTGATAATACTTCCTGCGTCTCATGGGAGCTGTGAAACTGCATCAGAGCTTGATAACACAAGAAATTAGCTATTCCTGAATAATTCCACATGAGAACACATTTGCAAAGTTAATTATGTTGAAAGTGAAATACATTTCAAAGTGGAATAGCAATTGCATTTAAAAAACACTCTTCCTGAAGCCAAAAAAATTTTTAACTGGGCCAACACATTCATTCATTAAGATTATTTTAAAGTGTTGAAAATCAAATTCAGGAGATCACAGAAGCACGTCTTATTCTCATCTGTTCAAAATACCACATATGAAGTAATTTAAGAATGCCCAGGTGATGCCTACAGGATCTTCTAAAAGTGTGTACATGAATATTGTCCTAAGCAGTGGTGTTCTGCTGAAGCAAGACATGTATTTGGCAGGTATTATTATTCAGTCTCTAACAAAGAAACTTTATGACAACTTTAAAAGAAATCTTGTCACGTTAATGAATATTCCTGTGACATTATTTTTAGTAATGTTAAAACAATTCACTAGTAGAATTATGATGTGGTTTTGATGGAGCTTTTGATGGGAAAACAACTTCTTGTCAATTCTGGGGAGACAGTCTTGAGAAAAATGCAAATATCGCTGGCAGTTATACTGCAATAAAGTCAATGACATTGTAAGTGGTTTACTTGCATTGCAATTCTGGTAAAGCTTAAAAAAGCAAAGCTCTTTCCCAATGAGGCTGTTGAAATCTCTGTTAATTCAGGGTGCTACCACCTTGGCATTAGCACACATGTGGTACTGCATGGGCTTGCATGAGAAGGCTACGTAACCCTGGACCAATAACACATTGCCAGAAAAATATTTATTAAATCAGTGGGAGCTAAGCTTGCAACTGAATAAAAATATTTTCAATACCATCTACTTTCCATTTAAAAACGAGATTGACCCAATGATATGCAATAGCAAATTACTACATGTACAACATACCTGGTCACTTCAACAGACTTTTATTTCCAGATTTCTATTGTTGCTGCAAGACAACGTAGTTTTAGGGGGTCCTTGGCTGTGAGGGGCTTCTCCGTATGGAAATTACTGTGGATTTGACTGGTATGGATTTAAAGCACAATGGCTATTCCAAAGTAGTTACTCATAAAGACTCTGAAATTAAAGTGTTTGTCCAGTTAATCTTATTCAGATGTGTAAGAAAATGGAGTTTTAATCCAGAATAGTTGCATGCAGGGACCTATTTAAATTGTGCCTGAGTGAGAAGTGGCGGGTGAAAGATCAACAATCTTCTGATAGTTAGTGGTGGCTTTCCTGCAAGGGAATCGCTATCAGTTCAAGACTCCCAGCACAAAACTTTGTTCCACACAATTCCACAGTAAATACCTATCCAACGCTACTTGGCACACGGTGGCAAATTGAGCTAGAAATGGTCCTGTTACCTCCTGCTACCGAGGCAGTGCTCTGTGCCATGCACCTGGGTCTGTGGTCCCTGGGCTGGTCTGCTGGCAAATGTGGCTGGAGTGGGCTGGGCCAGACTTCCAGCCCCACAGTGGGGTCTCCTGCCACGGCAATTAGAGCATGTGTGGAAAAATGGTGGGTACTTATGTTTCCCCGGAGGCAAGCAGCTGGAAAGTGTTCTTGGATCTTGTAGAGGTGCAGGGCTATTTGAAAGTCAGTAGTATTTGTGGTCTGAAATCACTGAGGTAGGCGAAAACCTACCAGCTTCTCTCTGTTCCAGTGTGTGAGACAGTCTACCCTGGGTTAGACCTCACTATCGCCTGTCCCTGCCCATCAGGTCACAGGTAGGACAGCCGCAGGGGTTTGTGCATTGGATTGCATGCCAAGAGTGACTGGCACAGCGAGGACCACAGCTTTTCATGGCTGTGCGGTGTCCTGGCCCTCCTCCCTGCTGGAGTGCACAGGTCAATGTGCAACTAATTGGCAGTTTGAACAGGGCAAAAGAAAAAGCTGCCCAATTTGGGAGTTGCAGGTACTGCAGCAGGCAACCTGAGACGGAGACAAAATTAATAGGTCAGACACAAAGTGAGAGACTTCTCACAGCTGTGATTGCCTGAAGCCCGTTTCCCATGTTACTGGAAGAGAAGGAAAACCCCTACACCGTGAGCCTGCACACCTTGCATCCTAGAATCTGATTTCTTCCCTAGTGACTAAGCAGGCAAAATAAGATGATTATGGGTTTTTTTCAGGTGTGTTCTTTACAGTCCCTTCCCTTTTATAGGGTCCTACTCTATTGGATTTTTATATCTGGATTTTTTAATTCCCTGGGAGAAATAGACTTGGCAACTTTAATTCTAGGTGAACAGTTGGGTGAGAATAGGGATTTAGTCAACAATAACCTTTGTAGGGATGGTTCAGGAGTCCTTAGAGGATTTTGAACCAAATGGAAGATTTGGTGGGTGACAGATGAGTTAGGCATTCACAGCAACTTTGATTAGGGGATTCAGTGGTGTAACAGACCGAATTTGAAGGAAACAGATAAATTACACCTGGCTGCTTGAGCGTGTTCTTTGAAACAGAAGGCTCAGGATTGCACTTGATTTTAGGTGGCTTATATAAGGCTGTGAAAAAGCCCAGGTCTGGAATGAGAAACTTCAAGAAGATATGGGAAAGGAGACAAGGATTATTTGGGGGACTGCTGTAGAGAAAAGTGGGAAGTTGTGGCAGGGTGAGGGATTTTCAGCCCTGGAATTAGTTGTAGGATGGGTGTCTGGAGGGGTGAGGGCATGGTGATCTTTGTTATAGTAGGGATCCAGTGGTGCGGTGCTTTGAAGACACCGTAAACTCAGAGGAGATTTTCTAGAGTCATTCTAAACCACTCAGGGGTAAGGAGTCATCCATGGGGAGAAAAGAGAGGGTTTTGAATCATTTGTAAGAACTACAAAACCAGGAACTTTGGATGGGAGAAGGGGCTCATGGGGAAAAATTGGGGGATAGGTGATAGAGGACAATCCCCATGTTTTCGCAACAGGACATGGTCCCAAAGACCTTCAGGTTCCCTCTCTCCTTCCCTACCAGCCTTTTCTTTAGACTACTGCTAGAAAGAACTAGCAAGAAGATCAAAACCTGGAATGAAATTTTAGGTGTGGGGAGATAGAGAAAGTTCAGGGTTAAGAGCTTCTGCAGGCCTGTTCTGGGATTTGGAGGTCTTCTGGTTGTCCCTTCCCTGACCAAGAATCCATAGAGCATTTAGTTTGTGTGTGGACAGAGAAAATGGGACTGTTACCCTTTTCTATTCCCCTCTCTGCTTTCTGAAACACGACATCCTCAAACTGTTTTGCAGACAACTTGTTCCCCTTGCAGGCTCTAATTTATAGCTTGAAAAGTAATCAGATGAAATACAAACCAAACATCCTCCAACATCTGTCTGTTTCTCTAGGTCAATATTTAAACAAGGAAAGCCTTGAAACTTCACAGTTCTACTTTGATCTGTAATTTGTATACCTTAGACTTCAAGTCTCTTGGACTCCGAGGGCTCAGAGGTCAGACTGGACTCACTGGACCTCCTGCTGCTGAATCTGTACACTGGAGTGCTGCCTCAAAGGAATTTACTGCATTTGCTAGTGCTGGTTGGAGACTAAGTGTTCAGCAATTCAGCGAGTGGACTGTACTGTAAATGTGTTCGTCATCCTTTGTTCTACACTTTAAAGAAATGAGATGAGCGAGAGTTAAGTGTGCAGCCCTTCATTACTAATATTTTTATTGGACTCCACTTTGAGATTTTAAATACCAACACACAGACCACAGAACTGATTGTTCCTCTGCCCCACAACCACCCACATGCACATATTACCTCCACTACTAAAATACTAGAAGGGCCGAATCCCAGTCAGAGGCCCTGACTGTGGAAGCACTGAAGTTGCACAAATTGAGCAATTGCTTGATAACATCGACCGAGTTGGTACTTGCAAAAACATATCATGAAAGTTAAATTGCAATCTTGTCTTTGACCGCAGGAACTTTGACAGTTCTTGCTGTTGTGCAGAAGGAGCAGAAGGACTTTTTTTAAGGCACTTAGTACTTCAGTAAAATGTTTGGACAATGAGCTTCCAGAAACTGAAGTGTAGAATGCACTTTGTTTATACAGAAACCTGATTAGTATTCTTTGGATACCATCCATCCCACTGGATCTTATTGCAGAGCTGCTGACAGGATGTGTTCCTGTGATCAGGCAGGTCTAAAGTGATTTTTTTTTTTTTTTTTTTTTTGCTTTGAAAGGAATAACTTGTTTTAGAAACTATTCTGCTTTGAATGAAGTGAATCAATAGTAGATGAAAAGGGTAATCTATTTGTTAGGAGAGTAGCAGGATAGTGTTCCTGGTCTGAATTCAGGGGTTTATATTAGATACTTTTTATTTTATATGGGTTTGTAAAATGCTTTTTTTTTCTTTAAATATGAGTGTTGGGGCAGAAACCATAAATTCTCCTTCAACAAAAGGCTTCTATGTTCTATAGGTGTATAAAAAAGGACATCACAGAATAGAGTCCTTGAACATCAGTTATACAAAACATACTTAGATCAAACAGGATACTTCCAGATTCTAAAACAAGTGATGGTGGCATTTTAATAGATTATATTCTTCACTGTGAGTCAATATTAATTAAATTCATGTTCATATATAATGACCCATGATGTTGGAGTTGAATTTTTTGGCGGAAGAATATAATCAATATCTTCATTACCTGGATATTCATTACTTGTAGTGATTAAAACTAGTCTCTTGATGATATTTTCAAGAGGAAGAGGGATAGCGCCATTGTTTTATCCAAATTCCAGCTCTGCTAATTGCATTGTGCTTATCTAAATTACGCTGGCTGTATATTCACATGAATATGTAGATTGACTGTTAGCGACTGATAAGTTCCATCTTCCATGTTTTCAGGTATTGCCGAATTGATGTCTAAATGCTGAAGTATGTTCTTGAGCCCAGTCCACCTCATTCTGTTATTCAGAAAATGGCACCTGGCTTCACCCCTGGAGAGTGTTTCTATGGGTAACAAGAGACAGAGCAAGGTAAGAGTTATTCCTCCGTTGTGCACATTAAATCACAGCAGTTACACAAGGTAACTTGTAGCAGCAACAGAAAGCAAAAAAAAAAACCCACTCTCAACCTAGCAAATTAGTCTAAGGAAAAAATATCTTTGATAAACAGATGTGAAAACTGTAAAACATAAAGGTTAAGAAGTATCAGAAGTAAAGTTATACCTGTAACCTTAATTCCTTCCTCTAAACAACTGCTTTTAGTTCTTTGATAATTTGGCATGAAGAGTGAGAAGTAAGTAAAGCAGCAAAATTCAGGAAGGTAAGCAGGTTTCTGTCAAGTTTAAGGCTATTGGATATTGGAAAAGTTGTTTGCATTTCCCAGAGGGTTCAGAAATACACACACACCAGCAAAAGTATTGTGTGTTTTCTCATCATACGACCTGTTTTCAGCCAAGCAGGCTTTTCAGTTAGGTGTGTTGGACAGGATTTTCTAATAATGTCCCTTTATATGTATAGGTTGGGACCCTTAATTCTCACTTCCTAAATTTTTAAAGCAGATTTTTCCTACTTCAGTATACAACTTTCATATGACTTTATATCTATACTTGTAATTAAAAGTTAAACAATTTTTCTAGCTAAGTAAAAAAATGATCATGCTGACTACAACTACTATAACAATAGGAGAAAAATATTAGATTGATTGATTCACAGTCACCTGTGTATCACCTCTGTAATTGTGTTTCATATTGAGAAACTTTGAACAGGTAACTTAAGCTAGCTAGACTGCTTCTATGACATTGTCTCCTTCAAAAATAATAGCAAAACAATTTAAAGCTACTGCCATGATCAGGACACCTTTGCAAAAAGTTTCAGTATTCAGGATATTTTGCACAGACCTTTCCACACTTCTCTGTGTACCCTAGAGAGAACACCAAAGCAGAACTGCAGAAGCTTTTAGGGAATACACTTCAAATGCACGTGACCCAAGGGAAATATCTAGATGTTTCAGTCTTTGAAAAAAAAATCCCACTTTCTCCTGTTCATTCTTAGTGTATGAAGATGATTTTCCAGTAATTAAACATAAACCAAAAGCAAGAATTGTACTGGTATTGAGAAAATGTGAGGAAACTATTTTAACTCCCTAAAGATCTCTAGGAAATTTTTAAGCCCTAAATAATTATAAGCAGAAATGAGGCTGATGTGGCTTCCAGGCATTACTTTCTGAAACGATTAATTAAAAAACAAATTTAAAAATCTGCCTTTCCTGAGAAACATACCCTTGTTATTAGCAAGCATAACATTAATATTACCTGGTCAACAGGGTAAACAACGACAACAGATCAGGTGTAATACCCTGCAAAATCATTTTTTCAACAGGGGAGTTAACTTTCTACTGCACATTGTGCAGTTGCTAAATAATTTTATCAGGTTTTGTGTTCATTTGTGTTAAATCTTGTATTGCCTTTGGGTGCCTTTTAATAATCGCTAAACATGCCAAGCAATTTAGGAAAAAACCATATGTGCACGTACATACGTGCACTGTCAACACTATGATTGCCCAAGCCAAATTCTAATTATTTCATTGATTTTTTTAGCACCTGGCTATCAACTTCTTCCTTTTACAAGCCCTGACATTTCCTTCTGTTATGTTCCATGAGGAAAAAACAAAACCGCAAAGCAGCTTCTTCCCATGCATCACACTTCCTAACCTTTGTGAAGCCCTGGCAACCAGAAGAAATTCCAGCTCAAGGCTTCTGACATTCCTTCTGAGTCATATCCAAAACTGAAACACTTTCGTTACTGCAGATGTTGCAAAAATATCAGTAAGAAATTTTTACTCATCCAATAAAAGAAAATCTCTCAAAACCTGAGAGATTGCAACACCCGTGTTCTTTGCCCATCTCCAAATCTCGACACACCTTAATATCTTAAAATCTTTTCAAAATTATAAGTGATCTGAAATTCCTGGCCCCTTTCCAGAAGTTTGCTGTTCTCAAGTAACTAAAGCTGAAACTTGGGGTGTGTTTCTGGTGGGCTGCTTCACCAGGGAAGTGGAAGAGTCTGGATAAACAAATTGAAAAGGGAGCAAAAAAAGTAACAGGGTAAGGCCGTTTTCACTGCAGTTCTGTCTTCCACTGATGCTGAACTGGGGATTAATCTATTTCTTCTAACTGGTGAGCTACTGTTTGATAATAGTTCATCCCTAAAACATTGGTTTAATACAGGGGACTGAATAAAAGTGTGTATAAATAATACCCCTCTCTGCCCTCTTGCCCCAGTGCTGGCCTATGCAGTGGGTAAAACTGCTTATAAATTCTGGTCCCTACATCCCAAAGTCCATTTTGTCCAGGCAGTAATTAACTGTGCTTGGAAATGGCACAGTTTTACACCACTAGAATCAAAGTAGAAGCAACTGTGTTGCAAATTCCTCTCTTTTTAATGGCTCTTGTTTTAAAATTCTATATATTTTATATATAGTCTGTATTTAAGAAAAAATTGTCATTAATTTGCCATGGGGAAAGAAACAGAAAGGAAAATAAGGACTTAAAATAAGGATCTGGACAGCGATAAATAGGCTGTTTGTTACTTTATCCCACATGAAAGAAAAATTTGAATTAATTTGGTTAAAGGTATGTCCGTATACACATAATTACCATTTGTGACAGGGTTTTTTTTTTCTCTGTTTTCTTAGCTAAAACATCAGCAGATCAGGTTCTAAGACTTTTGTCCTAATGTACCAAAATTTAAAAGCAACACAGGACTTCACGTTAAATCTAAATTGTGAAATTCAGCTTTCATCTGTATTCTCATTTCAGTATAACAACCTATTATTTCTCAGGAATTATTCCTTTTCATAAAAACCCTCAGCTAATCTTTTTGTACATGAACTTACCACTACCAAAAATACACCTCTATGTCTGGTAGTCTGCAGCACAGACATATTTTAAAGTTATGGACACATGGCTGAATATAACTGAATTAGAGCTACTGAACAAATGATACTGAGCAGTCTACCTGTCCACCATCACAATTTTAGCATGCCTCAACGCTGAGTTAATGCATTTTGTCTCACAACCAGGGCAGGACAAAAGCATGCATAACTGCTCAGTTATGTCAGCTCCGTTAGCATGCAAATAGTTGAGTCAGGGTAAGAGATTAACATTTAGTCATGATTCCATAAACTTAGTTATGAAAATCTGTATATAAGACAGATAAGGCAGAAACTGCTTTTATAAAAGGAAAATAAACACAGACTAATATTTTAGAAGTCTTAAATCTAAAATAGATTTTCCTGACATACAGATTAGTGAAGGGATTGCCCATTTGCCTGCCAATCAGATAAATGTGGGCTTTTTTATGCCATACCCCCATCCACATTCACACCTTCTTTTTTTAATTTCAGTGGAGAAGGAATATGCACACAAGTATTGTTTGTCTTACCTCTAGCTTCCACAAGCAGCTGTATTTACTAAATACTTTGGGAATAATAATAACCTTTGCCACAATGTTTGAGGTTCTGTTGTGAAGATAGAGTTCTAGAAAATGAAACCTCGTAATAAAACCCTTCACTGCCTGAAATCTCCTCTCTGTGCCTCAGCTTGTTGCTTAGCAGGTTTACTTTGCTGATGATGATTTAAAGCCAGGCACTACAGTGTATTAAAACATAAACGTTTTGATGGAATAAATACAAATCAAATGTGAAAGCATAGCTGTCACCTCTGAGTATAAAACATTATGTTACTGCTAAACTGGCTATAGATATTAGAATAAAAGACGTTTGACAGTGAAAAAAGTCCTTACACAATGTAGCTACCACCATGTCAAAGGGAGAATGAAACCATCTTTTGGTTACATATGGTTATTGATCACTGAGGCAAAATTTCTGTAAACAAAATACATTGACTGTGTCAGCCTCTCCTACCTTATCATTTACAAGCAGGCCACTGACATCTCTCAAGAGCATGTAGTTTGGCACTTGAAAGCTATGTAAGACTTCAAAGGAAATGTTGCACTGGAAAAGAGTCTTGGGAAACAGTATTAGAAAAAATCTGAAAAAAAATCAGTGTCCATTTTCAAGAGCAGTAAGACATATACTGCATGGCTTTTCACTTCAGTTTTGATGATTGACCTGTTGTGTTATATTTTGAATTTAGATAGGATGCTATGTTGGGTACCCTTGAACAAAGAAGCAATTTTTAACTTTAAGCCTGCCTTAACAGTATGACTTTGCTATCTCAAGAATATAGTGAATATCTTATTGCCTACTTGGTGCCTTCCTATAAAATACCACTATTTTTCATAGCATTTAATTATTATTTTATTTCTTACTATGCTTTTGTAAGGTGTTAGAGTCAGAACTAGTCATAAATACGTATCCAACTTGCATGTAAATATGGTGCACAGAAAGAGTGAATTAATGCATATTAAGAGAGGGAATAGCTATGGGAGAAAGGGGTGTGGGGGGGGGAGGGTGAGGGAGACAGAGAGAGACAGAGATTGCTTTAGGGGACCAGAACCAGCAGGGTTCCAGGTCAGGATACAAAGCAACTTGTTGGGACCAGGAAAGGACCTTCTACCCTGAAGGGAATAAAATAAAATAAAACAAACTCCCTGAAAGGCAAATTATACTACCTAAACTAAGGATGTGGCTTTAACATGTTTATTTTTAAATGTTCAGTTTTTAACAGGCCTCTGAAAATCACACGAAGTTAAACCATGTTTCATTGTCAGACATACCACTGGAATTTTTGTGGTTAATTAGCAGGTGATATTACCAGAGGGGAGGTTTTAGAGGTCTTTTTTTATCCTAAGCAAATCAGAGGTGTTGACATAAGGTATCTTTTATTCTTTTTTAGCAGATACTGTAAAAAAATGTTAATTGTTAGTATCTATTATTAAAAAAATAATTTAAAGCACATACATACTGTATTTGCTTTAAATAAATAAAAATCACAATATAGTTCTAAGATCAATGATAAAATAAAAATTTGATGCTTTTTATTTCCTAATTTTAATAAATTCACCACCTGTCCTGAAAAAGAAAATCAGTGTCCTATAGCTCATTAGCTACTGCTTCATCCATACTTCTCAAACTATAAACCAATCTGTTTTCCATGTTGTTCATGAACACTATTGTAAAAAAGCTTATAGGCTAAATCAATCATTAAGGAAAGAAGGAAGTTTAAGTAGCATTTAAATAACAGTTGCCAGATTTTCTTCTTTTCAATGATTTAAATTATACGTATTAATCATTTGGTCATATTCACCAAAATCACTAACATTATGTGAGTTAAAAATTTTCAGGGAACACTTCTTACCTCATCTTTTATTTCTTTCTCTTCCTCTGTATTATGCAAAGAATACACAAAGCTTCTGGCTAATGCTCTGCCTTCTTTCAGGCAAATTTTCTATTGAAATCAGTGTGAGGTTTTCCCAATGAAGGAATTCATTACAAGGTTGAACATGCAGCTTAAATGGGCTAGGGTCCCACTTGCTACAAACTGTTATTTTCCAAAGACTGAGTTTGATTAGCTCCAAAACCACCTTGCATTTTTTAAAATTTGGTCTGTCAAGGATATATCAAATGCAAATAAATGCATCTGACAATAGCATGATATATTTGTAGGTGCATAGGCAGCTTTTCCAGTTGTACCGCTCTAGTACCATGAGAAATTACTACCAGCTGATGCCTACTGACCAAGGGGACAGTTTGAAATAGAACTGCTCCATATCAGCATAAAAATGGTCATATCATCATAACTGGCACCAAGATGCATTTCTTCTAGCCAACTCATGAGGAAGATTATGGTCAGGAAAAAACAAAAATTAAATTATATTATTTTAGGGTTTTTTATTTTAATTTTATATTATGTTATATTGTTAATATAACATTAAACTTATATTTTAAAGAAATATTTATTAAATATATTTAATATATAATATATTTATTATATATTTCATATGAATATTAAATTTCTATTATTTAAATTTTATATTATTTTAGGTTTTTTATTTTAGTTTATTATTTTAGTTATTTTTGTTCCCTTGGGATGAAGTTGAAGACATAGGCATGGTAGCAATGAATAAAACTTTTACCATTTCTATTTATTCTGCACTCATTTCTGTGAATAAATCCAAATTCAAAGCTCAGAATCTGCAGTTTGACAAATTTGGGATTTGTTGGAATTAAGCGTATATGTAAAAGGTTACATTAGACTAACAGGCTGTCTTTGTATTTCATCTCAACAGCAGTACTTGTATCTTTGTTAGCACTGGTCATTTTTTGATGAAAAGGAAAGACTCCTAGACTAGGCAAATATAGTTTATTTTAAATGAATTATTCTCAGATAATGTAAAGACAACAAATGAAGACATGCAAGGAGGTAGAAACATGATTTACCAAAGGTTGACCATATTTGATAAAACTAGTAAATTTTTTAATAATTCATTTTCTAAGCAAGGGAAATGTCATATATTTATCAGTAATGATTTCATTTAAAGACTTTTTAGTTAAACTGGACTTTAGAATTTTATAGAAAAAGGTAATGGGGAAAAGGCATTGGAAAAGAAGCAGCCTGTATGCATACACTACTTTGGAAAGCTTTGCAGTTTGTTCTTGGGACTGACCAGATTCAAAATTTCACAAAAGACTTTACCACGAAAAGTAGAAAAATGACAATAAAACAAAGATAAAAGGCATAATCAGTGCTTTAGGCAATTCTATAAAGAAGAACTGGACAACTTAGTGCACTGGAATAATTTAAACAATATGACATTCCATAAAATAAAATACATGGTCATGCATGTAAAGAATATGTGTGTTTTAATTTATGGAGGGTTTGCTGTGAGCTATCAACATGATGCAGCTTTGAAAACAGAGATAGTAGATAGTGCAAAGAGAGGCTTTTCCACTAGAGAGGGTAATACGAGATATTGGGTTCAGCTCAGAGGAATAGTATGTGCAGTTCTGCTCCCCCATGTTCTAGAAGAAATTCAGACTATGTAATTCAGAAAAACATTATTGGTTGATTACTAATTTGGAGAGCTAATTTTATGAAAAGAGGCTAGAACAGCTTTTCGTAATTATAGTAGTAAAATGAAAGCTTAGAAAATATTTTTTCTCTCTGTGATAAGCTCATGAATTTAAACACTAAGGGAGTAAAAAGATGACTATTTTAGCTGAAAAGCAGTGTTTGACATGTGAACAAAGGTAAGGAAAGCGGTCATTAATAAGTCGAGGGTGGAAATTAGTAGAAAGGTTTTTAACCATCAGATGAGTGAGGTTTGGACCAAACTATAACCACGTAGCAATGGGAGCCAAAAATGCCTAAATAATTTTAAGATGGAGCTTGAAGATACGTAAAAAGGACTGCATCGTGTGTTTTACTTGAAAAGGAAGAAAGTGTACTTGATATACTGGGTAGCCCCTTCAGGTTCTTGTTATCAACATCTATTAGGAACTTAGTGTTTCTAGAGTTGTGCATCCAAAATAATTACTCCCCTTCAAATTGCTTATAACTTCAGTAACGGAACACTGGCTTTCCAGGCAATAAATGACAGCATGTTTTCCTGAAGTTGACAGAAAGTGGGCATGTTTTACAATGTATCTAGGTTCACAGTAGAAACTCAGCAAGAAAACCACTTACCTTATATCGTACTTTCTTTGCAAGTCATCAACTTTTAGGTCAGAGCCAAATTTGCATCTGTAGTGTCTGTCAAATCGCACCTTGATAGTTTTACATTCATCATTTAATGAATACTTCTTCAAAGTCAAGGCTTTGCTTGGGAAAGAATAAGAAAATAGCACACAAACTGTATTTGTACATATGGATTCTACATTTCAATTTTGTGCTTTGCTCAAGCAGCATAGTTTTCATGTGCAAACACAAGTTTCTGCTGCAATACTAGGGTGGTTATCAAATACAAATTTGTGACTTTTTTTTCTTATCTTCACACCCCATTAAAGGTATAACTTCTGTAATTCTGTACTAAACTGACCTACATTATAATACTTGAGAGGATTAGAGGATTTTTAATTATATGCATTATCCAAAAGGAGATGTGTGCATACAGTAATGCCTTTTGGGGCAAAGGAAGTTTTATTCAGCAAGGTGAAATTCTCTTGATCTTTTAGAGAGTAGAATATTTACTTTAGATGACGTGCTTCATTAACTATCGGATATAGAATTTAGCTGAACTCTTTGGGTGCATCTGTAACAAGCAAAAGGTCAAAAGCCTTTTAAATTCCTTCATCTTCACCTTTTTGAATACAGCGCCAAGCATACAGTTCTTCAGTGATGCTATTTAATAAATATTTCAAGGTCTTTTAAATCAGCTATTCTAGCTGATTCCCATAGAGTTACTTTGATAGTTCTCAAAAGCAGCCTATTTTTCTCTCATGAAGTGTGCCATAACACGTCAACACTCCACCTTAATTCAGTTTTCTTTTCAACTATTTCAGTGTAAGACATTTATAGAATTGTAGAATCATAGAATCATTTAGGTTGGAAAAGACCTTTAAGTTCATCAAGTCCAACCATAAACCTAACCCTCCTAAGTCCACCACTAAACCATGTCCCTAAGTGCCTCATCCACACATCTTTTAATACCTGCAGGGATGGTGACCCAACCACTTCCCTGGGCAGCCTGTTCCAGTGTCTGACAACCCTTTCAGTGAAGAAATCTTTCCTAATATGCAGTCTAAAATTCCCCTGATGCAACTTGAGGCCATTTCCTCTTGTCCTATCACTTGTCACTTGGGAGAAGAGACCAGTATTCACCTCTCCACAACCTCCTTTCAGGTAGTTGTAGAGAGCGATAAGTATCCCAGGGTCAAGGGTCTTCAAAATCCATTTGTTACAAACACATTGTCATTGTCATAAGCACGCTTATTTGTTTCTGAATATTGTATTTATGCTAGGTTGTGTATAAGGGTGTCACAGATATTAATTGTCTTAGAACAGTATGACTAGTGAGGGAGGATGTGAAAACAAGGTGCATTTCCCTGTTTGTGCTAAAACAAAAAGCAAACTGAATTCACTGAATTTCAATAGACGACATATAAATCAGTATTTTCTGGCAAAATAATACAGGGTGAGTCTCCTAATAGAAATGATTTCTTGGTCTTGATGAGTCATAAAACTCCCTCTGAAAACATGTAATATTAATTAGACATCCAGAAGTAATTCATTATTGTGTTTGTCAGAAGACTATAAACAAGGCAAAAAAGCAAAGTCTAATGTCACCTAACTGCATAACACATTAGCAAAAATGTGAAACTAAATTTCCAGCATATACTAAGTTACAAGGAGTATGCATCTCTGTATACTGACTTGTTTTTATGAATTGACTTTTGATTGATGAAAAAGCACAGAAAATACTAGAAAGATATTCAGTTGTTAGGGTTTAATTTCTGCTAAAGTGGTTAGCATTATGGACCAAGTTTTGGACAAGGATGCCATCTGATCACATGAAATAGCTGATCTCTGAAAGCCAGTGTATACAGAAGGTGTAGTCAGGGAAGGTGCTAGACTATCGGGGAAAGCCGTTGCAGAAACTTGTGCTAAATAATTTGGTCTTAATATATTATGAGCAATCTGAGCTCACTGGCTCTTCGAATTTTTTAGTCCATAACTGTGGTGAAATAATCTGTTGCATGCAGGTGATACTGGAACACAAAGAATTTGGAAAGTTTCCTCAGAATGTTTAGGGAAACTTCCTTGTTGGTCTTCTTCAGCTGTGCTGTTTTATTTTCATTGCAAGTTTTTTGTTTCTGCCCCTATTTAGTCTTCCTTAAAAAAAAGAAAGTCTGCATGTTCTTAATGCCAGTTCAATTATTTAAGTAAGAAAGTCTGACTCCCGATGTGAAAACTTAGGGGAAAAATAATTTGATAGTCCCCAACAGAAAATAGGTATTGTAGCTGTTTTCTATAAGGCACTTTCTCTTAGGTCCCAGTTTGGCAGAATACTTATCCCATGCATTATTTTAAGCAAAGAAGTAGTTCTAATTGACTTCAGTGGGACTACTCCTGTGCTAAGGAATCACATAGGTTTAAATATCTTACTGGATCAGACTTTTAAGTTTTGGAATTTTCACTGGCTGGATGGGGACTTGCTGTTGGGTCATTGTTTTTACTACCATGGCAATAAAATTTGAAACCCCTCTGAATACACTGTGATGGGGAGTTCCAGACTGCAAATGGAAATGTGTGAGTTTCAGTTATTGTTCGTGCATTTTCCTCACACTCACAGCTGAAGTCTAGCAAGTAGTTATGCAGGCATTCACCTTAGACACACTTCTAACTGTGTTTAAGTATTTATATGGATGATCCCAAGTCATCACCATATTAAATCTATAAGCTAAGAATGGAAACTTTCTACTGAGAGAAAAAAGCATCTGGAAACTCTGGACTCGTTTTGGTGATGTATATTTTGAAGGGTCAGTAATTTTCTTAGCATAGATTCTTTTAGACACTTCTTACAGTGGCAATGGGTGCTGGATTTCCTTTGTCTCTCTGTTATGGCTCAGACATAGAACTAAACTACATATGAACACACTACTACGGGTCAGTTGAGCATTTGTTACTAACTGTGCATGTATTCCAGCTTGAACTATAACATGTTAGCTTAAGCCTCTTTCCTTGAGGTTCTTTGACATATTTAGCATTCTATTGTGTCTATACAGTTAGCTACTGCTGTTCAGTTGAGGCAGAATAACTCGCAAAGCTGTACTAATGCAACCATGTGCAAGAGCCCTTTGTTTAAAATAGAAAATTGGTACTCTTCCTAATGAAATTTATTGGTTATGAAGTTCAAGCAGGATATGAAGGGACAACAGTGCTTTGTCTTTTATCAGAATGTAATAGCTTAGGTGGGGCTGAAAACATGTGCCTGTATCCTGTGGCCAGCAGGAGTAGGGAGGTGATCGTGCCTCTGTACTCAGTGCTGGTGAGATCGCACCTCGAATACTGTGTTCAGTTTTGGGCCCCTCACTACAAGAAGGACATCGAGGTTCTGGAGCGTGTCCAGAGAAGGGTGATGAAGCTGGTGAGGGGTCTGGAGCACAAGTCTTATGAGGAGCGGCTGAGGGAACTGGGGTTGTTCAGTCTGGGGAAGAGGAGGCTGAGGGGAGACCTTATTGCTCTCTACAACTACCTGAAAGGAGGTTGCAGAGAGGTGGGTGTTGGTCTCTTCTCCCTAGTGACTAGTGACAGAACTAGAGGAAATGGCCTCAAATTGTGCCAGGGGAGATTCAGGTTGGATATTAGGAAAAAGTTCTTTACTGAGAGAGTGGTGAAACACTGGAATAGGCTGCCCAGGGAGGTAGTGGAGTCACCCTCCCTGGAGGTATTCAAGGAGCGTGTAGATATGGCATTGTGGGATGTGGCTTGATGGGCATGGTGCTGTGTGGTGTGGGTGGGTTGTTTTGGTGTGGGTTGTGGTGTGGTTTGTGGTTTGTGGGTGGGTTTTGTTTTTTTGTTTTTTTTTTTTTGTTTTGTTTTGTTTTGTTTTGTTTTGTTTTTTTATGGTTGGACTTGATGATTTTACAGGTCTTTTCCAACCTTAGTGATACTGTGATTCTGTGATCTGACAAGCACCTTCACAATGGCCTCTTTTGGCAAGATATTTTAATGACACGGAGTCCTTTTGGTTGTCTGGTCCAAAGAATCAGCCCTGTATAGTAGAGTAAGTTCTTTAATGTAGCTGGTATTAGGAGACGACATTATCTGCTGACTCTGCTTTGAGCAGAGTGGTTGGACTGCACAACCTCCAGAGGTCCCTTCCAACCTCAACAGTTCCCTGAATCCATGGTCAAAACTTAGATTACAGTCACCTTGAAGGTGGGGGTATGGGTCATCTTCAGGCATTGATTTCTCCTTTTCAGAAGTCTAAGGGTTGCCTTTACTGGATGATGAGGACTAAAGGGACTGTTGTGCACTGTGTTTTCTCTTACTGGTTTTATTTAGTGCAGTGTGTTTTCACTGATGCACAGCAGGGAAGACACTGCCCATCTAAATCTGCCAATAGCAAAACACAGGCATATGCTAAAAATCTCAATATCCAGGTCAGCATACAGCAGTCACAAATAGTAACTGAATAGTACATAATCCATCACATTAGGCTAAAGAACCAGATTTAATAGAGTAGTTAGTTTTTATAAGCACTTGAAATAGCAGTTGGTTAGTAAAACCCTATAAAACTGAGGTTTTATAGTAATACAATATATATGTATCTATTACACAACTAATCATATCTGAATTTGTTTTTAACAATCAGTTATTATTTACTGATTGTAATGTCCAATAACTGCCTAGTTAAATTCATAATTGGAAACCTTAATTTGAGGTGGCACTATAAGTTTCTCATTCAAACTGTCTCTCAATCAAAAGCCTAGCATAACCAAAAATATGAAATAAAAAGTGCAATATATAGAAGAAATTTATTGTAAAAAAAATCAAAAACAGTGAAGCACATTTATTGAATAAGATTTTTCAGTTTCATTCTAGTGATTATTCTTAGTGAGACAACCACAAAGCATTTCTTACCATTTAAGCAAGAGCCACAACTCACATGCTGTCTGTTCATTGAATTTGTATCTGCATGTATGGAAAAGAGAGAAATGGCATTGCAAAGAATGACTGGTTAATGTACTCAAACGAAACATCATGACTGCAGTACCCTTCTTACCAGTTTCCTTTGCCAAAAGCTTTATGCTATTTGTATGGTGTACAGTACTGGAGAAAGGAAGGAGACAAAGTTTCCACATGAAGTGTTTTCTAAATGGGTTAGGTCAGCTATATGCAACTCAGCTGCACTGCGCTTGTTGAAGGGGTGCAGAGGGAGTGCTTTCTTGCAATACCTGCACCTTTGCTTTCAGTACTTTTCAATGGGAAAAATTGCTAGTTATTAACTGCGATGCTAGAGATCAGGATCATCCTGAATCCTGTGTGGAACTGTGGAGCAGAGGGCTCCTGTGGTCTCCTGAATGAATGGAAAGCCTCACATCATTTAGATTATGAATACAGATTATAATATAGCCCAATTTCCTTAAGTGGCTAATATTAAATATATTTGGCTTTGTTAAGGACTTAAAATCCAAGAATTTAATGAGGTACTTAAAACACAGCACGACGGGACTCTAATTAAGATTATATTTTTGGCTTCAATGTAAATGTAGTAGTTTAGATACTGTTCAGGAACTGATTTCAGTTGCAGAAAGTCTGGAGAGCTGAGACATAAATGATCTCAACTAGCTATTTATCTTGTTTCTTTCACATAGCATGATGTTTCCAGTGTATAAAAATCTTTTCACTCTGACAGTATTGTTTGATTAATAGAGCTGTAGTGGAGGGAATCAGTCACTTTATGAATGAAGAGAAACATGTAACTTGACTGCCCAAATAGATGTCCAAATGTATATCCAGTCGTCCAAATGTATATCCAGTCACCCAAATACTGAGCTTGAATTTGATACAGTAATATATATACAAGAAATGTGTTATATGTCATGTTGTATCGAATCCAATTGTTCCATTAAAAACTTTAAAGATAAAAAAGTTGTTAAAATAAGCTCTTTTCAATATTTTGCACATCATTTTAAATGCAATAGCTAATAGAATTTTCTCATTAGAAGAGACATGATTAATATTCTGTGAGATTAGGAGAACCTGCCTGGTGAGGTGACTTTCTGTTTTATTTTTCAAACCTCCCCCCAGGCTCAGCAGCCTGAAGCAAGTTCAATTAAACTTCCTTGGTTTTAATTTAAAATAGATTTACTTGTACTTTAATGTTTAATCTGGAGACCCTATGTTACTGGAAGATTTGGTTTTGGACATTTAAATATTCAAGAAAAAATAAACTGGCAGAACACCTCTGAAGTTAAACTATATTTGGCAGAAAATTTTCTGTTCTACAATCAGAGTTGTCATTAAAATGCACCTGTGTCCAAGTCAACACTGCTCCAGAGATCTGTTTTACACAACAAATTGTAGCAGTTTGTAAGTTAATCAGACCTTGAGTGGTCTAAATATTTTTTCTGAGTGCTTAAACTTATATTGCTCGCATCTGTAATTACATTTTCTTTTTTCTTATGTGCATATCTGATAAACAAGGAACATTCCCAAGAGACAGGAGAACAGCTTAAGAGCAATACCTAAAGAAGGTTAAATAGAAGAAAGTATTCCAAATTGATATAATTGTAAATGCCTAAAGAAGAAAGAAAAATAAAACTAAGTAATACCATAAAGCAAAGGGAATAACATATAGGTTGCAAATGATATCTCAGATTGAATTAATTCTTGGGGTTGAGGGAATGAAAACTGGATTTCTTGTCCTTCAGGGAACTGGGAAAGAGAGATGGAAAGGTTGAAAATTGTTCATTTCTAGAATCAAGATTAAAAGTTGACATTCTGAAAACCAATGTAAAATGATATAAGATACATAATACAGATCTACTGAAATATTTTGTTTTCATTTTGACCTGTATTTCAACTCTCTTTTGTATATTAAGATGCACTAATATATGTCATACATGAAGATAAAGTAAAGCCATAAAGTTTTCTACTTCAGTGCCTAAAATTAGACTTAGGTAGAGCAGAGGCACCTAAATCAAAGAAAACAATCCAGGACATTATGCTATGAAGGCTCTCTGGGCCTAAAAGCATCCATAGTATGACACTGAGTACCTGTCTATGGGCTTATCTGCTCATATATATACAGAAGAATTCAGACCACTGGAGGTGCCTTTTAGGTTTACAGCTGATTTCACTAAGAAACTTGATATGTAGGAGAAATGCTGGAATTCCTCATTTAAAAGGCTTGCTGTAACTATCTTTAAGTGGATAATAAAGCAGTGTGAAACCTGTCTCCCCCTGGTTCTTTCAAAGAAACTTCGCGTTTTTGTTGTCAAAACAAGATGTTGCTGTTCATTTCTCTTTGTTCTGGACTGAAAGTTAACTCTCCTAGAGCAATGGTGAACGAACTAAGTATTATGAATATGATAGCTATCATACATAATGTATAACTGACTGCCAATCTTAATATTCTTTTTGTTATTAACTGAGGTATTTAATTTGTATTCGATTTCTACTTTTTGCAGAAATGGTGCTCAGGTACTTCTCAAAAGATATTTCCCCATCAAGAAACCATTTTCTGAGTATTAATAATGTAAAAAAATGCACAGAACACTAGACAAGTTAAGTGGCAAGTTTAATAACCACTTTAAAACACAATCTTTACTTAATTGTTGTAAGTATAGGCCTGCCAATCAAGATACAAAAATATACATAGCTGCTGGCAAAGCCACTGTAGGAATTTTAACTTGATGTTTGCACAATATGAAATGAAATCTGAGTTGATACTGGGAAGGCTAGGGAAAATCATAGACAAATAATTTAAATTTCCCTATTTGAACTGTAATTTTAAAGCTAATATCTATTTTCATAACCTTGCAACAATGAGGAAAGGAAATGCAAAGAAAATACTGGAAGTATTTGTAAGTAGAGACCCCATCTACTGTGCTTCTCTTTGTGGCTGTCAGTGTGGGAGAGTCATAGGCCTAGTGCTGGGAAGTTATACTAAAGATGGGTTTTTTTACTGTAAGGCTGTTATTTAGTGGATCCTGTGATGAATTTATAATTCATTCATTGTTTATTGCATTTCTTTTCTTAGAGGAGGCTTTTGAAGGTAGGTAACATTTGCCTGAAATCTGGAAAGCTTGGTTTCCAGACAACCAATGAAAGTAGGCGGCAGAAACTGAGTTCATGAGCGTCCATGTGGATACGTCTTAAAAATACCTATATTCTTCTAGGAGTTAAGGAAAAGCATGTGTCCTCCAAAGGAAAATCATCATTCTTATAAAGTGGAAATGTCACCTTCTTTGTCTACCCTTCTTGCACTGTGTAACTGCATTTTTACTTTTCCTTAAAATGTTACCAGAATTCTAGGGAACTTACAGACCAAACGTTCTTGTTATTCTTTTCTAGCACCCACCTACATTTGAACTACATTTCAATTTACGTTTGACATGAAAGTATTGAGGGATGCAAGAAAGATCTTTTGAGACATTTTAGAGAGGAAGTCAATATTTTAGAAGTAAATCATACCCAAAACCTTAGAAATAAATACTTGCAAAATTAGAAAATAAAGATATGGAAGGCTGAAGTTGAATTGTATTATGAATAGGAGATGGGTTCACCTTTATTGCTGTCTGACATATTGATAAATGCCACATAGAAGCTGCTAGTATCTTTTATTTATAGAGTTTATATATACTAATTTTCAGATTTGTTCCTGTATGACTCGACCTTTTGGGGGCAGGCACATATTTTGACAATTTGTTATTTGTCTGAATATGATTTTATAATATATTTACAGTCTGAACAGGACTCTAAACCATCTTAGTGTTAATTCTAAGAAAGAGTAGGACTAAAAACTCTTGACCAATACTTTCATACTTATGGAAAAAGGTGATACAGGGATAGATCTGCTCTGAACATAAGTGTTCCCAGAGTGAGCTACTTTGATCACTGCTTCTCTTTAGGCAGGAGCCTGCATTTGACTGTAGTAACTAATACATTGAATGTGGCATCATTCACTGGTGTAACTGAGCTAGGAATAAGAATTTGAATTTAAATTTTTTTTAAAATAAAAATCCGAATTTTAAAATTTACCATTTAGCCATTATTGTATCTAAAAAGCAGTGATGTATTTGAAACAAGCAACTAATCTTGCTCATGACAAGGCCAAACAATTACTGTATTTTTGACTTAAAGAAAACATTAGTCCAAAATTAATATTGAAAAGGCTCAGACCGGTTTTGTAACAGAACTTTTGCCTTATATATGTACCTAGAATATGTTAACATGTACTGTTAACAGCTGGAATTTTTCATTATTAACACATGCAGAGGAAAAAACCCACTTGTATATAAATAAAACAGACTTTCTATCTAAGTAATAAAGAAGTAGATTATAATTTAACTGATTTAATAAATGAGAATATTTTAGCTTATCGCTTTGCCAAAAATGAATGTAATAAACAGTTTTTTACCATCTATCAGTGAAGCACCACTACAATGGTGTTTTAAGCCAATAAGGACTTTTGTGACTTTTGTCTAATTGCCTAAGGACAAAATATAACTCCCTAACTAAATCATTTGACACTTCTCAACATCAACACCTTCTTTTTGGCTGCATTGCAATTATCACTCATATGCCTGGAAATATTTTCGTTTTCATGGCACAAAAAATGTTCTGAGATATGAAAATGACTAAAAGACCCAGTGTATTCTTTTGTTGACATTTCTGAGTAGGTGCAATCCAGGAGACATTCAGGGAGCTTGATGAACATACGCTATCAGGATCAAGCTCTTCCCTGCTTTCTCTCAGAGTAATAGCAGTTTGTGATGCTGTTACTGTGCAAGAGCCTGGTGTTTAGGGGCTTCTATCAGGATGTAAATCATGATGTCTGGATATTTCTGCCCATTTCCCCCACCTTGACCTGCCATCGGGGAGATCATTCTAACCACCAGGCTTCAGTGTATTCTCTGATGATAATATTCTTCATCTTTTCCACTGAAAATGGGCCACTAAAGTGTGTATCTTGTTGGGAAGGAGATGCAGGGGAAGAAGAGTCATGCCTAGCTCTGCAGTCGCAGCAACGGGTATCAGCTGAAAAGAGGAGCAGTATCTTTAAGCTTTTGCTCCTTTTCTCTTTAGTACAAAATACAAAAGCCAGAAATTAAAGCAGGAGAACAGGTTTCTGATTTCTTAAGCTAATACTTTAATGCTCTATGCCACAAAGTCAAACTTTCTCTTATTCTTCCTCTACATCCACTGATGAATCCTTCATCTACTATGTCTCTATTTTTTTCTGCAGTGTGGTACAGCTTCAGCAAGGCCCTCCCTGACACTGCTGGGGCTTCTGTGGGGCATTACGTATGTCCTTAAGTTAATCTGCTGGTGATTCACCATACATCTTCAATTCTGAGACACGTTTCTCTGTCCGTGGAGTACCTACTTTTTCTGGCAGTAAAAGTGTTCATCACTTTTAGATGTTGGACCAGGCCTAGGAAATATGTAATTTCAGATTTCAGAATGATTACTGCTATATGACAGTTCTCCCTATTCCTTCATCCCTACGTTGAAATGAGCTTAAAAACAGCCAAAAAATACAATTTTGACATCATTGACAGCATAATCTCAATAAACAGTTCAAGAAAAGGGACCATATTTAGACATGGAAGCCAAAATTTACTCATTTTCCTTTCTTACTCAAGTCATATGTTCTGTCACCTTGAAAATACTGATAGCCTTGCTTTTTTAATACAGTGATAGCACATGGGTTTTTTCCTCTTTCCTTTTTTAAAGATAATTTTAAATTATCATTTAAGTGACTTTTAAATAATTTCTGAACTTTAATTTGAACTAAGGTTAATACAGACTTATTTTTAGTCTAAGGAAATACTCAGCCTTTTGGTAGAATAGGTGATTTGTAAGAAATACAACTTAGGTACATTAACCAGGCAAACAGGTTTCATGTGTTGAACTTTCACAGGCCCCATGCATATACACTTCACTATACAGCTGAGATTATGGAATGTTCAGTACTATCATGAATGAGTTGTACACAGCTGATAAATGATCTGCAATAACTCTTTTCAGTTCTTCATTATATTTTACTGGTCCTGATACCACTTCCAATGACAAACTTCAACAAGCTCCTAATTTGATCTCTTTTTTAAATATAATCATTTTCTCTTAGAATTTGACCTTGAAAGAAAACTTTAGCTTGATTCAGCAAACTTCACCTGCCTAAAGGAAAGTAGTTGCACTGACGACTCTCTTGCTTCACCAGAACACATTAAATGTTATTTTTTTTAAGTTTATAACCATTTGGAACAATTGTAAGTCTATCCTATAGTTAAACATTTAGCTGATATTTATATCAGAAATATTTTCATAAATCATGATGTGCCTAAGCTTAGTACAACATTACCAAAATTAATGTATTTTAGAGTACTGAGTCTGATATATTTACTAAAACTAAATCAGGCTATACTATATAATTTAAATTATGCATAGATTTTCCTCTCCACTGTTCAGCTACAGACCTGTAGTTCATCAGATTTTTTTTTCCAGCTTGCTTTCTACCCTCCAATCTTTAACATAATCCTTTCTTTTTCAACTGCGCTTTTTAATAGCATATGAATACTTATAGCAGAAAATATATGATCGAATTAATGCATATCCTTAAAAATAACACCATTTTTTAACTTGTTGTTAGTCATATTTTCCTAAATAGTTCTTGAGGATATTGACTGTTGTGCCAGCATTTTG
This sequence comes from Gavia stellata, assembly GCF_030936135.1. Taxonomy (NCBI): domain Eukaryota; kingdom Metazoa; phylum Chordata; class Aves; order Gaviiformes; family Gaviidae; genus Gavia; species Gavia stellata. Next base: position 46,346,684 of record NC_082597.1, read on the forward strand.
CCAAAAGAAAAGTTAACTGATTTTAATACTTGAACACTATCTATTTTTTCTTGTACAAAATTGTCTAAATCCAATTTTGCCAAGATAAGACTTTTTTACTATTCTTGAAAATGCTTGCTTTGCCATTATTATCTTGTATTGCTCAAAACAAGAATACACTACAGAAGATTTCAGTGTGTATGTTTCATCATCTTATTTATCACAACAACTTGAGTATTAGAACAATAAAGTAGTAATACTTCTGAGATTCCTTTGAGGTTTTAAATTGCTAGTGCTATAGAAACAGTGCTGTGAGTTGATGCCAACATATGTTCCTGGAAACATTTATAGTAATATAGCTTCAGCAGAGACAGTAATGATATAAACAGGGCAAAGGAAATACCAGAAATGCAGCAGATGCTATTGATTATATGCCTTGGAGAATATTCCACTTATGTATTTTAAGTCCTGTCAATGTAAATCAAAAGGAGGTGATGTTGTCAGTAAGATGTATCACAGTCAAAATAATGTGCAGTGACAGCAGTCTCAGTATGCTGATGGAGCAGATCATGATTTTGGAAATGGAGAAGATATCCATAGCACAGCTGAGGTATTATAAACCTGAGGAAATTAATCTGATTTAAAAATCTAAATCATTGTAAGCTGTGATCAAATTTATGCTGCAAGTTCATATGGCTGATAGGGCCATATCAGCTTTATGTTAAGCTGATAGGGTTGCTTTACATTGAGTTGACTAGTGTGTTTGAACCTGATCTCAGGCTTGTAAATCTGGAAGCCATAGCACTATTTTTTAGGAACTGGAATGAATACCCAGCAAAGGCAAGCATAAAAGTCTTGATTTAGAAGACAATGCTCAATGTCTTTGTGATGTTTAAGTATGGCATAGACGTAAAGAAAAGATGTTCTTGTTTTTGTGAAGTCCAAGAGTTACATTGCCAATTTTAATTATCAATTTAACACACAAGTGAAATATTACCTGTTTTTAAAAAGCTTTCTCACTCTTCATTATGAATAAACCTAGGAATAAATGTTAATATTGTGTTGTATGAAATTCTGCGCTAAGAATGGGAGCTAAGTTTGAAGCAACCATTTGCCTTTTGCACTACCTGCGAAAATTGCCTTGAGATTAGCCCTCCAAGTTTGTATGAAAATAAGAGTAGTAGAAAATTATTTTTTCTATAACTAGATCATATTTAATGTACATTTGGACTTCCATTTCTTTGAAATTATATATTCTATGGACATTTATACCAAAAGACTTTTTTTATTTGAATAAATAGCAAGAATGTTAAATTATTTGTAATTTGTCAAACAACACTGCCACACAATCAGCTGTAAAATAGATTTACTTTTAACTTGACTGGTGGATATTGAGAAAGCTGAATTCCCATTTGTTACCTTTTTCTTTTTTTTAAATTAACAGTGTCTTAAAAACAGCAGCAAAGGACAGATCACATTCTGATGTAGTTATATAGTTAAATCAAACTCTGCTGCTTGTCACCTAACTCTGAAAACTCAAAGATTAGTAAGAAAATCTGCTTGTGGCCAGATATCAGTGGAGATGGATGTACAATCATCTTCTTTGTCACCTGGTGGAAAATACTATAGCTCCCTAGGTTTTAAGTGAGCTGTGTAGTTTTGAGTAGCTGATACGAAACTAATGTGTAGATCAGTAATTAATAGATGGTTTTTATAACTCATCTACAGTGACTTATTCAGTGAGTTTCCTTTAGGTAACCTCGATGCTTTTAAAAGGTGGTGAATGGAATGGAATGTAAAAGAACATGAACACAACAGAAAACGTCATTTTTAAAAATCATAAGAAGAAAGTGCAATTTCTGATTCATAATGAAATCTTTCTTGGAAAAAGAGGCAAAGAGAGGTGTTAGGAGGTGGATAGCTTTCCCATCTGAGCGTACACATTTTGTGAATCTGGGGCCAAATTCCGATGTCAATTATATTACAATGAGCTACTATCTATGGAGCAGCTTTACAGACCCTGCCACATCATTTCATTTCTCTTAACAGACTGTAGGATATTTGCAGCAGTTATTGCAGCATACACAAAACTTTGATTTATACAGATTTTTCAGGATTTTTACCCAGTAATCCGTCCTTCTTTCCCATGAAATTGCTTAGACTGTGAACAGAGTGCTGAAGGAACATCCCAATAATATCATACATTTGGTACCAGGAATGAAATTAATACAGATTCACATAATTTACAAAGAAGAGAGCCAGTTCTGTTTTCATAGGTTTTCTGTAGTGATTTAATTTCAATATGAAAACTAAGCTTGCCTAAAAAATAATCTTGATTTTATTATTGAATCATAAGATTGAGCTCCAAAGATTTACAAGTCTCTCAGCTAACCCATGTCCAAATGATCCTTCATACCTTCATTTTATTCCCCCTGCACACCTTGGAATGCAATTCCCAGGTATATTCTCATCATGGAATACTTCATTGGGTTTTAGGGCGAAGTCATACTGCAGGTGTTGATTTACATGGAGTCGCTTCAGGTTACTTCAGCATTTGCAAAGTAACTGTATGCAACACTTTCATATTTTATAACAAATTCAGCATGGTGGTTGTTTTTCATATCACTACTAGGTGTGGCCCCAGTTACGTAGCTAGCAAACTTCCCTCTATTACTGCATGTTTTTCATTAACCGATAGCTGACACATTAAGTTCTTGCTTAACAGTGACACTGACCAGAAAGGGCTGCAGAAATCGATTTATCCATTCCACTTTTGCTGAACTCAGCTAATAAGTTATTCAAGTCTTCCTGTTGCTGCTAGTCATTTCTATCTGGTAACTTTCTGGACACGTTATTCTGGCCACAGAGGAAATGCCATTTCTGCTTATATTTAGAAATACAAGATTTAAATCTAATTTTTTTTCTGACCTTCCAAAAATTCCAGGTTATGAAAGCAGTGGTTCAGAATGAAGGGCTTTTTTCATATGGATTAGACTGTTAAGATGGTAGTGATAACCAAACTCAAACCAAAAGTAGTCATTCTCTTCCTAAATCTTAGAATGATGCTCTCTTTTAAGAATATAAAATCTCACAGTTATCATTGACTCTCAGTGGACTCATATTTGCCACTCTATCATTGTTAAATCCTATCATGCTACCTAAGGATTTATTTACTTTTATTATATGCACTAGATGAGGACTGTGTTTTAGGCGTGAAATCTGTCTATTGTTCTCACACGCCTACTGAGGAAACTAGAGGACATCAACTGGGTTTGCTTTTGATGACATTACACTGGAAGATGTGTTCCAGGTGTGCACTATTTCAGCAGCTAATTTTCTTCAGGTATGGGACTAGCCCCAATCCCACAAAGTAAAATCCCTGAAATATTTACAAACCTCGTTATTAAATATTTCAATGTACAGGTATCTTCCTATCGAACTGCTGTTTGTTAATTTTAGTATACTCTAATCCCCTGATTCTTCAGGGGATGATAGGATGGATGGATGGACAGATGTAAACTCTACTTTTAGCAATAAAAGATCAGCTTGAGTCTTGAAGAAAAAAGGTTCACTAGCCCATCTATACTATTATCTCCTTGCTAATTATGATAGCTTTTGGAACTGATATTCATATAAATCAGTGGGAGTCCATTTTTCTTACACAAGAACAAAATTTGCCATTTTTCAATTTCTGAGTTGGGGCTCATAATTTCCAATCTCATAAATCTCTGGGAATTAATCATACAAGTGTTTAACCTGCTTTGAAGTATAGACTTTAGTTCTAGGCTCTGTTTTTTAAAGTATGTGACACTGTAGCTTATGCATTCCGTTTGAATTCATAGCATTCAAAGGTGGCTGTGAGCCATTTGGACAGTTTTTGATCTTGGGATCACTCTGTACTGATCCAGCTTCTTTGCAGAAGTTACAACAGCCTGATCTGAGAGTTGGTGGAATACACATCTTCTCCATGACACTAAGTGAAAAGGTATGAGCTAGAGTCATGTGCAGTCACGCTGTGTTGGAGTCATGGTTCTACGACCGGCTCAGTGGACTTGTGGTTAGTTAGCTATGTGTTGATACAGCAGTGAAATATTGCCTAAAGAGAAACATCTGTATTCTTCTCTTTCTTAAAGGCAAAGACTTTTGATAAGAACTACATGTCTGTTTGCTAATAAGGACATATAATTACGTAAGATGTATTCCAGATTCTTATGCATAATTGATCTGTCTACATGGACAGCTTTCTGAATTATGATACGAAATGATAGTGTTTAAGGTTATTTGTACTACTAGTAATATTAGAGAATTACAGCAGAAAATATGGGTAGGTTCACCAGATATAGAAAACCATCAATATAGGTTGGCAAAAAAGTCTTAGTTATGATTTTCTGCAGCACACCTATTCTTCGTTAATTAAAAAATGTGCAGAAAGAGAACTGGATAGTGCATTTGAACCTTGATAAACTGAAAAAGCTGGAAGAGAAATTAAAAAACTGTGGATATCTATAAAAAGTACATATTTGAATTCATCGAAGTCTGAAAACGTGATGCATAACTTCTGCTAGTTCTAACACTTCTCTTTTCCTGGCCCTGTGCTTTCTTCAAGTAATATGACCAAATCAAGGGAGAATTTGATCCTCTAACTCACAGTAAATATTATTCTTTTCTTCCTAGAAGCCAAACAGAATTTTGTGGTAAGGGTATTTAACACAGATTTTTAAATATCTTCATAGGAGTTTTCTTCCAAGACCTTTTAAAATTGATAGTGTGTTTCTTCCTCATGTTACAAATAAAACATTCTTTGGTTACTTAAATTTAAATTATATAAATTACAAACCATTAAAGACATGAAATGAATCCCCAAATGCTGTTAGATTATTTAAGCTGTAAAAATTCAAATAAAAGCAGTTATTATTGATGCTACCTTTTCCTAAATACTGGAAAAAACATGATGTAAATTCTCATATTAATGTTGAGAGCTAAAAATTATTGTAGTTTCTCGAACCAGTATGATACCGCCATATATCCATCCAAATGATTGTAAAAGATTCAAGACTGACAGAAACTGTCTTCTATACACAAAGCAAAGTGCTGTTAATGTGTCCCACATGGAAAATATTTTATCTTTTTCTGACCTGAAAAGATCATGTTCAGGATTTTGAAAGGTTGCTATTTACTTTGGTTCTCCTTCATGAGAGTTCTTTCAATAGCTGGAGTTTCAAGAAATGCTGGAAAGCAACCTACTGAAAGACAACTCAGTAAGGAGTCTTAGAATTGGGTATTCCAAGAAAAGTGATATGTACTCACAGATTCTTGTCCCTGTGAATTTGTTCTCAGCCAAATGCTAGAACTAACAGAGGTGAAGAATTATCCTGTTATCAGTCTTCTAAGCCAAACAAATTAGGATGTTTTTCAAAAGCTGGACCCACCAGCTTCACATTCTACACTGAAGACTGTCATTGCGTAGAAGATGTATCAGCTGCTGTCTCTGGCAAGAGTGAATAAATAATAGCTCTGCAAGGCTGAACTCTTTAAATTATAAGTGCTTCTGGAAACGACAATTCCTGGCATCTCAAGAGTGACAAAGAGAATTAAAGATCCAAGTAAGAGCCTTGTGAAGGAAATTAAAATATTTTATTATGTGTTGAAAAGTTTGAATTGCACATTATGAGGGACTGCCTTTTGCTCAAAAGTTAAAGACCAGTTTGGTAATCTCTCAGAACAAATCTTAACTCTTACCATCACTATTTATACTGGCTGTAAGAGACCTGGGTTAAGAATTTCTGGGCCACCATTAAAGGGCTAAGCCAAAGCTTCATTGTAAAACATTGTAAGCAGAGTACTATATCTATGGCATCATGAAATGCAACTCTGAATGCTTTAAGACATTCAGTTGTGTTATTTATTTTTTCATATTTTCGTAGTTCTTAACAACAGTAATGACAACAGAGGCATTTCCTGGCAGGTATGGCAGAGTGAGAAACTCGTATCTTCGACATGGCTGCTAACTGCTGGAAATGCCTTATGCCTCTGCCATTACTGTTTCACGTCCCAGTTAATAAGGGACTATAAGTTAATAAAGAATTGCTCTTAACATGTGAAGATTTAGAACTGTAACTACCAGAAATTTTGAAAAAATCCAAGGAAGTATGAGAAGGTTATGAGTGGTGGACTCCAGAAAACTAAGGGAAGTGCTGAAGTTCGTTGCAGTCCTGGTCCTTATTCTGAAGGTCTGGTGGGACTTACCATACACTAGAAATAAAATTTTAATTAAGTGATGAGAGGAAAAGCATTCCAGTCTTGTGAAGAAACAGAGAAAGTGGACAGGCTGACTATACTACATATTCATGAGAGCTGTCCATTGTAAAAGACTAAGGAATCTATTTCTCTAGCCAAATACAAGACAAAAATGTGGGATCTGTGGGATTATATTCAAGATTTTTTTAAGAATAGGTTTTCCTGGTTTGTTGTAGGTTTACCCTAAATTTTGGACTAAAGGAGAATTTATAACATAAAATATAAAATAAGCTGTTAGTCATTCCTATGTTCATTTTCATGCACAATTGTAGAACAAACACTTGGAGCAATTTTGAGTAGCCGTATTATGGTTTGGAAAACTAAAAATTAATGTAGGTAATTATTGAATAGGTAATTATTGAATCTGATTTCTGAAGTGTTGCTTATAATATGTAAAGGCAAATATGTTATGAACATGCTGTCTGCAATGGAAGTATTTATGAAACTAACTAAATAAGGATGTTTCTTCAGGGTTGTGACTCCAGAAGGGAGTTCCATAAAAATTTGATAGCTTATTGGAAATGAGGATTTACCACTGGCTTATATTTTATTGCACACTTTCCGGGAACGCATATGGAATTCCAGATGCGTATGTAGAAGGTGTGAGGTGTTTTGGAATCTATACTGATTTACATGAAATTCAGTGCATTGTTTGATATTTGAAGAGTACATTTTCAAGAGTAAATTAGGTATTTAATGAAACAGGCAAGAACTGAAAAGAAGCACTGAAATTTACCCACCCTGCAGTCTTTCTGGCCTGATTCTTCTGTGTTTTACTTTAAGAAACTGATTAGTAATAAAAAATAAAAATAAAAGTTACTAATAAATTAACTTTTATTTGGTTTTCTTTTTTTTCTTTTTCCCCCAAAAGCTTAGCCAGAAATGCTTTATAGAAGTAAAAAACAAGTTGTCTGACTATACTCTCAATAATTATAATTTTTTCCTCCTCATTGTTTGCATCATAACTCTTAGCTCCATGCATGTCTTTGATCCATTATCAGATTTCAGCTCTGTGTGCTTCTCCACTACTATAACTGAACAACCAATTTACAATCGTGACATTTATTACACTTCTTGCATACAACTGCTACTTGAATTTCTTATTCTTATAATTAGAAAGCATATACCTATATTAAAATAACAACAGCAGAACAGATGACTCAATTTACTTGTTGGCTGATGCGTTCTGGCTGGGTTGCTCTAGAACCTAATTACTGGTTGTCCCTGCTTTGTACTTTGTGTAAAGCTGACAGGAAGCTTTTAGGTGAGTCGTTCAAACGTTTCTCTTCTCAGATCTGACTTTGAATTTCTTTAACTTGCTCTACTTCAGCTAGTGATATGGAAATTTCTTATTCCATTTATCTGGTAAGGATGTATTTCTGAGAAAAAAAAGAGAATATGGGCTAATATTTTACAGCTTTATTACAGGATAAGTGGAAATTGAAAAAAGAAAGAAAAGTCAGCATCAGGATCATAAGAAACTGGGACCAATGCAGTGCCATTGCAATGAACAGTCAACTGTCCAGTTGATTTCTTACACCATAAAGCCCAGGCAAAACTGTCAGTGGTTTTGGCACAACACTGCTGGTGAATCAAACAGAATAGAATAGAATAGAATAGAATAGAATAGAATAGAATAGAATAGAATAGAATAGACTATTTCAGTTGGAAGGGACCTACAGCAATCATCTAGTCCTACTGCCTGACCAATTCAGGGCTGACCAAGTTAAAGCATGTTATCAAGGGCATTGTCCAAACGCCTCTTAAACACTGACAGGTATGGGGCATTGAACACCTGTCCAGGTAGCCTCTTCCAGTGTTTTACCACCTTCTCGGTAAAGAAATGCTTCTTAATGTCCAGTCTAAGCCTCCCCTGGCACAGCTTTGAACCATTCCCACACATCCTGTTGCTGGATACCGGGGAGAAGAGATCAGCACCTGCTTCCTCTCCTCAGGAAGCTGGAGAGAGCAATGAGGTCACCGCTCAGCCTCCTTTTCTCCAAACTAGCCAAACCCAAAGTCCTTAGCTGCTCCTCATAGGATGTGCCTTCCAGACCTTTCACCAGCTTTGTTGTCCTCCTCTGGACACATTCAAGGACCTTCACATCCTTCTTAAATTGTGGGGCCCAGAACTGCACAGAATATTCAAGGTGAGGCCACACCAACGCTAAATACAGCGGGATAATCACCTCTTTTGACTGGCTGGTTATGCTGTGTTTGATCTGTGTTTGATGCCCCCCAGGATGCAGTTTGCCCTCTTGGCTGCCAGGGCACACTGCTGAACATCTCTGAGGATTAAATTAGTACTTTCTTAATCCTCTGAAAATACTGATAAACTTTCTTAGCTTTAAGACAACCTGGAGATGATCACTTTCAAGGTCCTTTTTCTGAAAGCATGTATTAACTGGGATATTTTTACACATGACAAAAAAAAAAAAAAAAAAGAAGGAAAATGCTGAATATAATAAATGCCTGGATATTTTGATAAATTGAAAAATTAGAATAAACAACATGGTTTTATAATTAATCTTATTTTAAAGTTGGATTATGTGACCGAAAGATCAAAGCTCAAATATTAGGTTTCTCTATCCTACAGAAAGCTTGATGTTAGGGATTGAAACCAAAACCATCTGTAGTTCTTAACAAAACTAGACATTAAAAAAATAGTAAATAAGGGCTAAATAATCTCAGAGAGGCTTTTTTTTTTTAAATTTTTTACTTCCTTAAATGCAATCTTTATGAATAACATATAATTAAAGTCTCATAAAACTTCAGGCCGTAATTCAGGCTGAAACACTAACTGAAAAAGTTCTGAGACATTATCAGCCTGATGGAAGATAAACGTAACCAGTTCCATTTTTTTTTTTCTGAAATAATGCTTGCAGCTAAGCTAAGGTAAACATTAAGGACATGGTAAAATAGCATCTTTTGGTTATAGACTGAGGCTTGATCCTCATGCTGCCTTTCACTTTGTGCAGCCATATGTATACAACATATGCCAAATGTTAAACACCTATGGAAAATTGGTTTTCAAGTAATTTTTACCCCCTAGAACATTAGACTCATTGAGTGTTTGTGTGATTTATGTATAAAATTATGAAAAGCCTTTTCCTTCAGTATTCATAGAAGATCAGTAATGTGTTTCTAACATCTCCGAATTTGAAGTCAGAACGAACTGTTTTGGGCTTTGCATAGACACAGTTTAACATAGAGTTCAAGTGGACCTTGTTTTTGCTACACACCATTCTCTGGTTCTTTACTGCTTCTAGGGAAAGAGCTGTTTTTCACTAGGGAATCTTTGGGTGTTAACATTTCCCAGGCATTCCCGTTTGGTCTCTTGGACTTCTCCAAGTGAGGCCTTTGCCCAGTTTATGCTGTTGGGAAAATCCTTCACTGATTGAATATTGCAAATGTTTGGTATTTTTCTGCTGCTGCCTCAATTTCCCTTAGCTCTGCGTTGGTATAGTTTTATGTTTTAAAATACATGTGAGTGATCCTGTGAGTGGAACATCTTTCATATGAGGTGATACTGAGAGAGATGGGAATGTTCTGCATGGAGAAGATGGAGTGACTGAAGAAGAGAGAGACAGACTCTTCTCAATAGTGCCCACTGACAGGGCAAGAGGCAATGGACACAAACTGGCACACAGGAGGTTCCATTTGAACAAAGAAAAAATGTATATCATGTGAGGGCAGTCGAACAGGTTGCCCATAGAGGTTGTGAAGTCTCCATCTGTGCAGTTATGCAAAACTCAACTGACCATGGCCCTAAGCAACCTGCTGTAGCTGAGGACTTGGGCTAGATCTGTGATTCTGTGATTCTGTTCTGGAGACATTTTGAGGGCTACCTTTTAACAATACAGGCTCTCTGGTTCCTAAATGAAATCACATTATTAAATTTTCATTACAGCTACATGGTAAAGCTTGTTCTCCTATGTTAGGTGGAGGTTAGGACTGATAGAAAGAAAGAAGGTGGCTAAGGATGCAGTTGGAGTAGGACTGAAAAGAGGCTGCCAAAACAAAATGTGGGATTCAGGGGAACTTTGCTGTGAGAAGTTTTAAACTAAGTAAGGCAGTTAGGGGACCTTGTGTAAGGCTCAGACTTCATTTAAGGCTAGAGTTTGGTTGAGGAAGAAAGGAAGGCCAGAGCTGTAGATGGAGTGGAACTGGAAAGTTGCTGTCAAAGGAAAGAATAGATGTAAAGAGAATTTTGCTGTCAGCAAAATTTCGTTTGGACAATGGCCGCAAGGTCTTGCATAAGGCTTGACCTTCAGTTATATTTGGAATTACATTCATGATTTCTTATATATATTCTATAATTTCTTTCTAAAGAAGAGTCATTTAAATAGTCCTGCAAATGCCTAAAGTTACTGTTGCTTCAAATATGTCAGTGACTAGCATTCAAATGAAAAGACAAAGCCAGTCTTTCTTTTCAAATATAAACTCTGAGATACATCCTGATTTCTCATGTTTCAAAATATAAGTCCAAAACATAATTCTTTACCTAATATGGTTTTTTTTATGGGGGCTTGTACTATTTCCTAGAAGGCAGTATATCTTTTAGTGAAGTAAAAATCCCATGACTTTCTTTCTTGGTAGGGAGCTCTGAAGAGCCAAATGGAGTATACCAGACTTGCAGTCAAATTTTCATTGGCTGTTTTTGTACTATTGTGTCATCTCAAGCATGTTAGCTTGAAACAGTTAATGAAAATATGTGCTGTAAATGCTAGTTTTGTAAACTAAATTCAGATACTGTTACGTTACCTGAATAAAGGCTAAGGAAATTACACAAAGACTCGACAGGGATCAGAGGGACAATAACAAATAGGAGATTAGTATGGGATGTTTAGGAGACAGTTTGAAGGCAGAGAAAAGAAGGGATCAAGAACGACTGGGAAAATAGAAGGAAAGATAATAGAAGTGCATGGCAACATGTAAGCAGGTTCTGGCTGTTCAGTACATGTGTCTTTCTGAGTCCTGGGCTTCCTCACCACAATATGTTCTATACTCTTATTAAATCTGATTTTTAACTGTCTTCTCTGTGTGTGTGTGTGTGTGTGAAGAACTGTCCTCAGCCTCTCTACTGCCTGACCCTGGGAACAAGGAACTGCAATAGCCTCACATCTACAGGGCTGGGACAGAAGAAACCCCACAGGTCCTGTAGTCAACCAAATTCACCTACCCTAGCTAAGTTAAATTATATGATGTTCTCTATATACCATCTGTTATAGGTAAATAATATAGTGTGCTCATTGTCTTCTCAGTCTTGATTATCATTCACTTGTTGTTGCTGATTTTAATCTTCATATTTTCACTTGAGTCTCTGAACTACAAGGAAAAAACACCAAAGGCATGCTTATCCATCTTAATGATGGTTCTCAGGTAACTCACAATCCCTGTTAATTCCAACATGTGTGTAGCAAATATTTCACTCCATTGTGTTTTAATTTGTCTCTTTTAATGGATGTGCCATTCAGGGATATTCTGTTCCCTGTGGTGACAGTATGCAGATCTGGCCTTATAGCAGGTTTTGGAGTATGACAAAATCGAAACACAAACACAATTCTGTGACACAGTTTCTGTTCTAGAAATTATTGTTAAATAAACTTTGAGATTAAAAATAAAATAAAAATATCCCAGACAGGAGTTAGTTTATACTTTATGAAATTTGAGATTGCTACCTTCTTAAGTATTATGATGTGAAAGAAATAGTAATTAGGCTAGGATTATTTGCAGATATATTTCTAAAGCTAAGAAAAATACATAAAAAATGGGACTAACTTTATATTATCTGAATTCTCTCTTTCATTATCATTCCTGACTTCTTCACCTACCCCCAGGTGGAATTCCATAAATGTCTTGCTTTATATGGGAGCACTGGGACTGTAGAACAGTGTAAATCAATGACTGATACTTGTGAGATTCATCTGGGTTTAGTTATGTTGACTTCTTCCCTTTCATAACTGTGATACACAGCTATTTGTAACAAAAACTGTCTTCTTAAAATAAAAGTAACTTCTGTACAGCAGTTGGGACAATATTTTTGGAGGAAGAATTTTTGAAGGAGTAGACGTGCACTGAGCATTGGCCTCAAAATCCAGAATTTCATGTGCACCATCTTTACTCACTTGAATCAGGTCATGCCTTGGCCATTTGATCCAAGTAACTTTGGTATTGTCTAGCAAAGTATGTAAATCCTGCCAGATGTTTTTTGTCTGTTTCTGTGACGTAACTATTCCTCATTAAAGTAACATGATCATCATTTGGCATGATTTGTTAATGGCTCTTGTCAGCAGATGGGTATTTATATTAAACCATCTTTCCCCTGCCCTCTGCTCTATTTTTTTCTCATCCAATACAGATTAATGCCAGAGTCAAAGCACTACAACAATCCAGAATATGTCTCTGCAAAGAAATAGCTGTTATGATTTAATCCCAAATATACCAAAAACATATATGAGAACATAGAAGTCTGGCATCTTGGCTTTGCGTAAATAGACATAACTCTCTTGAAATCCATGAAACTATGCTTATTTATACCTGCTGCAGATCTGTTATAAATAGTCAAACTGTAATCAGATTTATTCTTATATATATTCATTGCTAGTTGCATTAGTTTTTCCTTCGGATTTTCCTAAACATAATGGAAATAAGAATTAGAGTTTGATGACATAAAAAAGCAAGCCCACAGTTCCTGGCCACAAACTCTTGCCAGTAATTAAATCAGCCTAGATCTGCACTGAAACAGTCAATCAGCATCCTCACCGTGCTCTGTCAATAAACTGTTCTCACTGGGCAGAATGTTTGCCAAAGTAGTAAAATGCTGATCAGAAACATGTTTGCTAAATAGAAAGAAAGAACAAATCAGAATTCACTTCATGACACGGGGTGTGTGTGTAGAGAGATATATATATATATATAAAATGTTTTTCCGTATTTTAATATCTTTTCCATTTCAAATGAAACCTGACAACAGAATCTTGTCAAAAATCTTCAAAGTATGAAATGAGGCTCAGAATAAGCGAGTCTTCTAAGAAGTGCTACTACATGAACAAGTTACTTAGACTGGCGATATAAAATAGCTGCCTACCTTAATATTGATATGTCAAGAAGGATGAGACACTTGATTACCCTGAACTTAAAGAGAAGAGGCAAAATGACAATTTTTAAATTTAGTTTCTCCAGAACTGAAGAATGTTATTCCCACAGTGAATTGAAGGCCTTTCTCTTATGCCCCTATTCAAAGCTACAAGAATTTTTTAGCAGCATCTATAGGTGTATAAATGACCATGGAGTAGATGAGTCAGGGGAATTGTATTTTGGAGTAACATTTTGAAAGACCTTGATTGTCCATCACAGGATAGGTATTTGCTAGCAATAGCTATGGGTAAATTCCACTTAGACAATTCAGAATTTAAACTCTTTTTGTAACTTTATACTAAAGCAGTATATAATCTCACCGATATCTACTAGCTGCTGACATTCTCAAAGCAAGGAAGCTTCCATTGAAGTTTTGGGTAACACTTTGTACAAAGGGAACAGTTAAATAAAAATTAGAAAGTCTCTTTCAGAACTGTTAAAAGATGTGTTCTTATTTTCTTAGCTTTCAATTTTATTCCCACAGTAAACGTATCTCCCACTCAGGGCTGAAGAAGCTTTGCATAAAGAAAAGATATTTGATCTTTTTCCTTAGCCTGTATTCAGTTCAAAGAGAATCCATTTAGCTGACTTGTTGGGGCTGAATGGTGGTTGGGGCCTTTAATGCACGCAGAGATCCATACAGGTCCTGTCTATCCCAAATTCATGCTCAGTAGCCTCTTGTTCTCGGTAGGAGACCAATTCATTTCTAAGAGACCATCTGCCTTTACAATAGTGTTACACAATGTCTAATTGAGGCATCCACATTCAGTTTTCTTATCCTGCTTTATTTCTGCTTGCTTCTAGAGTCCAGAGGGCAAAATAGAGAAGATAGTGATATCAGGAGAAGTAGTACACATAATATTATGCTTGGCATAGACTGAGGATAATGTAGAATCATAGAATAATTTAGGGTGGAAAAGACCCTTAATATCAAGCCCAACCATTAACCTAGCACTGCCAAGTCCACCACTAAACCATGTCCCTAAGCGCTACATCTACATGTCTTTTAAATACCTCCAAGGATGGTTACTCCACCACTTCCCTGGGCAGCCTCTTCCAATGCTTGACAACCCTTTCAGTGAAGAAGTTTTTCCTAATATCCAGTCTAAACCTCCCCTGGTGCAACTTGACGCCATTCCGTCTTGACCTATCACTTGTTACTTGGGGGAAGAGACAGACACCCACCTCTCTACAACCTCCTTTCAGGTAGTTGTAGAGAGTGATAAGGTCTCCCCTCTGAGCCTCCTTTTCTCCAGGCTAAACAAACCCAGTTCCCTCAGCTGCTCCTCATAAGACTTGTTCTTTTGACCCTTCACCAACTTCATTGCTCTTCTTTGGACTTGCTCCAGAACGTCAGTGTCTTTCTTGTAGTGAGGTGCCCAAAACTGAACACAGTATTTGAGGTGAGGCCTCACCAGTGCCGAGTAGAGGGGGACAATCACCTCCCTACTCCTGCTGGCCACACTATTTCTGATACAAGCCAGGATGCTGTTGGCCTTCTTCGCCACTTGGGCACACTGCTGGCTCATCTTCAGCCGGCTGTCAACTAGCACCCCCAGGTCCTTTTCCACTGGGCAGTTTTCCAAATGCTCTTCCCCAAGCCTTTAGTGTTGCATGGGGTTTGCAGAATCACAGAATCACTAAGGTTGGAAAAGACCTGTAAGATCATCAAATCCAACCATCAACCAACACCACCATGCCCATTAAACCATGTCCCACAATTTTCGTCCACACGTTCCTTGAACACTTCCAGTGATGGTGACTCCACCGCCTCCCTGGGCAGCTTATTCCAGTGTTTCACCACTCTCTCAGTAAAGAAATTTTTCCTAATATCCAGCCTGAAAGTTGGGTTGTTGTGACCTGACTGGACCCAGCACTTAGGTGTAGCTGCAGTCTCTTCCCAAACTCTTCCTAAGAAAGATTTCCAGAGAAACTCTTCCTCAGCACAATGTCTCCTTTATGTAGTAACGTAACTTTTTCCATAACTCCACTTCCCTCTGATCTATGCAAATGCTGTTGGATTGGATCTTGGGCTCTGAAAGAAGTCTGTATTATCTGCTACCTATTACATGTGTTTTAGTGCCATTCCACTTTATACCAGCTGAGACTCTGGCTACCATAGGAAGAACATTTGCTGAAACAACATAAAACTGTACTAATTTTCTGTTTTATCTCACTTGCCCTGGACCTATAAGTTAAAAACAGCTAATAGGTTTCTTTTTAATGAGAATTTGCTGGGGAAAAAAAACATTTTACATCTGGATCTAGAGTTGTCACAGTTACACAGTTGGCAGATGGTATCTGTTTTTTATCTGTTTGTTTTTTTTTTTTCTTAAATAAATTTCCAAAATTCAGAAAAGAAATCACTAATTTACATGATTTGCTGAAGAGAGTTTAGGGAAAAAAGGAAGGACTTTTTCAAATGATAAATATCACTTGAGGCTTGTTTTGCATCTTCTGTAATTGCCATTTAACATTATGTATAATTAGGTCACATTTTAGCAAAATTACATTATTTAAATTTATTTTCTCCAGAGCTGAAGGATTTTATTCTCACAGTGAGCTGAAGGACTTAGTTGGGAACATTCAGTAGCAACTGCTCCTATTAATACTTGCAGGGATGAGTTCAGTGAATGCAGAAGCCATGTGTTCTTCAAGAAAATCATATTTGCTTTTCAGGGCATTTTAATCTTGTAGAAGCAAGACAGTTACTATAAACTGATGTAAGAAATATTCATGGTGGAGGTATTTCTGGAAGTACTTAACAACTATTCAAGTTTAAACTAGTAATTTTTACAGATGTAAAACTGATATTGAATACTGATCATTGCAGCGACCTTCTAACTTATTACATTGCTCAGAGAAAACACTGCTTATAACTGTATTTCTTATTTATTTGCTTTCTGGACTGCACAGTTATGCACTCCATTGAACATCATTGCAAGCCTCTTTTGAAGAGTGAAGAACCTGGTCATTCTGTGTGTGTTAGGAAACTTGGATGAGTCAGTGATCCTTATGTATCCTGGACTTCCTGGTTCAGGTTACCTGATTGCCAAGTATTCTTGCTATTACCCAGGAAAAAAGCAGGATGTTAAATGGACAACCATTAACCACCACTGGTATGGCTGAGATACATATCTTCAGGTGAAAAAAAAGGGAAGACAGCTTTTTTGCTCTTTTTTGAATCTTCATGGTCATTGCTTGCAAATGGGTTTCCACACCAAGCTGAGGGCATAGTTTCCCTTTCTTCTTGCTGTTCTTGTTTTTATTTTCAGATCTTTTAACCTGGGGAGCTGAGACTTGGTGCAAAATAATGAATCTCAGTGAACTTGGACTACATAACTAGGCAAAATGGTGCAGGACCACACTGACATGGCCAGAGGAAAAAATGCCTCTATATTTTATATGTTCTGATGCGAATCATTTAGACTGTCTTAAAGATCAAATCTAGTTATTGGTACCCTCTAGACTTTTTCATAAGCAAGCATTTACTCCTACTAACTGCTTATAGAAAAGGCACAGTCTTAATCAATAGTCTACATGTGTAAACAGATTTCGTTGCAGGAGAGTGCTGATCTTAATTTTATAGGGAAAAGCCACAATTCAGTCATATGACAAAGTAGCACATACTGCCCTAGCACGTTATGACAGGGGTAGTGAAAACCTCGCTAGCTTCCTTTAAAACCCCATGCTTAGCTGGCACGATAATTTTAAGACTGGATTTCTTGAACTTGTTTTAGCAGAAGGACATACTTCTGAGAGCTCTCACAGATAAGTGGTATGCACTCCTGATCTTTTTCTTGTACACAGTCACCAAACTTTCTGTATATTTTTGCATACATTTGCTGTTCTGTGTTGTCTATTTCTACCCAGAAACTTTGGAAACTTTTGACCTCAGTATCCATGGCATAATTGTAAAAAGAATTTTTCAAATCCCTCATCTAACAAGGGCAGAAGTTCTAAAGAGAAAGAAAACATACATAAATTCTAAGAAAAATAAATTCCCAATCAATGTTTTTGCCACATTTACTTACAAAATTCCTTAAGGGTTCATTGCCATGATACAATATAGAAAAAATATCCCATGGAGAAATGTGAATGCCTTAACATGATGTTTTTGTATTGTAATTAGCCTAAGAATATTTTAGTTGTTAAATAATTTAAGAAGTTGTATATAATCTATGTTTAATATATACATCAACATTTTTTACATGTATGTATTTATCAATCAAAGCCAAATGCTTGGAAAATTAGACACATGCATACATTTTGCAGATATTTATATTAGTTATAAGTCAAGATTGAAAAAACTTCTCCTCCTTGAATTGTCATGTGGCGTGTTTAGAATGTAAATTAAAACCAGCCAATTGTGTCTTTTCCCTAGGTTCACAAGAAGGTTAAAAAAGAAACTGTGTCTAAACAGACATGGAGTAAGACTGTTAAACCAGATGGCTCTGTTAGCGACCATGGAAAAAATCTGTTACTGGCAAGACGTTAATGTGGAGATATTTGCAGTGCTTGAGCAAAATTATCTTTTACATTATTCCAAAGCAGATCTTTTCTGAATTACACTTTACACGTATTTTAGTTGGAAATGACAAGGGTTTGCCTACGTTTATTTGGAGGTAGGAACCTCCAGATACTCTCTCTATGTACTTGGAGGAAGAAAATCACTCCGTTTCCATTAGCATTGTCTGGTAGAGAGCATAGTCTGCCTCCACCAGCAGTAGAGAGCCTGCACTCCTCCATGCTTGTGCCTGACATGACAGCTGTGACTGTGCCCAGGCCTGCCTTGGCTTTTCCCTCTTACATTCAGGCAGATACTGGTCACTTCTTGGCTGTTGGCTAGTGCTCAGATTAATAGGGGTTTGACATGACAAAGACCAATGTTGGTCTTGGTGGAACAGAGCAAGGAGTCACAGGGAGAGCCTATGGGAAAATGGAAAGAGTGAAAATACCAAAAATATCCATCTCTTCCCAGTACCTGTTTTATTCTGCTATTCTAAGGCATTCTTTATTCTGTCCTGTTAATTTAATTTCGTTTTGCATGTTTATAAACATTATCAGAAAATGTTTTTAAAAGGCACCCAAAGTCCTGAAGAAGAGAACTAGTTCATATCCTGGGCTCCAGGGATGAATCAGAAGCCAGGGCGGGGGAGCAGTTCCTTGTCATATTAGGGGTCGGCAAGCGTATTGGGTTTGCATGGCAGCACTTTGGTAGCAGGGGGGGCTACAGGGGTGGCTTCTGTGAGAAGCTGCTAGAAAATTCCCCTGTGTCTGATAGAGCCAATGCCAGCCGGCTCCAAAACGGACCTGCCAGTGGCTAAGGCCGAGCTAGTCAGCAACAGTGGTAGTATCTCTGGGATAACATATTTAAGAAGGGGGGGAAAAGCTGGGAAACGGCAGCTGGGGAAGAAAGGAGTGAGAATATGTGAGAGAAACAACTCTGCAGACACCAAGGTCAGTGAAGGAGGAGGGGGAGGAGCCGGAGCAGAGATTTCCCTGCAGCCCATGGTGAAGACCATGGTGAGGCAGGTTGTCCCCCTAAGCCCATGGAGGTCCACGGTGGAGCAGATATCCACCTGCAGCCACGCTGGAGCAGGTGGATGCCCGAAGGAGGCTGTGATCCTGTGGGAAGCCCGTGCTGGAGCAGGCTCCTGGCAGGACCTGTGGAGCCGTGGAGAGAGGAGCCCACGCTGGAGCAGGTTTGCTGGCAGGACTTGTGACCCCACGGGGGACCCACGCTGGAGCAGTCTGTTCCTGAAGGACTGCACCCCGTGGAAAGGACCCATGCTGGAGCAGTTCGTGAAGAACTGCAGCCCGTGGGAAGAACCCACATTGGAGAAGTTCGTGGAGAACTGTCTCCTGTGGGAGGGACCCCATGCTGGAGCAGGGGAAGAGTGTGAGGAGGAAGGAGCGGCAGAAATGATGTGTGATGAACTGACCGCAACCCCCATTCCCCGTCCCCCTGCGCCGCTCGGGGGGAAGAGGAAGAAAAAATCGGGAGTGAAGTTGAGCCTGGGAAGAAGGGAGGGGTGGGGGGAAGGTGTTGTTTTTTTAAGATTTGGTTTTGCTTCTCATTATCCTCCTCTGATTTTGATTGGTAATAAATTAAACTAATTTCCCCAAGTCAAGTCTGTTTTGCCCATGACGGTAATTGGTGAGTGATCTCCCTATGTCCTTATCTCGACCTACGAGCCTTTCGTCATATTGTCTCTCTCCTGTCCAGCTGAGGAAGGGGAGTGAGTGAGCGGCTGTGTGGTGATTAGTTGCCGGTTGGGCTTAAACCACAACAGCAAGCTTTCAGAAAACCCTAGGGAGAATGAAAGAAATAAAATCATTGGAATAGTGTTGAGAATAACAGAGCGCGGGCGGGGGGGGGGAACAAAACCCAAACCAAAATAAAGAAGGAAATGCTTTCCAGGGCCTTTGACAGGCATGAAATTGGTAAATGGAAACTGCTTCCTTCTCTGAAACCCTCTAATGAAAGTAAGGTACTTCAGAGGGACTTTTTTCTTTGCTTAGTAATTGTAACACAATGTTTCCTTGTGAATATGATAGGCAAAATTGAGAATAATGAAGAATTGTAAAGGTTGTCCCCAGCGTGGTTAGGATGCAATCCTCAGGGACTCCTCTCTGCAGGGATGGCAGACACTCTTAAATGACTCTTTTTGAAAGAAATGCTTTACCTTCTCCCACTGCACATATGTAATGGGAGAAACTACTAGGGAAGAATTTAATTTATTCATCTGTCCATCTATTTATCCATGTGTCTATCTCTCTATCTGTCTGTCTACCTGAACATGTCATGTACAGACAAAAAGGAGGGCAATTATCGTAGGTGAATCCCTTCTGAGGGGAACAGAGGGCCCAATATGCCGACCAGACCCAACCCCCAGGGAAGTCTGCTGCCTCCCTGGGGCCCGGGCGAGAGAGCTCACTAGGAAACTCCCTGGTCTGGTACGACACACTGATTACTATTCGCTATTGGTTTTGAAGGTTGGCAGTGATGAGGTTGCACGAAGTAGCCTAAAAGTGATCAAGAGGGACTTCAGAGGGCTGGGGAGACTGTTTGAGGGATCAGGAGCTCAGGTAGTACTTTCCTCAATCTCTTCAGTGGAACAGAAAGGAACAGGAAACTGAACCTGGTTAACATGTGGCTCAGCGACTGGTGCCGTCAGAGGAATTTTTTTGGTTTTTTTGACCATGGGGTGGTCTACGCGGCACCGGGCCTGCTGGCTGCAGATGGAGTTCCAGTATCGTCAAGGGGGAAAAGGATTCTCACTCATGAGTTGGCGAGCCTCATCAAAAGGGCTTTAAACTAGATTTGAAGGGGATGAAACCAGGCTACCTAGACATGAGTGTAGGGGTGGCGTGCCAATGTTGGGGGCAAAATCGATAGCCCAGTTCAAGTGCATCTACTCCAATGCATGCAGCATGGGCAGCAAACAGGAAGAGCTGGAAGCCGTTGCGCAGCAGGACAGCTATGACATAGTGGCCATCTCAGAAATATGGTGGGACAACTCACACGACTGGAGTGCTGCAATGGATGGCTCTAAGCTCTTCAGGAGGGATAAGCAAGTAAGGAGAGGCGGTGGAGTGGCTCTGTACGTCAAGGAGTGTTTTGATTGTATAGAGCTCGATGATTGCGATGACAAGGTTGAATGTTTATGGGTAAGGATGAGGGGGAAGGCTAACAAGGCGGATATCCTGCTGTGTGTCTGTTATAGACCACCCAACCAGGAAGAAGAAGCCAATGAAGCGTTCTGCAAACAACTGGCAGAAGTCTCACAGTCACAAGCCCTTGTTCTTGTGGGGGAGTTCAACTTACCAGATGCCTGCTGGAAATACAACACAGCGAAGACGAAACAGTCCCGGAGGTTCCTGGAATGTGTGGAAGATAACTTCCTGACACAGCTGGTAAGCGAGCCTACCAGGGGAGGTGCCCTGCTTGACCTGCTGCTTACAAACAGAGAGGGTCTGGTCAGAGGCCATCTTGGGCTTAGTGACCAGGAAAAGATAGAGTTCTCATTTCTTGGCCAAGTAAGGAGGGGGGTCAGCAAAACCACTACCATGGACTTCCGGAGGTCAGACTTCGACCTGTTCAGGACACTGGTTGTGAGGGTTCCATGGGAGATGGTCCTGAAGGGCAAAGGGGTCCAGGAAGGCTGGGCCTTCTTCAAGAAGGAAATCTTGAAGGCGGGGGAGCAGGCAGTCCCCATGTGCCGTAAGAAGAGCTGGCGGGGAAGACGGCTGGCCTGGCTAAACAAGGAGCTTTTGCTGAGACACAGGGAAAAAAGGACAGTTTATCACCTTTGGAAGAAG
This sequence comes from Gavia stellata, assembly GCF_030936135.1. Lineage (NCBI taxonomy): Eukaryota > Metazoa > Chordata > Aves > Gaviiformes > Gaviidae > Gavia > Gavia stellata. Next base: position 46,368,425 of record NC_082597.1, read on the forward strand.
GGGCAGGCAACTGAAGAAGAATACAAGGATCTCGTTAGGTCATGCAGAGAGGGAATTAGGAACGCAAAAGCCCAGCTAGAGCTCAACCTGGCCACGGTCCTAAGGGATAACGAAAAATGTTTTTACAAATAGATTAACAACAAAAAGAGAGCCAAGGAGAATCTCCATCCTTTACTGGGCGGGGGGTGGGGGGGGTGGGGTGGGGGTGGGGGGAGGCGGGGAACATCATCACGATGTACTTAATGCCTTCTTTGCCTCAGTCTTTAACAGCCATACCAGATATCCTGAGCTGGAAGACAAGGATGGAGAGCAAAAGAAACTCCCCATGATCCAGGAGGAAGCAGTTAATGACCTGCTGTGCCACCTGGACTCACAAGTCTATGGGGCCTGAAGGCATCCACCCAAGGGTGCTGAGGGAGCTGGCAGAGGAACTTGCCAAGCCACTCTCCATCATTTATCAACAGTCCTGGTTAACAGGGTAGGTCCTGGACACTGGAGGCTTGCCAACGTGACGCCCATCTACAAGAAGGGCCGGAAGGAGGATCCGGGGAACTACAGGCCTGTCAGCCTGACCTCGGTGCCTGGGAAGATTATGGAGAGGTTCATCTTGAGGGCGCTCACGGGCCATGTGCAGGACAACCAAGGGATCAGGCCCAGCCAGCATGGGTTCATGAAAGGCAGGTCCTGCTTGACCAACCTGATCTCCTTCTATGGCCAGGTGACCCGCCTAGTGGGTGAGGGAAAGGCTGTCAATGTGGTCGGCAACTTGGTGTCATCTGCAAACTTGCTGAGGGTGCACTCGATCCCCTCATCCAGATCATCGATAAAGATATTAAACAATACCAGCCTGAAAACTGAGCCCTGGGGGACTCCGCTTGTGACCGGCCGCCAACTGGATTTCACTCCATTCAGCACAACTCTCTGGGCTCGGCCATCCAGCCAGTTTTTAACGCAGCAAAGAGTGTACCTGTCTAAGCCATGAGTCGCCAGCTTCTCCAGGACGACACCAAGTTGGGTGGGAGTGTTGATCTGCTTGAGGGTCGGAAGGCTCTGCAGAGGGATCTGGACAGGCTGGATCAATGGGCCCAGGCCAGTTGTATGAGGTTCAACAAGGCCAAGTGCCAGGTCCTGCACTTCTTTAGTTACAACCACCCCAGGCAATGCTACAGGCTTGGGAATGAGTGGCTGGAAAGCTCGCGCACAGAAAAAGACCTGGGGGTGTTGACTGACAGCCGGCTGAGGATGAGCCAGCAGTGTGCCCAGGTGGCCAAGAAGGCCAACAGCATCCTGGCCTGTATCAGAAATAGTGTGGCCAGCAGGAGCAGGGAGGTGATCGTGCCCCTGTACTCGGCACTGGTGAGGCCGCACCTCGAATCCTGTGTTCAGTTTTGGTCCCCTCACTACAAGAAGGACATTGAGGTGCTGGACCGTGTCCAGAGAAGGGCAACGAAGCTGGTGAGGGGTCTGGAGCACAAGTCTTATGAGGAGTGGCTGAGGGAACTGGGGATGTTCAGCCTGGAGAAGAGGAGGCTGAGGGGAGACCTCATTGCTCTCTACAATTACCTGAAAGGGGGTTGCAGAGAGGTGGGTGCTGGTCTCTTCTCCCAAGTGACAAGTGACAGGACAAGAGGAAATGGCCTCAAGTTGCACCAGGGGAGATTCAGGCTGGATATTAGGAAAAATTTCTTTACTGAGAGAGTGGTGAAACATTGGAAGAGGCTGCCCAGGGAATTGGTGGAGTCACCCTCACTGGAGGTGTTCACGGAACGTGTGGTCGTGGCATTGTGGGACATGGGTTAGTGGGCATGATGGTATTGGGTTGATGGTTGGACTTAATGATCTTACAGGTCTTTTCCAACCTCAGTGATTCTGTGGTTCTGTGATGTATATATCAAGCGTGTACAGACTTATGTACCTATCAATCTACTTCCCACCCAATCACAGAGACAGGTTAGAGAAAGCTCTCAGGAAGGACCATGGAGGTATATAGGTAGATAAAAAGAGGATGAAGGTGAATAGCTGGTAAAGGATAGGGACTCTTTCATGTTTCATTCTAAGCTTATTTTATCTCCGTTAAGAAATTGCCTTGCAAAATTCAAAGAAAAAACTAAGTTTCTCATAACTTATCTTGAGATGCAGCAACATCTTAATTTTCTGGTTTCTGGGCTGCAAGTGAGGCTTGGACAATTGAATGTCTTACCCTATAATCAGGTTCACAAGAATGAACTCCTGCAGTTTAACGTTGATGGTACATTGCACGGATAAAGCTTGTTGCAGGATCAGGGCCCAGTCATCAATATGCAAGACTTTCTCTATTAATATTTTTTTCATGCTTGACATGTAAGTACATTTTAGACAGTGAAATGTGTTTAGAGCTCTTAAACCTCTGTCTTTCAGCTTAAAATGACTGGAACACTAACAAAACTCAATTTCAAACATAACATTGTGCTTATTCTTTCTCAAAATCACTATTTAATTAGAAATTCCATTTGGGACAAAATTTTTCCATGAGACATGCTAAGTGGATCTAAAATGCTGAGGAAAAATAGCTTCTCATCTCAATTTCAGTACAGGGTTCACCATTCTCAGAGAAGTGGCTTTATTTGCATCAAAACTACTGTACATAAAACTCAGAATGTGCAGTGGCTGTTGAAACCATGCATCACATTTTGAAACTCACCTGTAGAAAATCCATCTAAGGCAAGGACTTTGTCAGATGCCAGAGAATTTTTTTTAAATTATATTTTTCCAATTTAAGAAAAGAATTATCTCCTATCATCCAAAAATGCTCTTTAACCATTATCTGAGAAAACCATGATCCAAAGTGAGAAGCAAGAAAAGCCGTTGGCCTGAAATAATGTTAACCAACTTGATGTTGTATCACATAATAAATAAAATATATGCTTTATTGTCCTTGAAGAATCCAGCCATCATCACCAAAAATATCATATAGAGTCTGAGCTTTTCAGTCCTTTATTGGTCTTGCATCACAAAATCAAACTGAGCAAACTGATCTCCAGAGTTCAGAGAACTCTCTATTAACAGGTGCTTTGTTTTCTTAAATTAAATGATTTCAACTTGATTGCTTTTGATCACTGCCACTGAGTGATATTACACAGGGGGCTGTTGTTGCAAAACAAGCCAGGTCCCAGGGTATCAAATTCTGCTTTCTCTCCCTCTGCTCTTGTGAGGATTTACCCTTTTAGAAATATGACATATTCATAATCAACACTAGCAAGCCAAGTTATGGAGAGTTTAATTTCTCACTAAAAAATTACTCTCAAGCATGCATAAGAAATTAATTAACTGAAAATTACCTATTCACTGCATTTAACTTTAAACATCATAGAGATCCCTATGTTAGGGATTTAGTCCACCTTTGTTATCAATGGAAAATGCAGTGTTCTTCCAGAAGGCAATTCTTAGTTCGAAAGTGAAAGAAGATTTTGAAGAAAATTCTTTTAAAGTAGAATCTATCAGCAAGTTTCTAATATTTTCATCCTAAAGAATTCCTTTTCTTGGTTTCCTTATCAGAATAGGGTGTCCCTCTTATATCCATATTAAACCATATCAAACCTTACGTATTTCTTCAATTTTGGCCTGGGTCTGACTGTGTGATTAGGTCTGTAACACTCACAGAAAGAAAGAATGATCTTAATGTTCTTCAGGGTGCTGTTTTATCAAGTTCTAGAGTGGATTACGATCCATTCAATATACGATGCCAGTCCTATGAGTTGATGAAGTTGCGTTAATCAATATATGTGGACTGGTGAGTGCTGTGTCCTTTTACATCTGGTGCATATTAGATTAGATACTCTATGTTTGGGGAATTTTATCTGAACCAGGTTTAAGAATGGGTCAACGTACTGTTAACATATACATGTCTCTGACATTTAAACAATTCCTTAATCTTTTAGGGGTTTTTTCCTTGATCTATTAGTTGTTTTTTTTTCTTCCTTATCTGTGATTGTTTCATCCATGTGATTAGATGATATTTTTTATCAAATACAGATGATGCATAAGTTGAGGAAAGCTACAAGTCAGACACTACATAGGGCAAACATAGTTTTGTGATAAGGTAAGAAAAAATTATTCCCCAATAGTGGCACAACTGGCTAGACTCGTTAGTAACAGAAAGATTATTTTGAATTGTTCTTTACCTTTTTGCTGCTATGATGCAAAGATGGTTTTCAATTTTGCAGTTACAGCAATCACAGATAACTTTAATAAGTTGAGATCGTCTTACCAATTTGAAAGACATCTTAAGCCCAGGGGAATATACATTTTGTGGGACAGCAGAGAACTCTTATGATGTTCTTAGTTTGTGTGCTTGGAGAGCGAGTAAGTCAAATCAGTGATGGCTAGGAAGAGCAGCAAAAGGCACAAGACTTTGTACACTTGCTAAGCCTGCAAAAAAGATCTGGAAAAGGAGGCAAGTTGTTCCAAACCTAGAACAGTACCACAGAAATTAAAAGGAGACCTTTGGGGCTGCTGATGTGGAAAAGCGGAGATTTCCTTAGGGAGGATTTCATTCTGACACATGGGACTGTAGGACTGGAGAGGGTTCTCCTCAGCACAGACTCAACCAACAGCCATGTCAGGCAATCCCATTCATACATTTAACAAGCACTACCTTTAGACTACTGAGCTTTGTCGCACCTAGCCTTTTCCTAGTAGAAAATTTTTTCATATAGCTGAAATGATCCTATACTCTTAAGATAGAACAAGTCCATGGTACCACTTTCCATTCTGTTTGCTGCTCTTAAGATAAATATAGAGAGGATCACAAGGAAGGATGTGCTTCCCTGCTATGACAGGTCGAGCTTATTAAAAGAATAAAGTGCAACAAAGTGAAATATTTGAGTATATTCTTGATACAAGGGTCACTTGAAGCTTGGAATTGAAAATATGGTAGTCATATATGTATGGTTAACTTAGCTAAAACAATCCACTCAAAAACCAGCTGGTTAGGACAGCCTCTCTGTGGAAATTACAAAGCCTAATACTACTTCTCTAAAAAAAAAAAGAAAGAAAACCAACTTTACTGTTTTTATTTAAAATTATTTTTTTAAAATATTGTCATAGTTCTGTAAATACCAATTACCATCTCCTTTCCTCTGGGTAAGTGAAAGCACAATTGTACATTACAGAATAAAATGTTTAGGGATTAAACGGACACTAAGGTAGTTGTTTAAGAAAAAAATTACAGTTGGTCAAATTTGAGAGCCTCTTAAAATATCTTAGCAAAACAATCTCAATTATTTCTGAAAAGTGAGTGCTAGACAAGCAAATAGTGTTAAAGAAAAAGCAGCCTGTGACAGAACTACATTTCTTTTGAGTGTTTCTTTGTTCTCTGTTACAATGAAAAAGAATTTTAGTTCTGCAAAATAAAAATGAACACATTTATCCAAAGAAAATGCTGATATGTTCTTCAATTCTGTAAAAGGGAGGACCAAACATACTCTAGAGGTTCATAAATGTGCATAATTTCAGTACATAAATTGTATAAGCAATTGTTTTTGTTACAAAAATAGAGTACACTAGTGATGAAAATTGTTTTAACGGGGTTGAAATAGTGATAGTTCACAGCATAACCCGTGCTAAGAACAAGCTATTTTGATATTCTGTTGGAAAGTCTTGTGTTAAGAAGAACTAATTCCTTCTAATCAATAATGTGTATTACCAGCCTAAGTTTTATCATGGTCAACAAGCCACGATCATAATCAGAGGGTATTCTGGCATCCAAAGTGATTGCAGAGGAATTACACAGATATAAATTCTGAAAGTTACATGGATGTTGTTTGCATCCCACAGAGTGTAAAATATAAATACCAAAAAATGATTTTTTTGGTAGGATTCAACAAATAAAGTCAGATAGCTAAGTAACAGTGGGGTTTTTCAATGTGACGGTAAAATAATTGTAAACTCAGAGAAGAGCAGAGGTGTGTCTAAAAAGAAAATAAATAATAAAAACATGGATTCAGATTCACTTGAAGTGCTGCACAGAGGAACGTTTTTAATCCAGCTGACAGAGCAACCGAAGGGAGTGGTTACTGAGGATGATTGTTCATTTAAGTGACTGGGATCTTCTATTGTCCAGCTTTACAAATTTTGTTAAATAAATTCTTTACATAAAAATATTACTACACCATGACAAATTATTTCATGATGATCTTTTCCAGTCAAAGGAAGTCTGGCCTTGACTTCCATCATGGATGCAGGTGGGGGAAGGGATTACAGGATGCACTCATCCAAGTTTTTATTTTTCATCTCCATTTGCATTCAGTGCTTACTTATATTTGGGCACCTGAACTAGAACTAATAATACTATTTTCTCTTTTCATATCAACTTAGGTGTTTTCCAGTTCTGAAAGTTTAAATGATGGTAGGTGGTCAAACAGGATTTGAGTGCCTGACTATTGATCCCTTATGTGAAATTTTCATCTCTCTTAACAGCCAAAATCATATGTAACATGGTTCTCATCTGAAGACATGGATCATCAGGTATCAGAATAAAAAAAAAACAAAAAAACCCCTCCAAACCCCAGACTCTATGTTTTCTTCTCCCCAGTCATTCCCTGAAGATTTGCAATGTTGTATTTCATATTATCATGTCTTGTCTTTAAGCAACACTCACCGAACTCTTACAATTATCCGTAGCACTGCCTGGCCACAGACCGAATTGCTTCCAGTACAGCTCCTATCATACAGAACAGTCTATCTGTGCCTATGTTCTTCAATTTTTTTAGCTTGTATATCTCTTAGAAAGAAAAAAAATCCATTTGCTCATACTACCTAATTTCTCTCTTTCTCAGTTCCTGTATTATTTGTTATTCAAATCTGTTACTGTCTAATTTAATAGTATGAAGTGCCTTTGAATACAATTTTTATGAAAGGTGCACTACTAAATAAAAAGTTGTATTGTTTATCAGAATTTATGTCTCCTATTTCTATGAACAATATCTCTGAATGACAACTTGCTACATTAAAATATTAAAGTCATTAAAGCCACTTTATTTAATCTACGGGAACAGCTTGCTTAATCCTTTTCAGTTCCTCATACTTTGTCTGTGTCAATGAATTGAGGTCAAGGAAAATACAAATCTTTCCTCACTCGTAGGATATCTCTTCTTGATTTCATGCTGCCAGTGGAATTTTCTCTTGGTCTCTCATGTTCCTAGTAGATACTACTATTTGTGTCTTTGAATTATTTCTTTCATTTACTTTTTTTTTTTTTTCAATTTCTGGTAGGTCATGCTTGTATTAAAGATAAGAAATTTTGGCAGTTAATATATAATATATGCCATAATAATGGTCAGTATTAGCAAGAATAATAATGAAATATTTGTATTGACAGGTATTTCTGTCAATAGACCTATGAGTTTAATTAAAAAAGGCAATATAACCCAATAGATCAAAGCAGTTGAGTAATAAAAATGAAAGCACAATAAGCAAACACAGAAAGTCTCACAAATAAAATACTCCATTAACCACCAAGAGGTAGAACAGCAAAAATATTACTTTACATTTGGACTGGAAAGCTCCCACAAAGATTCACATACAGAGAGCATGATTCTAGCACCTCTGCTGACATGGTTTCAGCCATCAGGCTTCAGCTGGAGTTGCTCTTGTGGGTCTTAACATAGACCAAAGGGGAACATAAAATTTTGAGTTGCAACAATATTTGAAACCTCCTTTCCGGGCTGAACCTTCATCTTATGCAGAGGAGATTAGGAAGCTTATGACACCAGAGTTTTTCTTTACAAGGGAAAGAGTATGAGGACACATTGGCATTTCTCAGAATAAATTGTTAAAGGAAGTGATTTTAGAATAAGTTGATAAAATCTATTATAGCAAATGTTCGAGTCCAGGTGGTATCTATATAAGAGTTTTAATATCAATGGATATTAAAAAAGTTTAGTAGGTATACCACTGGCTCAGGAAATCTGAGTACAGTGGTACAGGTGGAAGCTGGGAAGGTGTCCTGAAAAAGTATGTAGAGGGTGTAATTGTTGTCTATATATCCTGACCTAAACTCCTTCCCATGGTATCCCTTACTTTGGAAGGACAGACACAGGTCTATATGGACCTGTGGTCTTATCCAGTACACTTGTGATTCAGCAATGTAATATTTTCATACCTTTACTTATCTTTCCATGATTTTACCTATAAATTATAAATAATCAATTTTTTTTTTTTTTAAATTAGGATAGCTGATTTGTAATATTCTTGAATCTCTGTCCTGTATGCTTGATAATTAGATCCTGAATGAATTAATCAGTAGGTTATTAAATCATGCTGCTTGAAATTTATGTGCTCTCTTCCTCTGCCTGCAGTTGTCCCTCTACATTTTCCATGCCTTGCTGCACAGTATCTTAGCTCAAACAAGAGACCTGCAAAGAGTGTTATGCCCTACCTAGCCTTGTGTGTAGTCTGTTGGTTTAGATACTTTCTTCAAAGGTTGATGTAGTAGGTAAAAAGACCACAAAACCCAACAAAATCTCTCTAACTACTTAATAGACATTTATGATGCCAAGAATTTCTGAAACTAAAGAGGATGGCTTTCAAAATGTCAAGTTTTCCACTGTATTATTAATACGTTGTATGTGGTCTCCAAGACGAGAAGAAAAGTGAGCTTCTATGATGAATTAAATGAGGTATGTGTGGTGCAGATGCAGTCACATGCTCTTATCTGGTATGCGACATATTACACGAAGCAGGAGATGGGTAAATTGTGAGTCTTCATAGCCTAAGGCAGGATAAATAGAAAAGCTGTTATTTCGATGGAATAACTTTTCAAAAGGTGTACGAAGAAGATACAGGACGATTGTGTTTGAACAGAGTGACAGAGAAGATACAGGCTGACAGAACTCAGAAAGGCAAAGTCAGATTCCTGAATTATCCCACTCCCTCAATGTCAAAGGATGAACCTTATTCTTAGTAGTATTTGGAATCACATTTCGGTGTTGTATTTGCTTTTCAACTACTTGCTTTCTTATTTTCCTATTATCAGAATTAAACCTTTCCTTTGCTGAAATTAAAAAAAAAAAAAGAGAAGAGGATATCTTTAAGTATAATTGCTTCTTAAAGTGGACTCTGGTGATCATAAATCTGTAATGGATTTATTTCCTTGGATATAATAAATTCAGAAATGTAAGAAGGCTAACCTTCTGGATTCCTGTAACTTGAAATGTTTTTGCCTGTAAAAGAAATTAAGTTATTCTGAAGGGAGGTATTGTCATATACTAATAGAAGGGGTAAAGTCTTCACTAAGTTAGCACTTCCCTGATGAAGGAATAAACCCTGGGGTGACAACCCATAACTTCATGTAATTGCCTATTGTCACAGCCGTCAACAAGTTTTTGAATAAATGTTTTCCTGCTCAGTACTTTTCATATTTTTTAGAGATGTGCAAAATATGCCAAAGGGTTTTGGATCTTCAAGGCATTTACATGCAAGAACACCTAATTGATGAATCTCCAATAGGCTTGGTTATGAGACAGATAGGGAGTTGATCTACTTAACCAAGACAGGAGCAGGTCTTGATAGACCCAGACACAAAATTTCAGTTTCTTAAATATGTTTAATTTTGAAAATTTAGATCCCAGGGTATTGTGAAATGCCTCCTTAGGCTTTTGTTACTAAATTAATCCTAAAATATTTTCTGGATGCTTAAGTTTCCTATCCATACACATTCATTTGGGCCATGGTGCCTGAGGATAAGCAGCAAGCATGATGCTTTTTTGATGTGCTTTTTGGTATAACGCTAAAGGTTAGCTCTGCTTGGACCTCATCTTTGAGCATTATGAGTAGTTCTGGAGTGGGGAATCTGTGGACCCAAAGGTATCGTCTTGACTTCTTTACATACAAGCAAATATAGGTGAGTCATTTGCTGTAAATCAGTCTGAAAATTATTAGTAGAACCAAGAATATAATTGATGTATCTTCATTCTTGAGTGTTAACCTGTGTCACACTGGCATTTAAACATGATACAAGTCTGAAGACATATCAAAACTATTTGGCATTAGCTGCTGAAATTTCTGAGTCAGCTGTAAATGTTTTAAAGAAGAAAATGACAGAGGAGTTTATTAAAAATTGAGATGGATTTGATAAATAAGGATTATTGTTCGGCCTTTTCGTTATGTTCCTCAAACTTCTCTTTGAAGCAGCTGTTTCCTTTCTGTCTGCCAGACATAACCCGTGAAATGAAAATAAGTATGACAAGTGAGAAACCTCACACAGTCCTGCCATAGGTCTTGGAGACTGTTATCCTGAAGTTTCTTTCTCTTAGTTCTTTCTTTTAACTTTCAAACGTTTATAGAGCAGTCCTAAACACTTTAGACCGAAATAGGATGGCTACTATACATTTAATAGTTTCCATTTCTTGTCAATCACCTCAGGGTTATCCAAGTCTTCTGCCCTCTCAAGTCATAAAATATAGCTTTCTCTTTTTTTAGACATGGATCACAACTGTGACCACTAGAAAAACAGATGTAATACCTTACATATGTATTGGATATTTCACCCAAGGATCCGTTACACTCTGAATAATCTGGCAATGGCGTACTTGGATCACTAATCTACCGTTTTTTACAGTGTTGAAAAAGCTTATCTATTTTCTATTCCTTCATATATTTGTAATTTGTATAGTTAATTAGTTGAATATGTTTCCAAGTCCCCCAGTTAATTCTTGTAAATGAACTCCTCTATAAGCAGCTGAATGTAATTTTGCACATTTTTTTCATGTAGCTGAATCCAGGATAACGAGGATATGGATGAAAGTCCATCTGCGGGGTTGCCTAGGGTGAGACAGTCTGCCCCACGCATCACAACCACCTCTAATAAGACAAAAAGGAAGGCAATTGCCGTAGGCGATTCCCTCCTGAGGGTAACAGAGGGCCCAATATGCCGACCAGACCCAACCCCCAGGGAAGTCTGCTGCCTCCCTGGGGCCTGGGTGAGAGAGCTCACTAGGAAACTCCCTGGTCTGGTACGACCCACTGATTACTATCGCTATTGGTTTTGCAGGTTGGCAGTGATGAGGTTGAGCAAAGAAGCCTGAAAGGGATCAAGAAGGACTTCAGAGCACTGGGGAGACTGGTTGAGGGATCAGGAGCACAGGTGGTGTTTTCCTCAATCCCTTCAGCAGCGGGGAGGAACGCTGAAAGGAACAGGAAATGAACCTGGTCAACATGTGGCTCAGAGGAATTTTGGTTTTTTTGACCATGGGGCAGTCTACACGGCACCGGGCCTGCTGGGTGCAGACGGTGTTCAACTATGCTCAAGGGGGAAAAGGACCCTCGCTCATGAGTTGGCGAGCGTCACTGAGAGGGCTTTAAACTAGATTTGAAGGGGGCAGAGGATGAAGCCAGGCTACCTAGACATGAGTGTAGGGGTGGTGTGTCAGTGTCAGGGGCGAAATCGACATCCCAGTTCAAGTGCATCTATTCCAATGCACGCAGCATGGGCAGCAAACAGGAGGAGCTGGAAGCCGTTGCGCAGCAGGACAGCTGACGTAGTTGCCATCACAGAGACATGGTGGGACGACTCGCACGACTGGAGTGCTGCAATGGATGGCTCTAAGCTCTTCAGGAGGGATAGGCAAGGAAGGAGAGGCGGTGGGGTGGCTCTGTACGTCAAGGAGTGTTTTGATTGTATAGAGCTCAATGATTGTGATGACAGGGTTGAATGCTTATGGGTAAGGATGAGGGGGAAGGCTAACAAGGCGGATATCCTGCTGGGGGTCTGTTATAGACCACCCAACCAGGATGAAGAAGCTGACGAAGTGTTCTACAAGGGACTGGCAGAAGTCTCACAGTCACAAGCCCTTGTTCTTGTGGGGGAGTTCAACTTACCAGATGCCTGCTGGAAATATAACACAGCGAAGAGGAAATAGTCCCGGAGGTTCCTGGAATGTGTGGAAGATAACTTCCTGACACAGCTGGTAAGGAGGCCTACCAGGGGAGGTGCCCTGCTTGACCTGCTGCTTACAAACAGAGAGGGTCTGGTGGGAGAAGTGATGGTTGGAGGCCGTCTTGGGCTTAGTGACCATGGAAAGATAGAGTTCTCATTTCTTGGCCAAGTAAGGAGGGGGGTCAGCAATACCACTATGATGGACTTCCGGAGGGCAGACTTCGACCTGTTCAGGACACTAGTTGGGAGGGTCCCTTGGGAGACGGTCCTAAAGGGCAAAGGTGTCCAGGAAGGCTGGATGTTCTTCAAGAAGGAAATCTTGAAGGCGGGGGAGCAGGCAGTCCCCATGTGCTGTAAGAAGAGCTGGCGGGGAAGACGGCTGGCCTGGCTGAACAGGGAGCTTTTGCTGAGACAGGGAAAAAAAGAGAATTTATCACCTTTGGAAGAAGGGGCAGGTAACTGAAAAAGAGTACAAGGACCTCGTTAGGTCATGCAGAGAGGGAATTAGGAAGGCGAAAGCCCAGCTAGACCTCAACTTGGCCACAGTCGTAAGGGATAATAAAAAATGCTTCTATAAATACATTAACAACAAAAAGAGAGCCAGGGAGAATCTCCATCCTTTACTGGATGTGGGGGGGGAACATCATCACCAAGGATGAGGAGAAGACTGAGGTACTTAATGCCTTCTTTGCCTCAGTCTTTAATAGCCACACCAGGTATCCTCAGGGTATCCATCTCCCTGAGCTGGAAGACAAGGATGGAGAGCAGATGAAACTCCCCGTGATCCAGGAGGAAGCAGTTAATGACCTGCTATGCCACCTGGACACTCACAAGTCTATGGGGCCTGAAGGCATCCACCCAAGGGTGCTGAGGGAGCTGGCGGAGGAGCTTGCCAAGCCACTCTCCATCATTTATCAACAGTCCTGGTTAACAGGGGAGGTCCCAGATGACTGGAGGCTTGCCAACATGACACCCATCTACAAGAAGGGCTGGAAGGATGATCCGGGGAACTACAGGTCTGTCAGCCTGACCTTGGTGCTAGGGAAGATTATGGAGAGGTTCATCTTGAGGGTGCTCACGGGGCACGTGCAGGACAACCAAGGGATCAGGCCCAGACAGCACGGGTTTATGAAAGGCAGGTCCTGCTTGACCAACCTGATCTCCTTCTATGACCAGGTGACCCGTCTAGTGGGTGAGGGAAAGGCTGTTGGTGTTGTCTACCTGGACTTCAGTAAACTCTTCGACACTGTCTCCCACAGTATTCTCTTGGAGAAGCTGGCAACTTGTGGCTTAGACAGGTACACTCTTCGCTGCGTTGAAAACTGGCTGGATGGCCGAGCCCAGAGAGTTGTGGTGAAAGGAGTGAAATCCAGTTGGCGGCCGGTCACAAGCGGAGTCCCCCAGGGCTCAGTTTTGGGGCCGGTCTTGTTTAATATATTTATCGATGATCTGGATGAGGGGATCGAGTGCTCCCTCAGCAAGTTTGCAGATGACACCAAGTTGGGAGGGAGTGTTGATCTGCTCGAGGGTCGGAAGGTTCTGCAGAGGGATCTGGACAAGCTGGATGGATGGGTCGAGGCCAATTGGATGAAGTTCAATAAGGCCAAGTGCCGGGTTCTACACTTTGGCCACAACAACCCCAGGCAACGCTACAGGCTTGGGGACGAGTGGCTGGAAAGCTGCCCTGCAGAAAAGGACCTGGGGAGTGTTGGTTGAGAGCCGGCTGAAGATGAGCCAGCATTGTTCCCAGGTGGCCAAGAAGGCCAACAGCATCCTGGCCTGTATCAGAAACAGTGTGGCCAGCAGGAGTAGGGAAGTGATCGTGCCCCTGTACTCGGAGCTGGTGAGGCTGCACCTCAAATACTGTGTTCAGTTTTGGGCCCCTCACTACAGGAGGGATATTGAGGTGCTGGAGCGTGTCCAGAGAAAGGCAACGAAGCTGGTGAGGGGTCTGGAGCACAAGTCTTATGAAGAGCAGCTGAGGGAACTGGGGTTGTTCAGTGTGGAGAAGAAGAGGCTGAGGGGAGACCTCATCTGTCTCTACAACTACCTGAAAGGAGGTTGCAGAGAGGTGGGTGTTCTCCAAAGTGACAAGTGATAGGACAAGAGGAAATGGCCTCAAGTTGCGCCAGGGGAGATTCAGGCTGGATATTAGGAAAAATTTCTTTACCGAGAGAGTGGTAACACACTGGAATAGACTGCCCGGGGAGGTGGTGGAGTCACCCTCCCTGGAGGTATTCAAGGAATGTGTGGACGTGGCATTGTGGGACATGGCTTGATGGGCATGGTGGTGTGTGGTGTGGTTTTTTGTTTGTGTGTGTTGGGTTTTTTTTGTTGTTTGTTTTTGTTAATAGTTGCACTTGATGATCTTACAGGTCTTTTCCAACCTTAGTGATTCTGTGATTCTGTGATTCTGTGATTTGCTTGTTAGCTGTCAAACACAGGTGGCATGTACAGAGAAACCTATTTCTTACCATGACAAGTTAGATCTGTGCAATGCCAGATGTGTACACCAGATAACATGTTTCCAGGTTAGTGGTGATTCAGTATGAAAGTGCAAGCTTGTCGCAAATAGTTATTAAAAACAAAAAAAAAAAATTAAAAAGTTTCCTAATTTTACATAGTGGTTATACATTACAATTTGTGGAACCTCTAAAAAGGGAACTAGCATTTTCTAAGTGTCTTGGAGGTCAAAGGAGCTGTACAATTTTAGTAGGAGCTGGAATCCATTGAATAATGTCTTAGTCCACTAATGAAAGCTCATGAACATTATTATTTCTAAGTGCAACCACATGTTTGAAATGGGTACTTAGTGTGCTTTAGATATGAAGATCTCCTTTAGTTTTGCAATACCTCAAGCACAAAAACTTCTAGAGGCATCATTTGAAAGGGGATTTGAAAACTTCTGATACTCAAGCAACGACACAACAGTAACTATTCTCATTTTGCCAAAACCCCCCTCTGATTTCAAAGTCCTTCCTGTCCCTTCCTGTGCATGGTGCAAATGTCAGTGGCATGGAAAAATACTTCAGAATTTTTCATGTCATGTTCATTTTTGTGAAAGGTGTTGCAGCATATGTCCATTCCCACCATACTGGTAAAACTGGTTCATGGGGATAAAAATTAGGTAGATGCTTAGGAAGGGAGTATAATTCAAGTATCTGAATTAAAAAATTGTCAAATTTTGGACTGATCCTCAAAGTTACTTTGCAGACTATGAAATGAATAACACTGAGGTATTGCTATTAAAATAGGCTCAGAACCATACTGGCTTTTGATTTTTTTTTACTTCCTGCTTATGTGATAAGGAGGTCTGGCAGGTCAGTTCTTCTGTCTGGGTGCCGTAAATGCCTTTGAAAAAAATTTGCAAAATTTATTGTTTACATTTCAATTTTAAACTCTATACTTTAAAAAATTTTAAAATTATTTCAATATGCAGTTGGATACTCATGTTACCTTCACAGAAATATTAAAAACAATTTGTAAAGGAGGCTTTCCGAATCCGTGTAAACCTAAGGCAGAGCACTGAGAAAATGTGAGAAAACATTACTGAATCTCATGCTGCGAGTAAAAGATTTTCCTTAAAATATTATTATTATGTTACGAACATTTCTACTAAGTTTCCATAGCACTGGATGCCCTATTCAACTTAGGTGCTTTTATTCACATCTGGTTGTAAGAACATGCAGTCACTTTCTGACCAAAATTGATTATGACTTGATCTAACCACTTATCCAAGAGGAACAGAGCTAAGTAAGGCTAAGTCTACACAGACACCTGAATTTCCCCTTGAACTCTCTGAAGTCCCTTAATTTGACTTACATCCATGTACAAAGTCTCCAACTCATGTAGAAATTGAACTCCATAGTTGAAAATCTGCCACATAGGTGGAATAAGTAGCCACTACCCTAGTCAAGAGCCAAAGTGCTCCCTTTTCATACTGTATGCATGTGAAAGTCAGTATCGGAATCCAAACTTTTGGACAAAATTACATATTCTGCCAACTCTTACTTTCCTCGCCACCTTTTTAAAGCATCCAAGAAAAGGCTGCGTACTTCAGAGTATAGTCACAGTGCCTTCAGGCTGAGAAAGGAAGTAGTACTGTTATTCTGCTGCTGTGACCACAGTTTCCTACTTACCTCCCACTATCACCTCCCTTCTGTTGGTATAAGCAATTATAAAGCTACATAACAGACCAGATGTGGTCTGTTAATCTAAATTAATACTATCTTGATGAATAAAAACAAATGATTAAAAAAAGCATTCAGAAAGGATGTTTTTGCTAGCACACGGAGGGCAGGAGTGAGAATTAGATAAGTTGTTTGATCTTAATGCTGACGTATGCCAACTTAAAGAGATAGGAAAGCCATCCTGTAAATGTAGTTTCGTTAAGTGGTAAGAAAATTAAAGGTGTCATTAGGCCATGTATTCATTTCCTTTTTTGCAGATGAGACAACACTTCTGAGTTAAGAGCATGATGCATAACAACAAGGTCAAAAATTAGTGTAAGTACTACAAAACCACCTGCCATGTGGACAGGCCTAACATGAGAAAAAGAAACAAACCCCAAACATTACTTTTAACCATAATTTATTCAAGCTGCAGTTCTGCATCATGAAGCAGCACAAATGAGCTGATGAACTACTGCAAGGGTAATGACCATTTATACTGAATCTGCTGCCCAGAGAGAGAGTCCAAGCCTTTGGACACAAAAAAGAAAGATTTGTAAAGATTTGTAAAGATTTTCTTCAGATCAGACTTCTCCATTTCAAGCAAAAGGCAGCTGTATGTTTTTGTGAGTAATAGTCCAAATCCCAAGCTCCAGTGCCTTTAGGCTTTCTCCTCAGGTAGTGCAGCATATACATTGCCATTTGCTTAGGGTTTTTCACCTATTATTGATGAATGCAAATATCAGAAAGCACAGATCTGTTGTAATGTGAAAATAGAAATTATAGACCTTTTTGAAATAGGTTTGGTCAGGTATGCTGTGCTAATCTTTTCGTTCTGTGGCAAACCTTGTAGCTGGGTCTGAAGATATCTTAATGGGTCTGAAAGGAGGTGCATGTGAACCTTGCTTGTCTAAGGAAAGCAGCTGTAATATCACCAGTATTTCCAAAGGCTGTATTTGTGGGTCACTTCACTGAACACAAATTTTAACATTTAAGGTGGCCCTAGAAGCACTCTACAGCTGTGCTAATTTCAAAGTTGAAAGGCTTGAATTAAGTTATCATCACTACCGCTTCTTCTTAGGGTTGGCTTAGCAAGTACAGCATCCATGCTTCAGGAATACCTTCAGGAATATTTTACCACAGCATGATGAGACACTTTATTGTTCTAAGAATATATCATCTTTTCTGGGATGGAAGTTAGCTACAGAAGAGCCTGGCCACATTATTGCCAACATATGTATGGCAATGTAATAGTTTATTTGGGTCCACCTTGAAAATGTAATCCTGCACAAGAAAGTATACAGATGCGGAGAAAACAGTAGTGCTGGGCTTACCTGGAGATATTTGCTGGATCATATATTGCTATATGATTTTAACAGCTTGATTCTGTTCTTCAGATCCTGCTCTGCCCTTTTAGGACCTAATCCAAAGCCCACTGAAGCCTCTAGAAATAGGTGCCATTAATCAAAAACATACAGTGGATCAAGTCCTTACCTGAAATTTGTGCAAGATTCAGCATTTTACTCAGCATATGAAACACATAGTTGATTAGCATCCATTTTTATCCTACTTTAAATGCAATGACAGCAGGTAATGCAAAGTGTGGTAAAAAGTGTACTACATTTCAGTTTTCAGATGTTCATGATGCTGTGGGTAAACATCACCCAGATAAACTACTGCTAAATTCTTCCTTCGCAGCTCAGTTAAAAAAACTATGTGTCACTGGCAGGAGATAACAGCAATTGCCAGTTATTTTTCTTGATTAATTTTGCCAGCTTGTGTTATACTGTCCTCTTTATCTATTACTTATATACCATGTATTGTCTGACACACATTTAACTATACAGCTACAAATCACAACACATTTTTATAAACAAGACAGTATGAAAATGCAAAAGAGCTATTTATAAGCAACAAACCTGGAATCAGCATATGAAGGCCGCACAAGTTATCCCTGAAACCTACCAGTATAATGTGTTGTAATAAAATACTTTCTCAATAACTTGCAAAATAATCTATGTCTTGGTCACAAAAAAAAAAAAAAAACAGTTAATAAAATAAAATTACATACTGTTTTACTCCCTCTAACCTCAAAATAAATCTCTTGGAGGTTCATAGAAGAGAAAAAATGCTCCATAGGAGCAGACTGAGTAATTTGGCACAACTTTCAAACATCACTAAGCACATCTTAGCGAATGAATGAGAAACTTCCTGGTGTGTTACTATTTGACATATGCATAGTATGGATAGTCCAAGAGGCATAGTAACAAATTTCAGGCATGCCACATGGACTTTGCTTCTTAGAAATTCTTGACAGAGAAGGGTGAAATACTTACAGTTTTTCTGCAAAAATTACAGGCTCAGGTCAACTTTTTACCATATTTTCTTGATTGTTTCATCAATAACAAAAATCTTTTGAAGAAAATGTAAAAATAATTTATACTATTTTTTCAATATCTTTTGAATTTAAAGTAACCTTATACTGTAAATTCCCTTTCCTTTTACATATATATATATATATAAATATATAAAAGTTGTGCTTTTTTTAGACTCACTGTTTTCCACTTACTAGTTCTGCAATGAAAGTGAGACACCAGTTATGGATACAGATGTAATTCATAGCACATAAGTGATCTATAATCAGTAAAAACTCATTTGAAACTTGGTTTGTAGGAGTGTGGACAAGTATGTGCTCCATTTTTCATCTTTCAAATATAAGAGGGAGGTAAGATGAAGGAAGTGTGATGGTTCTGTCTTCTGTTTAACCACTCCCATACATAAAGGGTACTTGAAGCCTGAAAATATGAAATAAGGAACTGTAAATACATGGCTCCCCAGAAAGCTTCTGTTCTTAATAGGAAAGGTAGTCTAGGAACTGGTTTATAATCAGACGTCAGATATGGACTGTAACATGGTATTAGAGGCCATTGTCATCTTTCTTGACGTTTAAAAGGTACGGCATTTGTTCTATCCACCTCTTTCCCCACTTTCTAAATTGATTTGCTCTCATGGATTCTTGTAAGACTGCAACATAACCCAAATACTGCTTCAGAACACCATTTTTTTTCTAAGTTTGGATTTTTCTAAGCAGACAGAACCTACTCAAGATTATGGAATTTTCCACTTTTCTTGAAAAAAAGTGAAAATAATCAGAATTTATGAAGGAATAGTTCAATCATGACAAAGCTGTCTGAATTATAAACTTACAATATCTGTATCATCTACTGTTTCTCTTGCTTCTGTTCAGCAAATATTGATACCTGCTAAATATCTATCAGTTTCAGAGCTTGGCTGGTATGAGATGTCTGCTGTTATTGTTGAAAACAAGGCTTTCTAATTCCTTTTTTTTTTTTTTTTAGCAAAGTGACTTACAGTATATGTCAAACATAATTTCTTTCTGTGGCCATTTTCTGGTTTGCGATGTTACTCATGCCTTTTAAAGCAAATGTTGTAGGAAAATATGTAAGATAGATAGCTAGGCAATGTTCATTGTATTGCAGTAAGTTTTTATGTTTTATTTTTTAGTACAAACAACAAGATAGAGATCATTTACTTGTTTAGAAAAGAAAGTATTTTGAGCAATGTAGGAGGAATAATTCCTACACAGTTCCTTGTTTTTTCATTATTTAATTTTAATATTACTGCAACAAATTGAGCTGCGTATGTTCATATGTAAAGAAAAATGAATGTTCTCCTGAGTTTCAGGTTTGTTTTAAGCATATATACCCTGGGGGCTTTTCTCGGTCTCAGAGGGCTTTAGTAAACCAGAATGAATACAACAGGATCTAGGAAGAAATGTTAATGAACTGCATCACAAAAAGAAAAACAGAAGATAAAATGCTATAATGTAATGTTCACAAAACCACTGGCATAAAACGCATGATAGAGATTACTCCTACAATGTATTGGAACTTTTCCCGTAGTAATTTAAGCAGTATTTGTGGAGCTAGACATGAGACTCTTAATCTGGAGAGAAGCCACAAACCTAACGCAATTTGAAGCATGTTAAAGTAGAGGTGCTATCTGCTGTATCCTGAGAATCTAATTCTCTGCATGCAGGTGAGTGTTTTGCAAGATTATGCAAATGCGTATTTGATACATGCACTACTATGTAGGTGTGCCTGAATCCTAGGCGGGTGCATATCTGTAGCAGTGCATAAGTTTCTCCAAGTGTGTGAGAACACCTTCAGGAGTTACACACAGTTGTTCATCTGTAATTTGAGAATTGCACACAGTCTTCTATGCTGAGAGGGACTTTGGAGTTAAAGACTCATGAATTCATATGCTAGTATGTTCATAGCCTGTAGAACTGAATGGTGTTATTTTTTTGTTAGGTGTGTAGGGATGTGGGTTGAATGATTGCAGTATCAAGAGGTCTTTTGATTTCCCCTTCACAGAATCTCAGAATAGTTGAGATTGGAAGGGACCTCTGGATGTGATCTGGTCCAAACTCCTGCTTAAGTAGTCACCTAGACCCAGTTGCCCAGGACCATGGCCAGACAGCTTTTGTATCTCTCCAAGGGGGGAGACTCCAAAACTGCTCTGGGCAACCTGTGCCAGTGCTCAACCACCCTCACAGTAAAAAAGTGTTTCTTGATATTCAGAGGAACTATCTGTATTTCAGTTTGCACCCATTGCCTCTTGTCCTGTCACTGAGCACTACTGAAAAAGGCTTAGATCTGTCTTTACACTCTCCTTTCAGATATTTGTTCACATTAAAGAGACTTCCCCCCAAGCCTTCTCTTTTTTAGGCTGAACAGTCCAAGTTCTCACAGCCTTTCCTCACAGGAGAGATGCTCCAGTCCCTTAATCATCTTTGTGCCCCTTTGTTGGACTCTCTCCAATGGCCATCTTGCACTGAGGAACCCAGAACTGGACACAGTATATTCCAGATGTAGTCTTACCAGTGCTGAGTAGAGGGGAAGGATCACCTTCCTTTTTCTTCTGGAAACACTCCTCCCAGTGCAGCTGAGGACACCATTAGGCACCTTTATCACAAGAGCACGTTGCTTGCTCATGCTCAACCTGGGGGCCACCATGACTTCCAGGTCCATTTCTGCAAAGCTTCTTTCCAGCTGGGTGGTCCCCAGCATATATTTGTGCATGGGGTTGTTCCTCCCCAGGTGCAGAACTTTGCACTTCCCCTTATTGAACTTCATTAGGTTCCTGTCAGCTCATTTCTCCAGCCTGTTGAAGTCCCTCTGGACGACAGCTTAACCCTCTGGGAGATCAGCCACTCCGGCCAGTTTTGTATCAATAGAAAACTTGCTGAGGGTATACTCTACCCGATCATCCAGATCATTAATGATGATATTACACAGGATTGGACCCAGTATTGACCCCTGGGTTACACCGCTAGCTACTAGCCTGCAGCTAGACCTTGTGCCACTGATCACCACCCTCTAGACCTGGTCATTCAAACAGTTTTCAATCCACCTCACTGTCCGCTCATCCAGCGCATACATCAATAGCTTCTCTATGAGGATCTTGTGGGACACAATAGGAAATCCTTACTGAAGTGAAAGTAGACAATATCTATGGCTCTCCTCTCATCTACCAAGCCAATCATTTCATCATAGAAGTTTATAAGGTTGGTTAAACATGACTTGAGCTTTGTGGTTCCATGCTGACTACTCCCAATCACCTTGTTGTCCTTCATGTGCCTAGAAATGGTTAACAGGATTAGTTGTTCGATCACCTTCCCAGGGATTGAGGTGAGGCTGACTGGTCTGTAGTTCCCTGGGTCCTTCTTCCTGCCCTTTTTTGAAGGTAGTAGTGACCATTGCTTTCAACTTGCTTGAACAGCAAGTTGCTTGAAAAGGGAAGAAAGAATGGAGGGCTATGACTGACAACAATGTCTATCAGCTGCTTGAGCAAGACAACTAAACAGGGGTGAACACAGGATTCAGCTCATTAAACTTAGTCATCTAGTGCCATTTTAGATGTGCTAGGGTTTCATGCCTCATATTCAGCTGCTTCTTCAAAGGATCTGTGTCTCCCGTGCATCATATGTCATATAAGCTAGTCCCATGCAATTATTCTAGGGTCAAAAATGGCATGAAATCTCTACAGTTAGGCATTTGAAACACTCTCCAAATGTTGACTGAGTTACTATCTTTCTGAGCTTCCTGGAAGATATGAAGTTTCACTACTTTACAGACTGGACTACATGCACAGCTCATAAAAATGAATGTATGATATGACATCCTCTTCTATGATTTTTCTTCTATGAAACTGCTTTTCTATGTCAGTCACCTAGGAGTTTTTTCTCTGAATGATATGAAATGTTTATATTATTATCAGAAGATTTACAAATCTCTACAGTTTCTAAGAATTACTGTACATCAGGTGTTCTACCTTCAAGGCATATTTTCACTTTTCCAATATTGTACTATGTTACAAAATGTATATATTAATTCCAGTGGCATTTCATTTGGATAATCCCATCTGTTTTAAGTCTCACCTTGCCCATTATATTATTTGAATTTCTCCAGTAATTTTGTACTGCCAATTTTGCTGACTAATAAATGTGTTAATTCACCATGAGTCATCATGTTCTTGCTATTATAGATTGCAATTTCATACACATTGCACGATGTTATTAAAATCTTCACATGGATAGCTCTTCATTGATGTTGACTATAAATTAGGCTTAAAATGATAATGTGCTGCCATTAGAGGCTTCAAAAATTTAAATGACCTTACTAATTGCATTGTGTTTTGAATTTACAGCAATTTATTTCAATTTAGAAAATTGCTTAGTTAGAAAAAAATAAAATCGGCATCCAGAAATAAAGAAACATATCCTAGCTTAATTCAAGTTACCATTCTGCAAGTATGCCAGATTAATCTCAAGTTCCTTTATGTAGTTTCTTAGCTTTTACTTTGTACCTCTCTTGTGCTTGTATAAAGAGCAGGGTGGAGAAGCAACATTAGGAATGTTAAATGGAGAAAATCAGTAATGCCAAAATGAACATCAATTTGTAATCAACAAATTAGAGCTCGGCACATAGTGAAAGTGACAGAGAGAAGCAGGCAGTCCTGAAACGTACACATCAAGGTTATGCTCTGACAGCTTTGATAAGTGGCACCAGCCAGGACTCCCATCAATCAGGTATTCTCAGCAGAAGCTGCAAACACTGAATTAATTTTGTGAAGTAATCACTATTCGCTAGCCAGCAGAATGAAATTGTCTCATTTGTCTTTAGACATCACCTCACCTGATCTTTGAACCTAAAGCTGTTGCTGTTGTTAATAACATCTGTTATTATACTCTGCTAATGCCCAGTTGTAGCAGACCTATTTGTGGTGAATACTCTACAAATACCCTGCTGGAAACGACCCTTGCCCAAGATAGCCTGCAGTCTAATTTGAAACAAATTCAATCAGTGCATATGATAAATGAAGGAGGAAGAGATATCTTGAATCTTACTATGAAGTGAGGTAATACATTATTCAAAGCAAGTAAAAGGTAAAAGAAAAGTCACTTTAATCTATAAACTTGTCATGAACAATGGTTATTGAAAGAAAATGTGTAATGGGGTCAGAAAAGTCATGCAAGTTAAGCTCGTAATGAACTGAAAAAAAGCTTCTGATTAGAAGCTTTCAGGTAGCCTGGTGAGGTTGCAGATATCAGCATAAACTCAGTGTAAATGTTTTTAAGATGAGAAAAAATGTCTATATAGTGAACCATCTGTGACTTGATTTGATACCTTTGTGGACATTGCTTCTCTGAAGAGCATTTTATTCAGTCTTTGCTTTTGCACTTCTTCCTGAAATGCTTCTACATAGGCATTTAAACTGTCTTGGAAGCTGAGGAGCTGTAGTTCAATGGTTGGGTCTGTACTATGTAAGAATTACAATGCTCTGACACTCTGGGAATTTTTGAGGGTAAGCACTACATTTTCATGCCTGCTTCTTTGGACATCCAGCATAGCTCAGCTCTGACCAGATAAAACAAGTAGAACATTTTTAACCATAATGATATAGTGTATGCACCCCAACTTAACCACTGGCTGTTGGTTTGATATTAATACAATGCTGTTCTATTATTACAATATGGGGTGGAATCTACCTGAAGATATCAATTTCTTGGTTATCTTCAATCTGCTTTAGTTTGCTGAAGCAAATCAAGCTTAAAGCAGCAGCCAGACAATGCAAAGATCAATGTCCCAGCAATATAACAGGTTTCCCAAAATCTATAATGGCTACTTGAAAATTTTTCTTGCAGTTCACAGAAGGAAATTAGAAGCATGATGAATATGACTTCCTGCCTTTCATTTTCCTGAAATCACTGTCCTACCTTTAGGTGGCAAGATGTGCTGTACTGATAACCAGGTAGACCTGGTAGCTATGCTGTATTTGGTCACATGCAGAAGTGAATGGATGTCTGGCAGGTTTAGTAACGGGTAGAATATCTGATTGGAGATCTGAGGATGCTGATGCAGTTACATAATAGTTGCATTTTTTTCTATTTCAGTGCCACAGTTGGGACCCAACAAATATGGTTCTTATCTGTTAGTGTGTTTAGACAGGAAGTAATTTCATTATGGTTTTTTTAAGGTTTATATGAGCAGAATAGATTCTCATTTAGCCATAGAGACAACAAAATAACTGGCCATGGTTTTACCCATGTATATATTTATCATAAGTTGGTAATGAATAGAAAGGATGGACTAATCTTTTTTTGAAATTTTACAAACTATGCAGAGGATTCCACTCTGTATAGAATATACACAGCTTGTATACATCTATTATTCCTGCAACAAGGCCTCTTTCTCTATCTCTGTCAGGTGTGGATGATGTTGTAAGACTTCATACGTTCATCCATGATTTCTTGGCATCTTTACTACTTTCACCAAGCTGTGTAATATCTAGAAATCCTGGAATTATCCACTTCTGAGTGTTACAGCTGAGTCTTAATAGGTTTATGCTTCTAGGATGTGCTGAACCTATTGCACATGCATGTCATTAACTGAAATCCTGAACTGAAGTTTAGAAAAATCCAGAGTTCTTCAAGAACAGCAGAGCCATCAGAATGGATCTGTATCAGAAGATTATGTGGATGGAGCCAGGACTACAGTGCTGTTAAATTGTTATTCCTGATTAATCAAGGAAGATGAAGAATGGGGACAGTTAAAATGAAGATTTAGAAAGGGCTGATGCTGCTCTGCTGTTACGATCCAATAGAAGCCTTGAAATCCTGACAATCTGAAGTACCAAACATGAGTGAAACAGCTCTTCTGTGCTCCTCTTCTTTATGCTAGGCACATACTGGGGAATCTCCTTTTTGTTTGCATTGGTATACAGAACCTGTGTGGAACAGAGACAGTTTTTTCTTCCTGCAAGTCACCAGCTAAACAAAGCTCTTATGTATCCACTCTCATGACAGGTGAACTGCAGTAAACTAACTCTCAAAATAAGTGGATGCTTCTACTCTCCTGCAAACTCGAGCTCATGTTGCAGTACACCATGGTGACATGGAGAGCTACATCTGGGATGATGATATCAGAAGCAGTTTTTTCATTTGGGGGGTTTTGGCTCTGCCACTGGTAAGTTGGGTATCTTTAAACATGACACTTAATTTTTCTGAAGCTTCCTCATCCATACGAGGCCTCTTTAAAATATTTTGAAATATACTAGCAAAAAGTCATATTCATATGAATGTGTGTGTGGGTATAAACTAATTAAAAAAGATAGATAATAATAATGATGACAAAAATAAATAATTTTTACATGGCCTGCAAATATTAAGGATATTATTTAACCATATATAGAACCATTCCTGTGTTTTGTATGAAAAAATTAACTTCCTCTTACTGTGTTATGCAAATTGCTTTGACTATTTTTAGCAAATTGATATAGCTATAATCCTTTTGCTATGTTTGGTCTCCCAAAGACACTTAGGTACCTTAAGTTTGGTTTCTGACACCAGATATGAGGTAACAACATAACAGGAATATGTATGTATGCATGTATTAACATGAATAATAACGGCATTTTTAAAGATGTTTCTATAGGTCCTGCATCTCCAGCTAACATGAAATGAAAAAGTAAGCCAGAATTACTTCTTGCAGATTCCTCCAAACTCTTTCTTCTTTGGACCCTCTATCTTTAAATTTCCTGTAAAATTTAGTTCAAATTACAGCATTAGTTCTCCTCAGGCTAGACTGTCTTCCTAGCTCTTCAGTAAATAACTCCTTAGGAGCGGAGAGCAGCTGGAAGAGTGGTTAGGAGTTGTTTTAATCACCAGACAAAAATCCATCTCTTCCAGCTTTGATGCCTGTGGGTAACTGGGAGCTATTTTATTTGCATTAAATTTGCATGACTTCCTACTGCCTTCTGCAAGCCCTTTCCTCTTGCAGCCTGTGCTTCTGCTTTCCTCCCAAATTTCATGTAGGTTGCCAAGGTATGACCCCAAGATTTTGACTGTATTAATTGTATTCGTGCTACTTATGAGTCCATCCATATCTGGATAGTGAAGAGAAACTTAGAAAATCAGAATATTACTAATGATGGAGAAACAGCAGTGTAAAGTTTTTTGTAAGCTGAGTTAAGAGCAAAATGGAAATGAACAGCCTACAAAATATAGCTGAAGAAAATTAATGAAAGTTTTCCTAAGGAAAGATCTGATACCTGTTTCCTTCATCTACACAGTCCTTCCTTCTTGCTGCTTGTAGAAAGGCTAAGGGAGGGCACAGAGAACTCTATTCAGGCTGATAGTATACACAGGAAGTAATAGAGTTGTTAATGCCCCATTGTTTTACCACAAGTTGAAAAATCAGTCTGGTATTTGGTGCAATAACTCATTTTACAAACACTGAGGCAGACAGACAGCCACAGAGGTAAGTCAGTCCATAGTCAGAGCTTGGCAGGGCATCATGGTACAGGAATTGGCACTCTGAGTGTTTGATTTGGCTAAGTCATGCACCCCTAGATGAAAGGGGAAGGATTTCTCCTCTTCCCCCTGCCCCAGGATGTCTTACATGCTATTATTGTTCATTTCAAGACTCATATGTACTAAAGACATGCTCACGGTAATTTTTCAAATACCCTGTTGGTAAATGAGCTTCGCAGTATGGCACATATCCCACTCTTCTGATGCCTATTTCCTAACTAACTAAATTGTTTTGTTCTGCACAACCTATTGTTTCCTTCTTTTCATTTCTCTTCAAAACAAATAATACTGCATTTAGAAAAGTGGTATTTTTGAAATTAAAAACAATTAACCTCATATGTCCTCTAGGGCTTACAGGATAGCATACATCCTGTTGTACATCTCCAGATGGCTCTCATTTGGATGAGAGCGTACAGCACACTGGATTTGGAGATCCTGCACTCTCTGTTAGTGGCTCAGTAAAATTAAAAAACTTGTCTTTTGTTCTGGCACTGGTTACAGCAGTTATGACCGGCAGTGTGTTGAAAATAATCTTTTAATAATGAGGAAGGAGCACAATAATTCTAAATTTACCAAAAATTGTATAGGCAAAGATTGTAGCTAGATTATCCTGGATTCCCTTTCCAGGGCAAAAGAAGGGGCTAAGACATCTTCTTGCATGTGTGTGTGAGATGCACACAGAGACAGCCACAATGAATCCAGGATGATTGTTCAGAATTAATGCCACCTCTACAAACAAAAGCTGTGAAGATGCCACAAAAGCTAACACTACCTCGCTATCATGCAGGAAAAGGCTGCACATCACACCTCTTCAGAAGGTGGCAAACCTGCTGTTCTAATTTACATTTCTGCCCTATTCAGGTTTCTGTTATCATTACACGGTGCAAGCCAAGGCTAGAAGTGAAACCATGAATGTTGGCATCCCTCAGAGAGAGGGAATGAAGCATGAAAGATGATCAAAATAACTCTTGCATTTAGAGTGGAACAATTTTTATATGGCACTGAGTTCACTTGGTGGAAAATGCTGTAACTGGAAACTGAAATCAGGCATAGATTCGGCATCATGTTTGTTTTATATCAGCAGAAACAGTAAAAGAGAAGTTTTTCTAAAGAACAAAAACAGTTAATTTTTTATTTTTTTACATTACAATATTTCATTTTGGAGGTATAGAAGCAGAAGAAGGAGGACTACAAGGATGTCGTGAGGTTATGCAGGGAGAAAATTAGAAGGGCCAAATCCCAACTAGAACTTAACCTGGCTACTGCCATAAAAGACAATAAAAAAATGTTTCTATAAATACATTGGCAACAAAAAGAGGGCTAAGGAGAACCTCTATCCTTTATTGGATGCGGGGGGAAACACAGTGACAAAGGATGAGGAGAAGTCTGAAGTACTTAATGCCTTCTTTGCCTCAGTCTTTAATAGTATGACCAGTTGTTCTCAGGGTACTCAGGCCCCTGAGGTGGAAGACAGGGACAGGGAGCAGAATGAAGCCCCCACAATCCAAGGGGAAATGGTTAGCGACCTGCTACACCACTTAGACTCAGTCTATGGCACCAGATGGGATCCACCTAAGGGTACTGTGGGAGCTGGCGGAAGTGCTCACCAAGCCACTTTCAATCATTTATCAGCAGTCCTGGCTAACAGGGGAGGTCCCAGTTGATTGGAAGTTAGCAAATGTGATGCCCATCTACAAGAAGGGCTGGAAGGAGAATGCAGGGAACTACAGGTCTGGCATTCTGATCTCGGTGCCGGGGAAGGTTATGGAGCAGGTCATCTTGAGTGCCATCACATGGCATGTACAAGACAACCACGTGATCAGGCCCAGTCAACATAGGTTTATGAAAGGCAGATCCTGCCTGACTAACCTGATCTCCTTCTACGACAAGGTAACAAGCTTAGTGGATGAGGGAAAGGCTGCGGATGTAGTCTACCTCGACTTGAGTAAAGTAAAGCCTTTGACACTGTTTCCCACAGCATTCTCCTGGAGAATGTACAAGTGTACTCTTCTCTGGGTAAAAAACTGGCTGGATGTCTGGGCCCAAAGGTTTGTGGTGAATGGAGTCAAATCCAGTTGGCAGCTGGTCACAAGTGGTGTTCCTCAGCGTTCAGTATTGGGGCCAGTTCTGTTTAACATCTTTATCACTGAGCTGAACGAGGGGATCTAGTGCACCTTCAGCAAGTTTGCAGATGACACCAAGTTGGGTGGGAGTGTTGATCTGCTCGAGGGTCGGAAGGCTCTGCAGAGGGATCTGGACAGGCTGGATCGATAGGC
The DNA here is from genome assembly GCF_030936135.1 of Gavia stellata. Classification (NCBI taxonomy): domain Eukaryota; kingdom Metazoa; phylum Chordata; class Aves; order Gaviiformes; family Gaviidae; genus Gavia; species Gavia stellata. The sequence goes on from NC_082597.1 coordinate 46,397,681, forward strand.
TGAGGCCAGTTGTATGAGATTCAACAGGGCCAAGTGCCGGGTCCTGCACTTTGGCCACAACAACCCCAGGCAACACTACAGGCTTGGGGATGACTGGCTGGAAAGCTCCCCTGCAGAAAAGGACCTGGGGGTGTTGGTCAACAGCCAGCTGAATATGAGCCAGCAGTGTGCCCAGGTGGCCAAGAAGGCCAACGGCATCCTGGCCTGTATCAGAAACAGTGTGGCCAGCAGGACTAGGGAAGTGATCGTGCCCCTGTACTCGGCGCTGGTGAGGCCTCACCTCGAATACTGTGTTCAGTTTTGGGCCCCTCACTACAAGAAGGACATTGAGGTGCTGGAGTGTGTCCAGAGAAGGGCGACGAAGCTGGTGAGGGGTCTGGAGCACAAGTCTTATGAGGAGTGGCTGAGGGAACTGGGGTTGTTCAGTCTGGAGAAGAGGAGGCTGAGGGGAGACCTTATCGCTCTCTACAACTACCTGAAAGGGGGTTGCAGAGAGGTAGGTGGGTGTTGGTCTCTTCTCCCAAGTAACAAGTGATAGGACAAGAGGAAATGGCCTCAAGTTGTGCCAGGGGAGGTTTAGACTGTATATTAGGAAAAAATTCTTCACCGAAAGGGTTATCAAGCACTGGAACAGGCTGCCCAGGGAAGTGGTAGAGTAACCATCCTTGGAGGTATTTAAAAGACATGTAGATGTGGCGCTTAGGGACATGGTTTAGTGGTGCATTTGGCAGTGCTAGGTTAACGGTTGGACTTGATGATCTTAAAGGTCTTTTCCAACCTAAATGATTCTATGATTCTATGATTTAAGCAACATTCAAAAATTGATATACTTGGTATTTTAATTTTGAATGGCATCTCATGTATTTCAGGTTTACATGCATAAATTAGAAAAGAAGACAACAGGTTTAAAGTACCTTAGAATAATCCAAGGACACTCTGAAAATCAATTTCCAGTGTTTTTTCCATTTGTTTTTTCTACCCCTTGTAAAATGCCCTTTTCAGTCTTTTCCCCATCCCCTTCTTTCTGCAGGTTTCAGTCAAAAATCCAGTCCACTTTTACTACTAATTGCTTTGCTTATTTGGTAATGGGACTGAAATATCAGCAGCATTATAAAGAATGAAGCTAGTACATCAATACAGCAAAATCTCTTTTGTCAGCAAACTGCCAAACACTTCATTCACTTTTATGGAACAGCGTTCAGAGCAGAATTTTATCTTCACCCTCTTTGACTCAAACACAATGGGAAACTATTACTGCCAGGTCCATCTAAGCAGACCACATAATGACACCATGCTAGTTCACAACAATGGCAGTAACGTGGTGTTCCTGAGCAGTCCCATCCTGAGATGTACCTCAGCTTTCCTTTCCTGCTGATTTCATCCTATGCCTGTTCAAATTGTATATTTTACAATCATGCAAATGCATCCTTTTTTAAAAAAAGTGATAGCAAATAACATCTGCCTACAGTGCCATCAAGCTGTTATGAGTATACCGTTAGTTATGATTCACACAAAAATCAAAATATGCTCAGGTATTTGCAGTACAAGATAAACTAGCTGCTCCGTATGTGCAAAAGAGTCCTAGAAATTCACAGAGGTCATATATATCTTTTACATTTGTCAAAGTTACACCATGATAAACTTTTTTATGGAGGATATAGTCCTCTGATGGATGCCTCTTTTAACAAAAATTCCGCATGGTAAAATATGTCTTGCGAATACTTCCCTAGAAAAATCTTTGTGTTTTCCTGAGAGCACAGTGAAACTTCAATAATTGCAGAATGTGATTTTTTCCCCTCCTCTGTTTTCATTGTAGATGTTCTTCCCAATGATAGACTGTTGCTTCCCTTTCTCCATATCAAAGATCTACTAGTTTCCATTGTCTAGGTAGTCCCACAAAGATCACAAACCTCCAGCATCTACCATCCTGTTAGAGAACCAGGAGAGGCCTTTATTCCCCTTCTCCACAGCCCCAACTTGCCACTGGCTGCATACATGCCCCTCAGACATATCCGATGGCAGGGAAATCTTTTTTAGCTTCTTAGACCAGACACTAAGATGAGACTCCCTACCTCTTCCTTCCATATCAACATGAAGGCAAAAATGCAGTTAAGGCTTGTCAGGTCCTACCTTCCAAGTATCTGTGATTAAGTTTGGAACAAACAGACCTATTTTCTACTCACCCAGGAATTGCATACAGCAGTCAGAGAAAAAGAGTTCAAACTATTACATCAATTGCCTGCAGCTTGTCACCTGCTCAGAGCTCAAATGAGCAGAGCTGTCTCAAAAGCACCCCAAGGAAATTCTGCTTGTCTCTTTTTCTGATAAGCTGCTCTTCTTCCCCCATTTTTTAAGTCATGGTGGAGCACTTGAATGATTCATTTTGTGTTATCTTTTACTCTGGCTTTGGCAAAATTAGTCTGCAGTCTTTCTGGAAACATGTAGGTCAGACCGCTGAGGAACAGGAACTCGATACACTCATTTTGCTATTGGTTTCCTACTTGCTGTCCCTAAGGCATTCTATCATAGTTTAGTTTATGCACTCAGGCAAAATATTATACAGCAGATAAATTGAGACCTACACATACATCATGCACAAGGTAATGCTTGATCTCCCCCATCATCTCTTTTTCATTTTTTCCTGCATACATTCTCAGCACATCCCCACACAAAAAGCCTTCCCCAGTTAGGTTCAGCAAGATCCCTGTAAAACTGCATGAGCCATTCCTTCATCTTCTTGAACTTTGGAGGCTGTTTTGGTACAATGGTGTTATTAAAAATGGAATTTTTGAAAAGTTGTGAGCTTTTAGTTAAACACAAGAGTGTTCTCCAAATTATGCATTATTTCAGTCTTTTGAAAATCCCTTTGTTTATCCACAGAATTTTGGATATTTCTCAGCGTTTCATTGTGGTTTATTGTAAAATTAATGGTAAAGTTTATTTACAAAATATATATTCATGCTGTTTATTGAACTTTCTATAAAAAAAATTCTTTTAATTTTTTATAAACTTATTTTCAGTTTTTATTCCTATACAATAGTGCCTCCTTTTAGTATTCTCCTAAACCAAATGGGTTATAGAGTAATAGCTTCTTCCATATTCCTCCCTGCAACTTAATACAAAATGCACAATGAAATATACTAAGTGAATCTCACTTTAATTTAAATCATATCGCTGCAGATTTGTGATGTCCTTTCCTTAATTTTTTCTGTGGATTGTTGATTCATAGAGAGTATTTCTCAATGTATGTGATGTCTTCTATTCATATCCTTTGAGTCAGACTAAAATGTAAGGGTAAGTAAGTGCTTTGCTTAACAGCATTATACTCTCCAGATGAGTTAGATGCAAACTAACGTCTTTGAAAACAGAGGTAGTGCCTAGAAAAAAATTGAGGCATTTGTCTCTTTTCAAGCACCTGATACTGACAAAAAATAAATGTGGCAGCCTTAAACCCCTGCAGAGTTTTTCTGATCTGAGAGCAAATATGTTCAGATCGTTCCTATGTTCACATCCTTATCTGAACTAACTACAGCTCAGTCTAGAGGTGAATAGAAGTTTCCTCTGTGTACAGCTCTCCAGCCTGTGACTGAAATAGCATCTTAATTCATACTTTTCCAACAGAGTTCTTTGCTTATTTTCTTGCACATAACTTGGTCTAATACTACACGGAAGATGTGATGCCCTCCAATTTTATAGAAAGATGGTGTGTTTCCTCAAAAGTGAACTGATTTCCATCTTTGTAAAAGTGACTCATTGGAAAGTGTTTCAGTTCCAAAGGCAACATGATTGTGCATTGTGAAACAAGACCTTTTGGTTTTTTACCATTACTGGTACTGTTTTATTCCTTCCTTTACACTCAGTGGACTAATGGAATTCACCTGTGTCATATTTTGTTCCAAAATTCTAAGTTTTCATTCAATAAAAGTGCGGTTCTAGCCATTCCCTTTGTTATGCAAACCTTAAAACCACCAGCTATTTTTAAGGAATTATATTTTCTCAGAATCTGCAACAATCTAAACCAATATTTTTGATAAGCATGAACAATCTTCATGGGAGTTACTAATCTTATGAATGTTAATCTTTGCCTTAAGAACAAGCAGCTAGGTATGATTACTGCCTGATGTTTTTGTGTAGCAAGTCTACGATGTAATATGGCCTTGTCAGTACAAAAATATGTAACTAGATGGAGGCCATAAAGGTATACTGTTATGGCTACAATGTATTTTTTAGAAAAACAAGTAAAACTAGTGTATTAGTCATTGCTAGTCTTTAACTAGATTAAAAAAACCTCATTAAAAAATTATCCAACATTTTCATGGTGTCACTAATATTAAAAAAAAAAAGCACTGACACTGACACCTCCCATATGTGTTTTTCTTCTGCTTGCTTCAGTCTACAAAACTTCTGAAGGTAGTGTAGCAGCAGAATGTGAAAGCTATAGCTGACTGTGAAAGTTATAGTTCACAGCCACCTTTTGCATCTTGTTTTATTTTTTATTTAAAGCAAAACCCCTAACACTACAAAAAACTGTCGTAGAGACAGAAAGAGGAATCATCATTTGATGATTCTTTTCCTTATGCTATGGTCTTCATAGGATTTTTTGCTTGCACTGTAGGTCCCTTTTACATCTTCTCAGATGAAATGCTATTTAAATGTGCATCAGCTCCAGAAACTCTGTTTCACTTTCAGTCATAAATCTGCATTTCATGGTCTCCTTTTCTTCATAGAATAATAGAATCATTTAGGTTGGAAAAGACCTTTAAGATCATCAAGTCCAGTCATAAACCTAAGCCTGCTAAGTCCACCACTAAACCATGTCCTTAAGCATCTCATCCACACGTCTTTTAAAAACCTCCAGGGATGGTGACTCCACCACCTCCCTGGGCAGCCCGTTCCAGTGTTTGAGAACCCTTTCAGTGAAGAATTTTTTCCTAATAACCAATCTAAACCTCCCCTGGTGCAACTTGAGGCCATTTCCTCTTATCCTATCACTTGTCACTTGGGAGAAGAGACCAGCACCCACCTCTCTGCAACCCCCTTTCAGGTAGTTGTAGAGAGCGATAAGGTCTCCCCTGATCATCCTTTTCTCCAGGCTAAACAACCCCAGCTCTCTCAACGACTCCTCATAAGGCTTGTGCTCTATTCATATAGAATAACAGTTACATTACACCAAATTATATTCTTTGTTTGTGGGAGACATGGGATCTCTGTCTCACAAAGAACATGGGATGCTGACATGCTGACTTTACAACATGTTTTTTCTTTGTAAAACAGCTGGACTGATGGTAGCATCACTACTGCTGGGAGCTTTGCAGCTTTAATTACCATAATTGTTGAAGTGGACCTACTTATAAAAAAACCTGTCTGTATCAGTACTCCCACCCTGGCAACTGGATGCACTTTTCCTTAAGGGACTACCTCAGGCATTTTGAACAACTTTACAGTGCAGATTTTGCTCACATTATATAATATCTGAAGTCAATGGAACTTGATGGGTGTAAGTGTTCCCTGACTTTGACCCTTAAGTCCTCCTGGACTCTATGGCTTTTTGCAATGCCAGTTTTTTATGAGAAAGAGACCATGGTTCCTATCATTCCTTCAGTAAGGTTTCTTCATTTAAATAGAACATTTTAAAGAAAAATAAACTGTAGATTTATGTTGCTTATTATCTGAGAAACTTCTGTATTTATTTATACTTTATTGGTTTTGATTGATAAGAAGGAAAATGGTTTTTAATCTTACTTCGCATATTTAAGAAAACAAACACAGACCACAGATGTATTTATTGTAATTTCTTAAAAGGTGCATATTTTTACCTCAAATGCTACAAAACACTGGGAAATCGTAACAAGTTTCTGGCACAATCTCATCCTTGTGGTAGAAAGCATATTTTCATACAAACAACAGATTCCTTGAATACACTTTTTTTTGGGTGGTTCTAGTTGATGTAGACTTCTTTGTGGTTGGATGCAGCTTTCCCAAGTGAACAAATCATAAAAATGTTAACTAGTACTTTGAGTTTCCTTTTTTGAATTCCATCAGTTGTGTGATAAGTCCTTGTCCCAAATGGAAAGTCAGGCAGGCAGACTCAGGGGCTTGCATTCTTTTCATAATTGAAAAGAGATGCTCTGTCTTGCCTAAAATGGTGGGGACACAGAGGGCTACAAAGCTTTATAATATGTTAATACCTCTTTCATGTACCTACAATAAGCTTTTCATTCTGTTCCTGTTTCCAGACTAATCAGGTTAAAACCCATTTTATACCTTTTGCTTTGGTGTATACCAGGTACATACCAGGTTGTTCCTAAGTACAAAGATAGGAGTCCTTCAGAAAATGCTCCCTGCTCTGAGGCAGTGATTGCTTTCAATCTCTTCTGCTCATAGAACACAAACCCCAAAAGTTCTTTCTATCTGAACTTAAATTCTCATCATGCTTTGGAAATAAATGTCCCCTTTGCTGAAATATCACTTGACAAAGAAATTAATCTGTAGCCGGAAAATAAAATAATAATCACAAACAGAGAAATCTTATACAACTGCCTGAACAAAGGAAGGAGTGTGAGGAGGAGGAGGATGTTCAGAAATCTACCTGCAGAAATAACATAACCAAATTATTATTTGGGTATTGGAAATGGCATATATAAATGGTGAAATTAAAGGAATGAACAGCAAGTCTGGATAAATGAGGAACTGCAAATGTCCTACAAAATAGCAGAGCAGAAACCTGGGGTGCTTCTGCTCGTCACCTCTGTGAGCGCCTTGGTGCTGCTCTGGATGCTCCTGATGGACCACCACAGAGCTGTCCAGGGAGCCACACCATGATGATTAAAAGTTGTATCTCCTTTCTTTCTTCTTTGTCCCTCTGCTGGCAGGTGCCACAGGGCAATGTTTTCTTCCCCCCACTAAAACATGCTGGTGTAGACATTATGGTTTCTTACTGTGGAGACGGTGACCTCCTGCAGAAGGGGGAGTGGACAGCAGGGAGTGACAACTTTTTCAATTAGCAGATAAAGATTAGCTTGACTTTATCATTTAGCACCCAGAGTATTCAGAGAGGAGAGAAGAAAACAGTGCTAAAATCTACAGTTTTCTCATTACTTTTGATATCCAGCTCTATATTAATTGGAGAAGGCTATATATGAATTGGTGAAGGTATGTGAATTAATATAATGATTTTAAAAGAGAGTCTCCTTTTCTAAAAAAAAAAAAAGTATCATTAAAGAAAATAAATGCCTTTTGAAACACGTGGCTTATTTTTAACAATCTGCATTGACAGTATGAGGCAAAAGAATCCCTATGTTCTAAACCAGGCCGAATCAAACCAATCCTAATTGCATGTGTTTGGCAAGTAGATGTAGTTTCTACTAAAATAACAATAATGCACATGAATGTGGTATCTCAAACTGAAAGATAAATAAGCAGAAGCCTGCACAAAGCATTCAGAAAAAAAGCAGAAAAAATTTTACAAGCAGTCTGGTAACTTACTTGCCAGATTACCTGCTTTTATATGAATAAAAAGAAAACTGGACGTGAAATGTAAAGACAGGACTTTGGAGACACAGTTCAGGCCTTTAAATAATGGTGCAGTGAACTGCCAGTGGTTGTTCAGGACTGGCTCAAGTACAATTCTCAAGTATAAATATATTAAGTAATCAGTCACAAGGACCTGTGTGACTAATATTGTGTCCTATAAAATTTAAGAACACAAACCTGACCTGTAATGAAATGTGATGAAGTGGGGGTTTCTCAGAACTTCATTTTGCCCCTGGTTATATCAGTAGAAGACAGGAAATTAGATGTCTCTGAAATAAAAAAGAAAACCAGCTTGATGATCATAAACACAAAAATCCCTGTCATATGTATTCTGTGCATATTAAAGAGACTTCTGACAAAAAAAAAAAAAAAAAAAAAAAAAAAAAAACAGAAGGAAAAAAGAAAAAAAAAAGTATTTTCTAATAGGATTTCTAAATATTAACCTGCAGGACAGAGTTAGAGGGAACACTGACTAGGAAAGAACAAAGACCAAATGATTACCAGAAGTATCATGGAGTATTTGCCTATGACTATGACCTATCACCTCAGATTTCTACTGTTAAACCTAACAAATACCTAACAGACTTCTCTTCTTAATTTTAATAAATTACCTCTGGAGTTGGCAAGTGTGTTTTTGATTATGTTCTTAATTTTAGTTTTTGCTAGATATGCAAATATACTCACACTTCCAAATGAGTTGAAACTTCTGTCTCAACATGGTGATTTTGACCTTTGCTTTGTTACTAAAAGTGGTATTAATAATACCTTATTATATAAACCTTTTGACTTTGAAGTTGAGGAAACTAATATATATTTAAGCTACTACTTCTTGCCTTACAAAAGCAGGCAGAATACTGTTTGCTTTCTACTTCTGGAAACTGAGTTTCTTTCCAGGCAAGGACACCTAAATGATATTACATCTCTTCTCTTAGAATTTATTTGTCTAATATTTAAAAGACAAACCAAACCAAAACAAAACTGAAGTTGTAGGGAAGAGTCTTCATAGGGAAGGAAGGGAAGTAGGCTGGAAAAACTGGCTCATGGTAGCAGGAGCTCCTGGAGTATGCTAGTTACCTCTTTACACCAGCAGGGTTGCTGCGCCTCATCACACCTAAGTTTAGGTGAATAGTACTTTTACAGTGTTTTAAGATCCAAAAAGTAAAAGCAATATGTAATTACTTTTCATTCAGTCCAATCTACAGAAAAATAATGACCAGAGTAAATATCAGATAAGAACCCCCTCAGACCCCACCCCCAATCCCTCTAACTTTTATTAAAATAAATGTTAGTTTAATGAATTTATTTTGAGCATTTACTCATTTTTACAGAGAGACACTGGTTCCAGCACTTTTCAGTAGGTCTCCGGCCTGAAATTTCTGTATAGTGTCTCCCAGGAATAATAAAATCTCTTCCATGCCTGCAGGCTCCATTATCTGCCTTACTTTCCCCCCCGATTTGGAATCATTATCTTGAGTGACTCACAAGGTCTTAATAACACCGAAAGTTAAGAGAGCCTGTATTAAAATATAGTGACCCTCAACTTCTCCATTTGGCTGAATGACAGGAATACTAGTTGCTTACACGGAAAGTGTTATTCCTGATTTGAACTCCTGCTAGCTCAGATTTGATTTCAGAAAGCCTGAAATGCTTAAAGCCAATATGAGCCTTGGCTCATATGCTTTTCTGACATCTCTTGAAGATGAAGAGTAGTCCCATTCAAATCAGAGCCAAATTCAGCGGGTCTTTCCACTAAACACTGAGCAGCTTCCTAGTTCTTCGATAGGGAAAGACATCTGATCGGTGGAGGATTTCACCAGAGTAGGTGCTGGGTGGTGGCAAGCATGCTGGCCAGGGAGCAAACCTCACATTGACATGGTAGGTGCCTCCTGCAGACAGCAGCAGTGAGGGATAGACACAGGCTGCTGATATGCAGTGGGCTGGCATGGATGCACCTTGATGGGCATCTTGTTGGTCTTTCAAACACGGTTCCCTGACTCCCCGAGTTTAGGAATCTATTTATGCCAGGTCTTCTTGAAACAGTGGTGAAAATCAGTTTCCTGTCTCCGTAATGCATCTTGCATGTCAGAGAGAACAGAAGTGCTAACTTCAAATGGATGGAGATATGCTGAAGTTATCTCTACTAACAGATTAATGCTTTTTCTTGATGAAGTTAAGAAGGCTTAATACAATATGCATATACTGTATTGCTTTTAAATTCTAATAAATACAATATTAATGATACTTTGATTGCCAGTTATCTCTAAAATGAGTGTTTTATTCAAATTCATTGCAGGTTTAACACAATGGAAACTCCTTAAATTAGAATCATTTACTTTACTTCCAGTGAAAATTAAATATGTTCTAAAATACGTTGATATTGTGGAAATTAGGTTTCTGAGACCAAAGACAAGGAGTACATGCAAAGGAGTTTTTTGCTGGTAGATCATTATTACAGAGTTGTTCTGCAAGGTACAGTGTATAGTAATAACCAATCTGCAGATCTTTACCTTATTTAAATTGGTCACCTACTAAAGGGCCTGGGCTGGATTTGTGGACCATATTAGGTGAATAACACAGTATTGTTTTATGGCAAATGCGTTTTTTAGCTGCTACGGGGTATATTGCATATAACTCTTTGGTGCTGACTTATGGGCCTTGACAACACACATCAGGCTGTTTAAATCATTAGAGTGTTATTTTTCTTCTCCTGAGGAATCGTAAAGGGAAGCCCCGCTAACCTGTCAGCTCCCCTCTGCCCTTGTTTTCCCCTTTGTTGTACGAAACCTTAAATGTGTAGATGGGATTCCTGGAGCTTGCTGGTTTCAGAGCAGCCTGGGGACTGATTTGGTTGAGCTGCCCAAAGCCCATAAATTCAGGACAATTGGATGGAAACAAGAGGCTAAGTTCAAGGGTAGAAAGCTGGGTGAAAAAGTCTGATGATTTGAGTATCTGAGGCTTCCAGGAGGAACGTTTTACCTCTCAGTCATAAGAAGTAAGGGGAGGCATGATGCCTTAATGTTATGGCTGCTAAAACAAAAGGAGAAAAGGTAACTCAACTTTGGGAATATAGCATGGATTGAATTGTGTATTGTTGCAATGGAGGCTGAGTTTTGAGATCCTGCCAGGAGCTCTGGTAAGTATGATTGGGACAGGGCAATGTTTTTGCATCACTGTAATGTTATTCATAAGTGTAAGGGTAAGCTTTATCCTTACATTAAGACTAGGAAGACTGAAGAAAACTGTGGATGATGGCAGCTTCAGAAGGTGGTGAGACAAAAAAGGAAAATCCAGAATCACATAAAATGAAATAAGATTCAGGGCTTTCCTGGGAAATAATAGAAACACCAGTAAACATACAGATCCAAAAGTATTGGAGAAGGAAATCCTTGAGACAATAAAACTGTCTGAAAATCCCCAAACCTGTTATTTGTACTATAAAACCAGCACAAAAATATTGAATATTGCTGCTTTTATAAATTATGAGTTTGAATTTATTGGCAAATTTTGTCTGAGGAGATAACATTGGACGCTTTAATTTCCTCTGCATTTTCAGTCTATTATCACTATTGAAGCATATAAGAACTTCAGTTGTACAGGCCATCAGATGAACAAGACACACAGGAGGCAACTGCTCTCCAGAGACTGCTCTTTAATCTGATTCACTTCAGATTATTTTTCACTCTGTCTGGAGTAGGTGAAAATAGAAAAATACCTAAACCCCTTGAATGATTTTATAATTTTTAAAGTTGTGTCTTGTTCCTCAGGGTTTAAATTAGAGAGTTATGAATTTTTCTTAACATCATTTAAAAAATAATATGGAAGATGGATATTTTGTGCTTGCTTCTTTGATTTTCCTTTAGGCTACTGAGAGCGGTATTCTAAATGCTTTCTGAATTGTTTTTCCCTTTTGTGTTGTCATTTTGCTTTTTTTCCCTTCCTTTTTCACATGTGCTGCTCTGTAAGTTTTGCTAAATATTATCAGCTTCTGAAAGATTCCTGAGAGACAGAGTTAAATGTCGTTTTTGCCAAATTTTCCTAAAGAGGGGAGAAAAAATAAAATTTAGTGACTCCAGATGTCTGTGAATTTTCAGATACAAGAAGTCCTCATTTCCTCACATGACAGGCTTGGACCAGTGCTCTGTAAAGGGCAACCTCCTGTTCAGAGACATTTTCTCCTAGTGTATGAAAGGTCTGATTTGCCTGATGAATGAAATTGTGAATTGCTGTCATTGTCTAGGATTGTACATAAGGCGCATAGGCTAGTTATCCTTGAATGCTGAAGATAAGAGGCATGTTGAACTTTCCTTGGCGCTGTGAGAAGTGTCAAGTTTGAGTTTCATAGACAGTATTCATAACACTAGCAGCCTATGTTGCTGAAGAGACATGTAATTTTGTGACTTTATGTGGATGATTTTAAAGTATGTTATCAAGTGAATGTTTATTAAATAAATTTAAAAGGAGCTTAGATATAAGGGAAAGATCAATCAATCTTTTGGAATGCTACTTAAGGAGTTCAAATGCAATTCTGATTTCAAAGGAGCTGAATGAATGTTTTCAAAAATTCTTATCTTTCCTCAGCATGGAAGCCTTTGGGACATTTAGGAAGCAATAAAATGCTCAAAAACCTTGAAATTACCAAGACAACTGCTGTTGAAGGTAATTTTATTATAGAATTTTATTTTTGTTACTTAATTAACAATTTATACACAACTGAGATTACTTCCCCAGTGCTTACCCTCAGTTTTTGTATTCACACACTGAATCTTACTTTCTTGTTTCATATATGCAAATCCATACTCAAACACACCATGTCTGACAAAACTGGTTTAAATTAAATCACTCACTTACATAAACTTTTCTACCAGTTCTAAAGCTAGGTGTTTTCAGGTTCTGAAACGAATAATTTCCCTTTCTTACCTGGCATGACCAACTCATCATCTTTGCATATTTCTGCAATTTTGAGAACCAGTCAGAACTGGAATTGTACTGTGCATTTTTCTGCCAAATTTTGCTCACTCTGGAGCTTTGTATGAACTTGGGATAAACATTCATATTTTAGGGGTTTAGTCAAGCTAAGCCTGACCTTTCAACCTTTTGATGAATACTTCATAACTATTAGTTATTCTGGTGTGTAGTAAACATTACTTCTTACAAGTAAGATGCCAACAGGTTGTTACTGCTGAAGTTTCTGTGACAATAGATACTGGTCAATACACTGATAGTATCACCAAAGTTTCCAGGGTGTTTTATTTAGCTTTTGCTATCGAAGTTGTTGATTGAAATCAATAGTTCCATACCTATTTGTATAGGCAGGTGAGTTGTGCTAATTAATGATGTATTTTCAATGTTGATCTTTTTTATAACTATGTAGATGGAGAGTCTTAGGAATGAAAGAAGTGAGAAATGCTTGGGAAAACAAAGAAAGTCATATTTGCTATCATCATGTTTCTGGAAGGATGATCTTTGTGGATTTCCTCACTGAGGACAAAACGAAGTGCCCCGCAGTGTCTAAAGTGTATCTACCTCCCAAGGGTCTGGCTGCCGATGCTCAAGACCGGGTTTGGTATGGTGCAGCCACGTAACCTTGGATCCAACTTCTGGGAAAACACAGAGATAATAAGAAGAGTTGAGGGGATCCTCCCCTTGGTTGGTTGGCATTTACACCCTTGGTCCCTGCCTGAGCTACGTTGCAGCTGTGCCTGTGCCTTGCATATCCTTGGCCCTGACCTGTCCTTCCTGAACTGTCTCTCTGGCTTGACCCTGGACCTGCGTCCTTGCTACGGACCTGCCTGTGGCCAACCCCGGTCATCGGCACCAGACCTGCTCTTCTCTGCTTGTTTGGGTGGGGTGGGAATGACAGGGATGGAAGTGCCTTGCCTTTCCTTGCTGTCACTCCTGTGTCTCAGCTTGCTTTCACTTTCAGAGCAGCCCTCTCTTGCTGCTGAGAGTACACATCTTGAAAGCTACCATGCCTTCCTACAGAAAGTTTATAATTAGTAGGGATTTTTTACATTCCGGATGGGACCCACTGTAGTAGACATAATATTACAGAATTTTGGGAAAAGCTAATGAACCTGGTAATCAGTCTTCTTTGTTGTACCTAAATTAGAGCCCATATTCCCTACGTTCTCCATGAATATGTTACATTAAATTTTAACAGCCTAGGTTGCTCAGGAGTAAGGTACTTTAAGTGGGATTCTTGCTAGTGCAGTAAGAACATGTCCTGGACTTCTGTGATGGCTGTAGGCTGGTGCCCTCAAAAAGCACTCCCAGAAGGTCTCCCCATACAATTGCCTGTTAGAAAGTACAGGCATGTTGACTACATTCTCCACCAATTAGTTGCATTTAAATTACAAAGCTAAGACAAGTGCTAGGCCTGATGCCTTGCACAGATAGTAAAAAGTCTGTGGCCTGTTGGTAGCAATGACAATATTGTACTTACTGGATTACAGGACTGTATAGCCTTAAATCTAAGCAAATAGTTTGCATTAATATCTAAGTATTTAAGGAAAATAGCCGTATCTACAGGGGAACCTCCTTCATTCAGGTTTACTCTTACCTCCTGCCTACACTTCTCAAGAGAAAATCTGATGTTGGTGCCACACAGCTAGCTAATTTCTTTCTGACCATTCAGGTACTTCTAGAAGGCGGTGGAGATCCAGGTTATTTGCTAGCCATCTGTGAAAGGTTGAGGGAAGGTGGAAAAATTATTTATGTGCTGGTTTCAGACAAGCTGATTTGTCTATCATCCAGCATGAATGGTGAGGATCGTCTCCATGAGAAGGTAGGAATCCAGTGCCTGAGAAGGAGCTCTGACATGTCAACTTTGCTGCTTCTTCCTGGAGAAGGCAATGAGTTCTTACTTCCCTTTTCTGCAGAGGAGGAGATGGTCATAGGGTCTGATAAATGTTTATGACAAAGGCAGAAAAGAAACCCTTTTGTTAAGCCACTTCTGATTGTCATTTTCATATTCTTCTTCGATTCCCATTTCAGAGCACAGCTAGGCTTGGGCTAAAAAGGGGAAGAAAAGTAATGGAAAACCGTACAGGAAAAGTCCTTACAAGATGGCCCTTTTCAGTTTTGCACTTACTTTCTATGAAATACTACTTGATTTTGTTTTGAAAAATGAATGCCAAAGGCCAGAAGCTCAATTCATAAATCTCATAAACATTTCAGCAAATGCATCCAAGTTGGCTGAACTGGAACTTTTCTGAGACTTTCTTATAAGTCAAAAGAGTAAAAAATAAAAAACCAACAAAAACTCCCAACCCTCTGATATTTTTACTGACTACACTTGCCAACAACCTTTGTCTACTTTTCTCCTTCATTTCCATTTGAGTCCAAATTCACAAGAAAAAAAGCTGTGGTCATTGGGTTGATGATGGGGCTGTGGAGATGGGACCATTCCAGTAAGTCACAGACTATCATGTAGGCAGCTGTGAAGCTGTCACCGCAGCATTAGAGCTCCCCACATGTTGATATGTTGGGAATTTGTCCCACTAATCACTGGTAATTGCTGATAACACTCCACCTTGGAACTATTCTAACTCATGTGCCTTTTGCAATAAAACAACTCTTTGTATTAACTTCTTGAATCCTATTGCCACCTTTCCTGAGTAAGCGTGTCAATTTTGCTAGCTATTGTGCCTACAAGGTGATAAAACCAGAGAAGAGGTGCAGTCATCTCAGCTAACATATAATAACACACAACTGCAATAACTTTGTTTCCCTTCTGACTATGCCAATGGTGACCAGTTGTGGTGGAATAACCCATTTGCAGCACCAGAATCCTCACAAATGGTAATCAGACATTTAAAGTGACTCAGTGAAGAAATATATTGTGGAAGAGGGAAGAATGGGGAAAGTGAAGAAGTCTAGCAGCTGTGATTAAAGTATGATCTTGACTTCTGGCAAGCAAGATATGTGCTGCATTCAGAATTTCAAGCCTGTCTGGCAGACTTGATGGTGGAACTGTCTCAGGAACTGCAGAATGGTGAGGTGCTACAAAGAAATCCTGGCATCAGCAGGAAAACCTTCATACTCTTGCTTTTTCAGGGATCTCACAGACTGAAGGTTAAGAGTAGATTAACCCCAAGATGTGAAAACCTAATTCCTGATAGTTTTATGCATGTGAAGCAGTGATTTATCCTTTAATAGCCCTTTTGAATGTGGTATAGTTATTCGGTTTTGCAGATGATTGTTCTAGTAAAGCTAATGTGCAAGAGAGGGGATGGATTTGATCTTGCTTGTTAGCCAAAGAAGATCAGTCAGTAAGGGGTAAATAAACTAAAGCAGAATGAAAAAGAAAAAGGAATGGTAAACAAGAGAGAGAAATTAGTAAGAAAATATATTTTTCTTTTCAATGGTTGCTCATATAGATCATTCTTGTTGGCAATTTTTTTTCTTTTCTTAAGTCTTCTCTCTCTATTTCCTTGGCTTTCTATATTTTCATTATATGTACACAGAATGGATGCTGGGTAGAATAATTGAAGCAAAATACATGAAAACCAATTGTCACCTATCCTGGGGCTATTAAAGACTTCCTTTTAATTCAAGGGTGGTTTCTCCCTTGTTTTGATCACTAAATGTTGACAAGAGAGAAATAATCTTGAGGCAAATGGAACATTTCAACAAGCAAATATCACAAGAGCCATAGAAACCCACCAAATATACATTGCATATCTTGCAGTGTGCAGTGTTAAACCATAGCTCTTCAAATTAATACCCTTCATAGCAAACAGTAGAATCTGAGTCTAGTGACATCTAAGAAGTTGTCCACCACCCTGTGTTGTCAGGAATAATTTCTGGAGATATCAAGCTGGGAAACATAGGAGAAGTAGAAGGAAGGACTGTTCCATAATCATTCCTCACTGACTGCCATCTCCCTCTCTTCCTTTTTCCCTTCTGTCCTTCGTCCTTCATTCCTTCTCAGTGAAACAGCTGTGGATGTTTCCCGTATCAGAAATGATTAACGAACTTTGCTTTATTTAAATCATAGTTCTAGTTTGCAGCAGAGTTTCAGCTGTTAGGTTGCCAAATTAGGTGTGATTAAAATAACAACATTTGCTTTCTTACTGCAACTGGATTCAGTCTTCTACTGGCAGCCTGTGATTTCTCTTCTAAAAGTGCTTAGATCTGAAATACACTGGGCCAAATTCAATGCGTATTAGATTTAACACAGATTGAGTCTGGCATCCCAAGATCAAACAGAGGAGAAGCTGTTCAGGGCTGCAATGTACTGAAACCTCAGTTATAAGGGGTAAAGATTTCAACTGCTAAGCTCCAAATGGTCACACATCTGTAAAAAGCCTATGGTGATCAGGGCATGCAGGGATTTGTTGCTGTTGTGAGGGGTGTTTTCAGATCCATTCCCTCTCCACCCTCCATTTCCAGGCTCTATTTCTTCTGACACAGGACAGATTCTTACCCTTTAGCATCAGTCCATCATACAAGCATTTATACATAGCTTAGCCTCATAAACCACTGGGAATTGATCTGCTTTTGAGACCTTGCCCCAAATGCTGTTGACAGTGCAGTGGCTTGGAGATGAAACTACTAATACAACAGGAGTCCTGTTCACCCCATCCTTCTATAGGGGCATGGCAGAGATATGTGGGGCTTTAACTGTGCTCTCTTAGCAAACAAAAAGATACTCTTTGTAGCGGCTGCCCACGTTTTTCAGGTGGTCACTTCTCTTCTGTGGAAAACATAATAGAGTGAATGGAAGCTTTCCGATTGGACCACCTTGTCTTATGCATGGATTTCAATATACATGTCATAACATTTTAAAAATAACATCTGACTATTCCAAGAAATGGTATGCAAGATGTACAGAAATATATAAAGATACTGAACTTGGCATGAGATTTTGCTGAAATAGTTTAGCTGAAAATAGACTTTGCAATATACAGACGTGATATATATGCTTTTTCAGCTAAAGAGGGAAGATGCTGGCTATGCTAGTGGCTTTGCTTTGTGGGATGTGTAAGGAAATCCATGATTTCAATCTCCCAGTTGCACAGATAAATGGAAATTTTTAAGTAAGACAAATAAAATGAAACCATTTCATTCCATTCTGGTTACCACATTAAAATACAGTAGCTTCAAATAATGGGTTCATAAAAAAACATTGGCTATCTCTCATGCAGTTCAAACATCTCATTACTGTGGAGTTATAAATCTGCAGACAGTGGAGGTTCCTTTTATGGAGCAGTCTTTCAGCTAAAATGGTTATGAACAGATCAATACATTTGTTTTGAATAATCTTTTCTAGAACTTGGGCAAATGTGACCTAGCAGTTTTGACAGAAATGGAGCTACGTGGTGCTTTATAGATTTCAAGAATCTTGCAGGTGGTTCAGTGAGGTGAAATCTGTAACTGACCTGTTGAGTAGTGAGAGCAATAACAGAAGAAAATAAAGAAAAAAAAATGGTACAATGTAGCTTGGACTTTTAGCTGATTTTTGTATTGGATGTATTTCTAGTATAAGAAAGGTGTGGTGGGAGCAATCTTCACGTAACATTTTGTTATCTGGTAGCTTTTCTTAAAAAAAAGCTACAATGAAGCTACAAAAAACTTATTTTCATCCATCATTGTGCCAGAACTACTGTTTACTAGTGGTTAGATTTGTTCCATCTCTGACCTTTAAAATGCAGGTTGCTTCCCAAATGCCTTAAAGGTGACAGAAGAAATTGAGTACAGTTTTTGAAGAAATAGGAATTCAATACCTCATCTGGCACCTGGCTGAGTTCCTGCACCCGTCACTGAAGTCAGGAGGAACCAAGGATACAAACATCTTACAGCTATTAATGGCTTATGCATTATTGTCAGAGACGCTTAACTGTGGGGAGCTTGAATGTTCTGCTATTATCATTTCAAGTTTCTTTGTTGCCTAGTAGGACCCCTTGTCTTACATGAGGTCCTCTCCATCACCGCACAGCGCACAGGAGGTATTAGGTATGCAAGGTAGAAATTCAAAAGAACAAGATGTTCAATGAAGAAAATGAAATAGATAGAATGAGAATAAAGGAGAAAAAGCATGAAACTTAGGTGTTTTGACAAACACAAGAGAGAGAAAGAGTATGAAGAAAAGTAAGCCCCATCAGAACAATCAATAAAATAGATCTCTTGTTTTGCCTGTAGGTAATTCTGGTTCAAACCCTTGTTATTCCCTATTTACACCTATTTCTTACAGTCCTACATTGATAAATCGCCAAAGCCTCAGATATTTTTGTGAAAGTCTCTCAGCTTTTTTTGTTGGCACTGTTTTTAGAGCTGCACAAGTAATTAAATAGTGTTTAGGCCAAAGGGAATCAATCTGTAGCTCAGAGCTCTGAACATAGAATGCTGGAATCTGAGACTCAAATCCTTCTTGCAGTACACCTGAAATTATTTCTGCAGGTTGGGACAATTCCAGTAAACAAATCCACCTGAGAACAGCCAACAAGATGAGCTGAAGAAGATCTGCATTCAGGTATCACCTCCAAGTCTGGGACGTTTGCAGACATCAGTCTGCAGTCAGCAGCCAGCAGTCAGCAGATGTTTCCATGTAAGTGTCCCGCATTTCACTTGGATAGGCTAACTGGAGTATTCTTGGAGGCATATACCCATCTCTGCAGATTTGGAAAAGAATTCACCATTTTTTCAATAATTGCCACCTGTTTCATTTGGCTGTGTTTTTCCAGAAGTCTGGCCTGTTGATGCCTGGAATCTCCATACAAACAGCTACTGTTCATGCCAGGAACGATCCTATGTCACATCCTTGGTGAGTGACACATCCAATTAGCTCTTGGACCTGCTGTTATTAGCGGACATCTGTTCCAGTTCTGGCAGCAGACCTATAGGATCAAGTCCTGTGATATAAGCAGTGGGAAGTACTGAGACTGACCCTCCTGCTTCACAGAATCAAGATTGTAGTAGCGGAGTTGAAGGTGACTTATGCAGCTTTGCCGTTTTCAGTATAAACGAATGGGGACAATGCATTTGCTGAAAATGTGATTGCTTTCAGACTAAAATATGTAACATTCTTGAGAAAGTGTAACATTATTTAATATGGAAAACCTGAAAAAAACCCTGGGTGCATAAGCTTGCAAGTCCTACCAACCATTCTCCAATGCAAGGAAGAAAGCAATGCAAGTCTAACTGTCCTGCAGATACTGGAGACTAAACCACACACTGAGCTGTAGGTAATTATTAATTTCTGAATTCCACTGTCTTCAGGAGAAGCCTGCCTAAATGAAGGCTGAGTGAAAACTGAGGAAGAAGGTCAGAGTTTGGCTCATGGTGGTGGTTTCACTCTCATTTATTCCAGTGCTCCTGGTGCTTGGATTTCCAATGATTGATGAATGTTTGTAGACAATTGTGTATTAAAACTGTCTCTTCCAGGCTGAGGTCTTTATCGTCAAGCAGCAGCAAAGACTTAGTAACAGTATAGCAATTTATTTATATAAAACCAATGTAAGAATCAGTGGTTCACTGTGTTTATAATGTTATCAATATAGCTTGTGTTCTGCGGTGCTGTGAGAGAAAATTTAATTCTGACCAAATGTTATAAAATAAAGAAAGGTATGATTATTTAGGCTTGAATTCTATTGATTTTGGGTGGATGTTTTGGGCAGTATACAAATTTCTTTTAGGCTGTGCTAATGAAGGCTAGTATATGATCCCTTACGATCCACATGGAACAAAATATTCTCTGAGCTTTCACCATGAATACAGTTTCGTGTTGAAATTTTTTGTTCTGGAATTAGTATAAAATATTTTCCATGAAGATTTTGTAAATGACACCCTTTGGTTAAATAGGTTTAGAGACCTGTGCTATTACATTTACTGAATTTTGTGAACTATATGTATATGATACTCTTATATAAAGCAAAAACCTGTTGCCAAAGTTATTAAGCACCTTAAATTTCAGTGTAAAAAATATCCCTCTTCCTTTCTGCACAGTAATAATCTCTTATTTTGTCACTGATGGATATTTTGATTGGCAATGACATACAATACTAGTGCTGTTTGCTACACAATAGGAAAAACCTTTTATCAGAAAGTCAGCCCTGATAATGCAAGCTAATTTATAAAAGTACAACCTTAAAGATGGACTTTTAAACTCAACTGGCCCCATTACAAGTCAGTGAAAAGGAGAAATTATGGGGTTGTTTTGTAGATTTGGGCTTAAACTTCCATGGTGTTTTCTGTTGTATGAACAGATAAAATGCACATGTCAAAAACTCATTTTCTTCTCAGGATTTTCAGCTAAGGTGATTTTTTAATTTTCATTTTAGGTACAGCTCCACATGATCTCAGATGGAAGTAATGCTTGAGTAATAGCTTCAACATCCCCATTGCAGTCAGACTGTTTCAGTTCTTCTGTGCTGTTTTTCAGAGGAAGAGTAGGAGGAAGTGGTAGTCATGAATTTACTAATGATAAAATTATTAGTTTTATAATAAAATCACCTTTAGTCACTGAAATATAGGAAAATATATTTTGCTACATACTTTATAGATGTGTGGGAGCATGTTCTTGTAATTTAAAAAAAAGATAAATTTTGCTCTTTAAATGAGTCAGAGGAACTTTATGTTTTTTAGAAGAAATATTTTATTTTCTCTTGCTGATTGCTTAATGTTTCCATTAAAGCACTAAGCAGACTTGCAAAATTCAAAGCTAAGGAGTCTAGACTTCTTCCTATATAGATATTTAAATATATAGATGGAATTTAAGTAAGATAAAATTTTTACTCTGTTAGGAATATACTTGCTATTATGTAAACTGCTTAAATCAGTAAAGATATGAATAATATTTCATTATTTATAAGTATGTATATAGTGCTTTATAGTTATGAATAAGGACTGAATTCTGGATTGTTCCACACAGGACAGTAAAGAAAAATAAAACCTCTTCTGAGCAAGGATTGCCCTGATTTGTGATCCAGGTGTATGGGATAAGGAACACTTTGCATGCTTTTCTGCCTTTCAGGACAAAGATTAGTGACTGTAGGAACTGTTTCTGTATGTCTGATTCAGTATCCAGTTGAACTGAGCTTGCACATCGGCGAAAGCTGTTTACTAAAGTTAAGTATTACTACTGTGTGCTGTATGTTTTACTAGAAAATAGCTTACATGGAGAGTAAATAACTTTCATACAATGAAAGTGGTTGATTTTCTCTTCTGATTTCTCCGGTTCCTCTGAGGAAAAGAATTGTTTGCATTAATGATCACTTGCTTTCTGAGACTGTTTTATAAGGTTGACAACTTAAGCTAGGAGACTGTGAAAGAATTATCATTATAAAGGACACTCAGATAGAAAAAAAGGGTATGTTTAAAATCAATTGACACAATTATAAAACAGCACAGAAATTCCTTTAATTTTGAGATTCATAAGGCAGGAGACCTGTTTCAACTTAAAAATTGTCCATGCCAATTGTTTATATGTTGTTGTCCTCAACATGCATATGACCTATCATGTAAATGCTTATGCCTCACATCCATAAACTAGCAATACACAGAAATTATCCTTTATGTCCAATAAAATATTGACTTGTGTCTTCTCTCTCTCTTTCAATGTGGTTTTCTATTTGCTAACCCAAAACCCACAATCTTCACCAGAGAGTAAGGCTTCTGGATCTGGAAAAAAAATAAAACAATAACACTGGGCCCCTTCCCTGTGGTTTTGATGAACCAAAACTGGGAAATATATGTGATATATGTGTTTCTGAACTTTTGAACATACTGAAATTCCATCTACTTCCAGAAAATAAGATTTATCTCTTGAAATATGCCACATTACAACACCAAGTGAGAGGAGCAAATGTGATTGTCTCCAATAAACAAGTGATTGCCTTATTAACCCTGGGTTTAAAAGTGCACATGCACAGGGCCACTCATTACTATCAAGAGATGTGCAGAGCAAGCAAAGGAAGTGTTGTTATCCCATGGGTCACTGAGAATAGCAGCAAATAGGATTATTGCTAAGAGCAGGATGAACAGAAGGCTAGATGAATGTAATTTCAATGAGAATTGATTTGTGGAGAACTGATTTAATGACATTTAAAAGGGCACCCACTGTATTAATCTCTGAGGTTATTCTGTGTTCTTACTGAAATATGAGGTTAAGCCTTTGTCTTTCATTTTCTTCCCTGAGTGCAATGTGTTAAGGCACCTGGTGATATTAAGACCCTGTGAGAACCATAGCCAAGTCCTCCCTGGTTGGACACTTTTGAGGCTGCTGTGATTGTTCTCAAATCACGTTTTCCTGTGCCTACAGCCCTTCATCAGGGACAGAAGGCACACTGCTGACAACCCGTGACCCAGCTACTGGTACTTGGGACTGTCAATAGCCCCTGGAGTTTATTAACCCCTTCACCCTAAATTTTGGCTTGTATGGGTTAACTTTTCAGAAGCAAACATAAAACATGTGCTGGTGTGTCATAGGATTCCAGTTACTTTTTATGAGTATTATACATAGATAAACAGATCCAGGGACAAACCGGTCTAGGCAAAATACACTTTTTTTTTCTCGCTACATTGCAGTTTGGTCCATGCCCTTTGAACCTCCGGAGTCTTTCAGCTGCAGTTCATGTCTTGATTCTGCATAGTGTGGAGCCCTCTTTCCGTGTTCACAACCAGCATTCACCCTCACAGGGTGGCTAATTCTCTCGGCTGCCCCTGGTCCCTCTGGAAGCAAGCTGTTTGTGGTCTGCCTCTATGGCTCTAGGACTCCTCCTCCAATTCATTTATTTGTCAAAGTTACAACTATTTTGTTCTGTATCTACAATTCTGTATTTCCAACCACATACTGCCTATTCTTTAAGGGAATCATTGTCCAAGGTATTTTCATCAAATAAGTTGCTGTTGACATACCTTTTTCTTGGCCTGGAAAGAATGTGGCATATTTTATTTCAGCATCTGCTGTAAATGGAGCCTTCAGCTCAGCTAAAAATCTGACTTGTAGTGTGTGTTTGACCAAGAAAGGATGATTGGCAGCCTGGGAAATGTAACAGTACTCTGTAGGTAAGTAATGCAATTTCCTTAAAGCTCATTTTTAACGTGTTTTCTGGTAGACTATGTTATACATGCTACTGAAATATCTGATCATCCTCAGAATGTGGGCACAGTCTGAAAACTTGCACATGAAAGAAGAGATGCTCCGCCTTCTTTCTTTCTGTGGACAGGGACCACACAATGACCAATCCTGGAAGTGCTCCATGATTAACTATGCTATGTACTAAAGTCAATGGATTTTATGAGCATGACAACTTCATATTTATTCGAGCACATTCAATGAACAAGTTAATTCTTAACTCATTTTTCAGCTATCTAATTTCTGGCAATCTCCTGAGCAAGCTACTTTAGTGGATTTAATACATTTGTAAAATGAATCAATCATAGATTGGGCATAGAAATTTGACTACTTTTATAATGACATGTGGCCCTTAAAGATGGCCTACGCACTGATTCTGTGGTAATGCCTGCTAAATCTATAGAGCTTGTTAATGTTTGACAAGTTACTTTATGTTCTTATGGTTTAGTGTTTAATGGTGATTAATCCCATAGCAAAAAAGTAGTTTCAGCTTTTGACGGTTATTGCAGAACATGTGGAAAATAAAATGTGTCAATTAAGTAAAATGCTCACATCCTAAAACACACTTTATTTTACCCATAAGCAAAGGCATTAAAATTATACTATAGCCAGAGGAAGAGGATTTGCAGCATTTACAATCAGTCAACACCTTTATTTTTATCTTGGACTAGTATTAGTCTAGAGCAATTTGAAGCATCCTAAAAATTGAAAGTCAATTCCTTTAAGTAGATGATTTTCATGATAGCTTATAGAGTGTTTGGTTTGGGTAGTAATGTTAGATAAGGCAAGGCAGCTTATGCTTTCTAATATTGGGCTCAGATCAGCCAGATACCAAGAGACCACCCTTGAGTAATGTTAAAGGCAGGTGACACCTGAACCTGGGAATGTTGCCTTAGGAACAAGCATGAAGTAGAATCTACAGGGCTAGGATGGGAATTGAAAATGCAGGGTATTACACTCTGCACTTGATCTAACATCCCCCGACAGACTTTATGGCACTCAGTCAGAAAGAAAAATGAAGGGTTTGGATTCTTTTCCTTCTGTGTGTGGCAAAAAAACCTTCTCTAGGCTTTCAAAAAGACAGTAGGACTCCCCTCTGTGTAAAGAGAAATCTCTTTGCAGCTAAAGTAGACTGTGATTATTTGTTTATGTCTGAGATTTGATTGTAATTGTAGATCCTGAAAACAGAAAGAAACAGGTGATGTGAACAAATTCAGTCTGGAGTAGAATCTAATCAAGAGACAATCAGTCACTGACTACAAGGTATTTCCTTAAGATTCTAACTGCCGTGCCTTACTGTAAATGCTATGTCTGCTGAGTAAAAAAAAAAAAAAAGCATTATAAATTTCAAACTGAAGTACTGTGTGGTTAGACAGTGTGGCTTGAATTCTACACTTTCTTTTACCAGTTTAAATGAAATGTGATTTACATCTGTAAAAACAGAAAAGGAATCAGACACTTTCAGTGTGCATTTTGAAGAATCTCCTTTAGCTATATGGTTTATTTTTGAAGCATAAGAAATATTCCGACTCAAACATTTGCCCTTAATAGGAGTTTCTCACAGGGTGAACTAAAATGCTCTATTTATTTTAATGAGTCTTTTCTCATAATTGAATAAATACTTCAGAATATGAAAGATTTTAACTGTTCAATATGGTAAGTTTTAAAGACACATTCTCGTTTTTCATTGTTTTGGTTTTATGCAAGAAAATTGACCTAGCACATGAGATCTGTTAATCACTTACCTCTTTGAGTAGCAACTGAATGCCCTGTTGTAATGACATGGAAGGTCTCTTGCAATTTAATTTAGTTTATCTGAGTTGATTGTATTTTAGTTTTTTTCATTTTTGGTTGTACATCACCTTACAACCAAGGACCAGCTTCTAACCTTGTTCACTGCCCTTTTGCACTGCAAGAGTTGTATGAAGAGGCTGCAAATAAACAAATAAAAAAGCAAGCAGTGATTCTCTTGGCACACTGAAATCTTGGGTTACTCCAAGTCCATGTGGATAAATCAGTGTCAGCTTGTCCAGTTGACATCATTGTCTGTGTGGGCTAGAGATAGAGGGCCTGTGGATGGAACATGTTGCAATTAGATGCTCTCTTGCCCTCATACAATTTATTAATAATAATTTTTTTTCCATTTGAATATATTCAGAATGAAATTTACATCCAGAAAAAGAAATGACACAATACCATTAAAAAAGTTGTTTTCCTGCTGTGTATTTCTCAGTTTAGAACTGGAAAATTACTTGTAATTTTGCAAACAAATCAGTTCTCCTGAGATGAAAAACTGATAGGGATATACCAATTAAGGTTTCAAGTTTGGAAGTGTTTAAGTTCATTAACAATGCCACAAAGCCATTGTAAACTGCCTTGACATTTGTAATTGCTGAAATAGTACATAGGTGGTTTTTGCATCAATGGTAACTGTATAGGTTGGCAAAACATTGTCAGCTATCATCTTCATGCAGTGGGATAGCCTGACTTCATATCTTTTCAGCAGGGACAACAATTGAGTATTCTTAGAAGAGTCAGGTAAATCAGTCCCTGGGTTCTTTAAGTATCTGCATGATACCCTAAAAGCAAATATCAGCTGTTTCACAAATAGCACTGTTTCCCTATAATAGGGAAGAGAAATCTTTGTGTGCCTTATGGATAATGTCTTCATTTCTGCTCCCAGTGGATGTGTAAGTACAACATCTTATCTGACATAAATTCCATTATGGGTAGGTCTGCCACAGAAGAATAACTCCTAGGTGTATACTAATTGACTGAATAGGAACCACAGCATATAATAGGGCTTTTCCACTCCCCAACCTGAGGTACACTAAGCGAATGCCACACAGGAGAAAGGGGACTTTTAGAATTAAAGAGCTCAAATACCTATGAATATTCCATAAAATATTAGATGGCTTTAATTTTTTGTTATGGAATAACTATAAGGTTTATATACATGCAAGAAAAAAGTGATATTGACAGAACTATTAGAACCAAACGTATTTATATGGCTAGTAGACTTTTCACATCACCATGATGAAGTCAGTGAAGTAGATTGAATTTCTCGTCATCTTGACCCTGCAAAATTCTAGATCTGTTGTATACATAAAATGTCAGTTCTCATTAGTCTGCTGTTGCTTCCAGATTAGTACTTTGTGTGTCTCTACTCTCAGACAAAAGGCTGTTTGGGAATTATTAAAGGTAGCAAATAATGTAGCCTTTTATTAAAGAACCACAACCCAAAGTACTTGGACAATCCCTTTTTTCCCCTTAAAAACAACAAAAAAAGAATTATTTCTACATACCATTTTTCCACTATGTAGATAAAACTGAAAATTCTCTAAAACTATTCTTAATGTTGATGCTTGCACTGAAGTTGAGTAGGATGCAAACTTTCATTCCTTTAATATTCGTTCCAAGTTTAAAATATGAAAAAATCATGTTTTCTGACAGTGAGACTGCATGTTAAATTCATATACCAGTACTCCTCCAGCAATAACTCCAAGTTAGGCAATGTCTACAGGATGCTTGTGCAAGGCAGGTATTGCAAGAGCTCTCTGTAACATTGACATGGCTTTTGGACACTGCTAGAGTGAAAACTGACTAGCACAGAAGATGAAGATTAATTTAGTCACAAAGTAACTTTTGCATTCCAGTATCTTTATATTCAAGACAAACAACAAGGCATTGCTGTTATTCATTTCTATGGCTATATATATTTATGGTACAAAGTTCTCAGATATAGAGAATTTGTGTGGGATCTAGAGTGCCATTTCTTTCCTTCATATGCATTCCTTAACAATATGGTCATATCAGCAACATTGATATTTTTATTGTTAAAAGTTCCACAACAGGGTTAGAATTTATAAAGACACAGTTTGTAATCTTCTTGTGACAAAGAAGGGAAAAGGATCTATTGTAAACACATCCACCTTCAGTGAAAAATAAATATGGAAAGCCTATTAATGTAGACTTTAGTTGCCATAAGGTACCCTGCAGTGGGTTGCCAGACTGAAGCATCATGAGAGGCAATGAATACTTGGGGGAGGTAGGCAGACAGGATTGAGCCATTAGAGCAGTCAGAGCTTGCAGAAGCTCACCCTTGCAGACCTGTTCTTTTTAAAAAAAATTAGATTTCTTTTTCCTGCCACTCCCTCCAATAACTTTTAAAGCAGGAGGTACCTAGAAGCTTTCTCTGAGCTTTAACGTTTTTTTTTTTGGCAGAAGCAATAACAATATATTGTGTGAATATATATGGTGCGAACCTCATGAGGTTCAACAAGGCCAAGTGCAAAGTCCTGCACATGGGTCGGGGCAATCCCAA
The DNA here is from genome assembly GCF_030936135.1 of Gavia stellata. NCBI lineage: Eukaryota > Metazoa > Chordata > Aves > Gaviiformes > Gaviidae > Gavia > Gavia stellata. The sequence goes on from NC_082597.1 coordinate 46,425,613, forward strand.
GAACAAATACAGGCTGGGTGGAGAACGGATTCAGAGCAGCCCTGACGAGAAGGATTTGTGGGTGTTGATTGAGAAGAAGCTCAACATGAGCAGGCAATGTGTGCTTGCAGCCCAGAAAGCCAACCATACCCTGGGCTGCATCAAAAGAAGCGTGACCAGCAAGTCAAGGAAGGTGATTCTCACCCTCTACTCCGCTCTCGTGAGACCCCACCTGGAGTACTGCATACAGCTCTGGGGCCCCCAATATAAGAAGGACATGGACCTGTTGGAGTGAGTCCAGACAAGGGCCACGAAGATGGGCAAAGGGCTGGAGCACCTCTCCTATGAGGACAGGCTGAGAGAGTTGGGGTTGTTCAGGAGAGAAGGCTCCAGGAAGACCTTATAGCAGCCTTTCAGGAGGTTATCCTCCCCCTCTACTCTGCCCTGGTGAGGCCGCATCTGGAGTACTGTGTCCAGTTCTGGGCTCCCCAGTTCAAGAAGGACAGGGAACTGCTGGAGACGGTACAGCAAAGGGTTACAAAGATGATTAGGGGACTGGAACATCTTATGAGGAAAGGCTGAGGGACTTGGGTCTCTTTAGTCTGGAGAAGAGAAGAGTGAGGGGGGATCTTATTAATGCTTATAAATACTTAAGGCGTGGGTGCCAGGAGGAAGGGGTCAGCCTGTTTTCAGTGGTGCCCAGTGACAGGACAAGAGGTAGCAGGCACTAACTTGGTCACAGGAAGTTCCATCTAAACATGAGGAGGAACTTCTTTACTTTGAGGGTGGCAGAGCACTGGAACAAGCTGCCCAAAGAGGTTGTGGAGTCTCCTTCTCTGGAGATATTCAAAACTCGCCTGGACGCATTCCTGTGCAATCTGGAATGAACCTGTGAACCTGCTATGGCGGGGGGGTTGGACTATATGATCTCCAGAGGTCCCTTCCAACCCCTATCATTCTGAGATCATTCTGTGATTCAGCACCTGAAGGGGGCCTACAAGAAAGCTGGAGAGGGACTTTTTACAAGGGCATGTAGTGACAGGACAAGGGGCAATGGCTTTAAGTTGAAAGTGGGTAGATTTAGATTAGATATTAGGAAGAAACTCTTCACCATGGGGGTGGTGAGGCACTGGAACAGGTTGCCCAGAGCAGTTGTGGATGCCCCAGCCCTGGAAGTGTTCAAGGCCAGGTTGGACGGAGCTTTGAGCAACCTGGTCTAGTGGAAGGTGTCCCTGGCCATGGCAGGGGAGTTGGAATTAGAAGATCTTTAAGGTCCCTTCCGACCTAAACTATTCTATGATTCCAAGATTCTTTATTTCAGAGGAACTACCTGCCTCATATTTTTTCTTCAGCCTTCATGCACACAATCTGTTTCCACTGTCCCTCTCCCATACATTTGCTTTTATTTATTTCTACATTTTATCCAGAACTTCCTGACACTCTGATTCATGTTTTGTTCTCACTCTCTCTGTCACCAGCTGCTGTGTACAAGAGCCTCTTCTGTGTTCTGAGAATTTGGACTGGTTCATTTAGACCACTGCAGAAAATAAACTTCTTTTTCTCTTTCAGAAAAAAAAAAAGAACTTTTTTTTAAAGCCAAATTAACGTATAAACAGAGGATGTTTTATTTTACCTAATAGGTAAGACTGCCATCAAAACACTTTTGTTTCTCTAACATATGTAGGTAGTTCAATTGAAAGAGTAGAGTTGAGTTCAGAAGTGATACACAAGGTAAAAGCAGTAACGCAGACAGCATGTTTATAGTCAGCTCTGTTATCTTTACTCAGAAGATGAGATACTGAAAATAATGGAAACAATCTAGACAGTTCAATAGTTTTTCAATATAATCTCCCTTCTTTGAGTCAGCATAAGGCAGCTGGTGTCTCATTTGTGTTTCCCACAAAAAAATGGTTCTTAGATGGCTTGATTCTGATGACTCAGGAACATAATGTCTTCATAAATACATGGAGCCAGGCAGATCTGTAATTAACATAGCTGAACTGCCTTTGAGCTGAACTAGCCCACACAGAGCCTATACTTTTGCACGCTTTATCTATGAACTTGCCAGTGCACCCACAACTAGCAGAGAATTACCTTAGACTTGTGTCTATTACCTTACTCTCTCCCTCAGACCTCCTGTACTTAAATCACAGTTAACTCACATGATAATAAACAGCTGGGAGAAAGCATAATTTATGGAAGGAGATGCTTTAGCTTACTCAACTCCTTTCAACTACTTTTTATGAGAGTTATATTGTGTTACATTGCCTTTCACATTATGAAGAGCAGAGTAAGAAATACTGAGGGAATTCAAGTGAATATTATGGAATCTATCTTACAGCACCTTACATATCACTTCTGAATTTGGCTCACAGGTCCACTGACTGAGAAGAGAGAACAAGACATCCACAACAGCCAGCGAATGAAACAATAGTTTAACATCAGGGGAAAATATTAAGGCAGACAGTGTTGTAATGTGAGTAAGTATAGAACAGTAACTTGATAGGAAACAGAAAAATAGCCTCAGACTTAAGTGAGATAGCAGATATGTAAATACACCATGAAGCTAAGGTTGATCTTTAATCCCAGACTTTAAGGTAAGGGCATATTAAATTATCACGGCTAGAAAGGACTTGTTTGGGAAAATTGTATTTACAGCACTCAGTTTTCTTTCTGCAAATCTAGAGTGCATGGAGATGTTGCTGGCGAAGCTCTCTCAAAGCCAAGTGATGCTCTGAGGCAGGCTGCACTTGGCACATGACACTCACCTACTTGTACCAGGACTAGCTTTAGAGGGTCCACACTATACAGGTGGTTGTCAGGCTGATTAGTTTGCATGACTCTTTGGAATACTCAAAAATAACCCGACGTGAATACCTAGAGTTACCACTTCCACTCATCATTATGACTTGAAGAATTAAGTGTGTCTGAACAGGAATATGTATGCTGGAAAAATATGCCATGTGACTCAATAACATTCAGTGATCTTCAGAGAGTCATGTGAATCTAATGCAACAGACATCACTAAATAGTTCAGCTGCATACATCAGTAAACAGAAATGCAGTTTATAATGGTAAAACAGTTTAATTAATAAAATACTTTTGTTAGTGAAAGTAATTCTATTCTATACAACTTTGCACACAAAGATCTGCCTAAAGTGTTTTTTTTTTTAAATTACAATAGATTAAATAGAAAACCTACCTATGTTAATGTGATTGAAAGAGTCTCTTTCTGAAAATGTAATTCACCATTCAACTCAAAACACATTATAAAGAGTGCAAAAAATAGTTGGAAAGTGTGCATCCTACATAATAATTTGTATGTTGAGGATTCCATACCTATCTGGAGTGCTCAAATCTAAAGCTTAAGGAAAAATATGAATTACCAGGAAATTTAATAAGTGCAGTACAAATATTCATTCTAGTTTAATGGTACTAGGCTTGACTTTTAGCAAAGCCAAAGAAATAGACTGTCAGGAAACATGTCATTTGACACCTCTTGCTAAGTTTATCAAACTAATGAATGCAGGTTACTAAGAAATGTATACCAGTGTAATAAAATAATGCAACTCACTGCCAAAAGTATCTTGCAAGTTACTGCTGGAATACATAACTGTAAGGAACTGTGGTAGCTCTTATCTATTAATGCCTTTAAAACTGTGACAATTATACTGCAGATACTTGCCAGCCTAAATTGTCATTCTAAATTAGAGATGGAATCTAAGTAGGAGTTGGACAGCAGCTTACTAAGAGGGCTCACACCTACTGAATTTGCTTTGTGTTATTTTATTATTATAGCTTGTTTCATATAGGCAATCAATCAGTTTGGGTTGCCTTGATTTATCTAAAAATGTAAGTAACAGGGTTTTTTTCTATTATTTTTCCTCTTGTACTTCTGCTGTTGAAACTCTTTATTGTTCCTGGTAGCCTATTTTTTTTTCCTGCTCATACTCCCCAAAACTCTGCTTGCAATGTTTTCTGGTTATGCCTGTAATACCTAATACTTTGGAAGTAGGATGTCATAAAAAGAAGCTTCACAAGTAATTCTAATCACTGGACAATGTAGTGAGTCAGAAAAGCTATTTAACTCTCCGGCAATTCACTGAGTATGGTCAGTTCAGGGTTAATGAGGGAGTCCATATTTAGATCGATTTTATTATTGTGTCTTTTTTTCTTTTAAAAAATTCCAAATTAACGTTTTCATTTTTTCTACTCAAACTTTTATGTTCTTTACTGGTTTGATTCTTTGGTAACTGTTCACAAGCCCAACATTCATCCTCCAAACACATAATATGCATGGAAATTATTAAAACTGAGATGATTCATTTTGGAAAAAAGAGCATCTGAAGTAACCAAAATTTTGAGTAGAGAAGTTTGAATGACTAATCAAGCAAACTAAGATAAATATTTTGACATTCTAAGTACTTTATTTCACCTGCAGGTAAGTTATAAATAAGGTGAACCAGAAAACTCATGAGAGAAAAGAGACATAATTAGAGACAGATGCCAGAAGTTTTGAGAACTTAGTTCCCAAAGTCTAGGATATTTTATGGTCATATCTATGTATATAGGTATATCATTAGGAGCTAATTTGGTGTGGGAGGATCATCTGATGCAAACAGCAGTGCTCAGACAGACCTTACCCCAAGATAACCAGTGTAGGCCAGGTAAGATTTGACTTCAAATGGAATATCTCCACCCACTGAACGTCTCTACGTGTGCTGTTTGAAGCTGTTCAATGAATCAGGTTTTGGCTTGGACCCTTCTGTACCCGTCAGAGATTCGAGCACAATTGGCGTGCATCTGTCTTGGAGCTTCTGGTTGATTCTTCCCTGGTAGGTATCCAGCTCATGAGTACCAAAACTACTTTATGAACCTGAGCAACCTATAGTAGGAGTGGATGATTTGCCTCAAAACCACATCACTGCACTGAATCAAAAAGTTGGTGTGGAGTATGTGACAAATACAGTTTGTCAGAGGATTTTACCTTGGTACCTTGTCCAGGCTGCAGTGGATGGATTATCAAGTGAATAGCAAAGGAATATCCCTCAACTTGTTTTGATACACTTGCTGAAATTTGAATTCATACTCTTGATCTGCAGTATGGATATGTTAAACTTTTTAAGAAATATTGTGCAGCATAAAGCAGTTCAGCCTGAATGGTTCATATCTGGAATAGTTTTAAATGTATGGTGAGGCTGCACCTTGAATACTGTGTTCAGTTTTGGGCCCCTCACGACAAGAAGGACATTGAGGTGCTGGACCGTGTCCAGAGAAGGGCGGCAAAGCTGGTGAGGGGCCTGGAGCACAAGCCTTATGATGAGTGGTTGAGAGAGCTGGGGTTGTTTAGCCTGGAGAAAAGGAGGCTGAGGGGAGACCTTATTGCTCTCTACAACTACCTGAAAGGGGGTTGTAGAGAGGTGGGTGTCAGTCTCTTTTCCCAAGAAGCAAGTGATAGGACAAGAGGAAATGGCCTCAAGTTGCACCAGGGGAGGTTTAGATTGGTTATTAGGAAAAAATTCTTCACTGAAAGGGTTGTCAAACACTGGAACGGGCTGCCCAGGGAGGTGGTGGAGTCACCATCCCTGGAGGATTTTAAAAGACCTGTGGATGAGGCACTTAGGGACATGGTTTAGTGGTGGGCTTAGCAGGGTTAGGTTTACAGTTGGACTTGATGATCTCAAAGGTCTTTTCCAACCTAAAAGATTCTGTGATTCTATTAAAAGTTCTTTTTAAAAGAGGTGTCCACAGCAGTCAAGGAAACTTATCCATAAATATAAATTTTACATACATACCTCTATCCATATGCAATATGTATGTTTATAATACTTTCTTGCTAAGAAATTTAAGCATCTTACAAACATTAGCTAATTAACTTCACAGGAAAATCCTAAATAACAGCTACTGAAAAAATACCATTCTGATAATTAACCATACCACAGTCTGCTTGTCTCAGTCTAGCACCCAGGTGTAGGCTAGATATTAACATTAGCATCAACTCCACATAGAAACTGTGCTGGCAATCCAATTAGAGTTTCCGAAGACTGAAAGGCAGGGAAATTGAACTAGCCACTCATTTTTAGATGCCATTTATTCAGTTTGTAAGGCAATATAAGAATTGTTCACATTGCTGCCACAGCCTGCATGGTAGTTATTCTGAGTCAAATACCTTTTGCCTATTCCTGCAGCTGAGTCTGTGGTCATCACTACAGCAGCAGGACTTGGCCCTCTGCAGGTAGGACATGAAAGAAGACAAAAGATTTCTGATTATGAACAGCAGCAGGTGAGCTGGGAGATAAAATACAGCTATCGTGCTCCTGAGCAGAGTGACAAAGACTGCAGTATGTGAGTGTGCTGATTTGAACATGTTGGTTTCTCTTCTAAATGCATCATAGGGAAAAAGTCAGAACATTTATTCTGAAATGCTTTAGAATATCTTTAATAAAGGCAGTAATTTTTTCATAATGGAGAATATGTAATAATATTATATAATATTAATACAAATAATTTATAAATTAACCTGCAAATTAAATGCATTTATTTATTTTAGACATCCCATGGTAGAGGACCTGATGTCAGTGTTCATCTGTGACTTGCAGTGCCATTGGACAATTATGCTCTTTGGATTTTAATAATGCTCAGTGTGCTCCCAAGGGATCAATGGTGAAACCCTCATTGATTTCAAAGGAGGACATCAAGACTGACTAAACACTTTTGAGTATTCATTCAGACTTCCTTTGAGTTCAGTTCTCAGATTCAAGAACTGTAGGCATATTGCCTTAATATTTCATATATAAATCAATTTGGGGTGATATACAAAGTAATGAAAAATAACAGAGAAACATCAGTCAATTGCACCTATTTACTTCCATCCGTGATAAAAAAATAAGAGGGTTTTCAATGTTAAAACAGTTAATTTTAAAATGTAGAGAAAAGCAAATGTTTACACAGGGAATTACTGTATGGAGCTCATTAACGCAAGATAGGAATTAGGTATACAGCCTAGTAAATTTAAAAAGCATATTCCAACATCACGTAAATGAGAAAAGCATTCTCTTAGTAATTCTAGGATAAAATTTTAAGGGCTATCAATCAAGTTTCAGAACACAACTTGTTCAATAATTAGGGTCAGGAAGAAATGTTTTCTTTCGTTTCCACTGGAAGTGTAGCATTTCTAATGGGGACTATACTGAATGATTCAAAAACAATTTTAAAACTTTACAGTGAGGTCACTTTTTACATCTAGGAAAAGATAGGCTGAAAAACATAAATTACTAGTTTGTAATGGTTCCTGGTGGTTTATTTTATTTTGTTAGAAGCATGGAGAGCATGCTAGAGAGTTGGATAGAATATTTTATGAATGGAGAAAACAACAGCAATCAGACAATGAAGCTGGAATATGCAAGTACAAATAGTCTTTCATTCTTTCATTCAACAGCTTGGAGAAACTTAGTTTTCTCCATTGATAACTGACTATTTATTCACTGTGTATCATGTCCAAGCATGTGAAAGAAAGTTTAAGTATTGAGCTTGTTTGAATTTGAAATATATGGTTGTGATATATGAGCATGAATTCGCTTTTGAACACCTCTTTGCAGCTGTAGAGGTATCCTACTGCCTGCATCACATTTGGTAGCATTCTGGGAATCCATGAATAAAATTCCAAGACTGTCTCATCTTTCCCAGGGGTCAAGATGGTTGCCATATTTCATTTGTTGTCTTCTGTTATGTGTATGGGACTTCTACAGCCCTTTTCAAAGTTGCCTCCTCCTATTTTTCATATAAAAACCTCTATCTAAGTTTTTCTTATTTTGGAGCTTTTATTTTAGCTCGCAGCTTCCTGCTGCTATCTTATTTGTATAATGTTGAGAATCACTGATTTATTCTGAGTTTCAAGTACTGCAGCAAGTTAATTGAGTTTCCTTTTCTGCTCAGAAGCTGCAGATGGTTTTGTGAATACTTTTTTTCAAGCCATATAACATTTTAACACCTTGTAATTCTTACTGGGGGTGGGGGTGGGGAGAGAGAGAGAGAGAGAGGCAGAGAGAATGAATTTCACCATGTATCTTCAAATAGCATTTTTGTTTCTTATGATGACCGCTTATATTTTGGGTCACTTTATTTTAATAAATTTAGGTAACATCTTCCAAAGTACATGAGTTAAGAACTAAGTCCACCATTACTTTTCCAGTATCAGCTTTTCTTTTTTTCTTAATAATTCATTCCAAATAAGATCACCTGAATAATTTTATTTTGGAGATTGAGCTAGGAAATTATTATGATGTAATACTTAATTTGTTTACTGACAAAAGTTTAACAGCAGCAAGTGAAAGACCATTTAATAGAGTTAAGAGACAGAAAGTTTACGCCTGTATCTGATTCTACTCTTCTGCATAAATTTAAAATGCTGATTATTATAATCAAAATCAATGGATATTCTGCATATCAGGTTACTTTCATTCACAGTTAATGCACAGCAACAAAGCTGTGACAGTTGTTTCTCTATAATGGTAATGTAGGTCAACAAGACAAACAACCGTTTTAAGCTGGGAAATGGCAATGTAAGTGAAGAGTAGATATAATAGTTTAAATATAGTAAGACAACATATATACAAGTTCAGCCTTTGGCAAATGTCTCATTAACATAAATTCCTTCCATTCCACCAGCATTTTTGTTTTCAATATTTTGTGTGGAATAGGCTATTTGAAAGGGAATTATTGACTGGATGCTCAGACCAGAGGCAGTTCCAATACAGCTGAGGTTGTATGTATGCAATAATTCATCTGTTAGAGGGGTAAAATACCTGTATGTGAATCTCTTCCTGACTTACATTTGGGGTTTTTTTGTGTAAAACAAGTTTAATAAAGTGTTTTTCTAAATGAAGTTTCTTCATTTTGATTATACTGCATTACATTTATAGCTGCACTCAGCTAGACCAGGCTTCATTATATGAGATATCTATGATTTTATGGCATGAGGTGAAACAAATTCACAGATAGAAAATGAGACTTTCAGAGGGCTTTAGAGCTGATAGAATATTTAAAGTGATGAGTTCAAGACCTAGGGAAGCAGAAACCTAGCAGTTTTGTTGGAGTAGCTGGTAGATGGAATGACACATGATGATAATGAAGGTATTCAAAAGAAATCTGAAGAACAGATTTGATTGCTTAAGACTGTAAACTTCGACTTAATATTATAGATGTTATTATTGAAGGTTTTTTGGGCAACCCCCAAACCAGTTTTTATGAAACTTAATTTATTTTCCACACGCTTTATACTATCACTTACCTGTACAAAACCATTTAGACCCCAATTTGAAACTGATTAGCTTTAAGTCAATACAAACAGATACATGTTTTTTCTATGCTGATAAACCCCCATATTTGCACTAAAATTTTTCTTGCATGAATGTGGTTTTCAGGTTACAGCTTTCCTTAGCTCTTCAGGATAGCTATAAGGAATTTTTAATTAATTCAATCTGGTCATTCTCCTCCTTCTGAGTACCAGCAGATGTCAGATGTCTTACCTTTTGGAGAAAAATTTGGTGGTCTATATTCTGAGTATATTTGGAGTTTATCTTATTCTGGTTCCATATATTCACCAGTACTGGAACAGAGACCATCACAAATAGTACATAAATAAATAAATATTACTTGTCTGTTGAAAATAAGAATCATTCCAACTTTCTTGTTTCAGAAGGAAAAAACCATAAACTTAAAAAATGCCATCCCTCAAACTTTTTTCCACCATTTTGTTAAAAAAAAAGAGAAATTTTAATCAGCAACAGTAAAAAATATATTCTATTTGAATCAGTGGTTTTCAAAATAAATGTTTTTTATCCTCAAAATTTATTGCATTTTATACAGTGACCCTTGTTAAAGAACTACGATATTTATGCCTCATTTCTTTCATGCTGATAGGACTATAGCATGAAATTTTAGATTACTGATTTGAAAGAAACAGAAGATTCCTCTGCATGAAAATGATCAAGTAAGAAAATAAACATTATTCCCTAGAAAACTAAATTTATGTCCTCTGACAGTCCAATCATTATTTTGTTACTTCTGGAGTATTTCAAATTACATTACAAATCCAACTGATACAAATTTATTTAAAAGATATTGCATTTAGGTTTTGGATTTAACAGAAACATGTACAGCTGCAACACCATGTATGGGCAAAACATATGAGGATATTGGTGCACTAATCTAGCTAAACTAATTTATCTAACTAAATGCAATGTTGCAGTTATATTGAACAATTTATGTGCACAACTACCTCCCTTAGGCAGCTCTCTAGCACTGTTTTGGGAAAGGTGTTTTCATTGCTATGGCACTTAAATGTTCTAATTAGGGACTCCAAAGGTGCTCCTTCTTCCAAAGAGTTTAAAACCAACCTTTCCCTCAGGCATGCATGACTTTTCCGTAGATTATGATTATTTTATTACAATTAGATTGTGAGTAAAGACTTATTCAGGAATGAATGAGGTGTATACACTGCAGGTCAAAAGTGATCAAAGACAAATTTAGAACAAATTTAGAACAAATGTTCTAAAAAATATTTAAGAGCTTAACCCTAGTAATTGATTCCAATGGAAGTTTGGAACTAAAACACTAAAAAAAAAATCACCTTTATGCAATAAAATGTCTTTAAAATCCATCATTTGGCTCATGGCTTTCTAATAGCTTCCTCTCTTGAACAGAATTAACACAAATACACAAGCATGATCACAGACTAAAAATCCTTGCTGAAGGACAGTTTACTAGCTTAGGCGTCATACTTTAACTGTATAACTACAGTGTACAGGTAGTCAAGTTTTTTCTTGTGCATGAAGCTACTCCCCCTTCATGTGAATGTACCTTATTGTGCAAATTCTATTCTGAAGATCTGCAGCAGTTTTTTCTGAGGAATGTAGATATAAGTCTACTGACTTTCAGGGTATACTGACATTAAGTATCAGACTTCTACTGTTCTTCTGATCAAACAGATACATGCTTCTTAAGAGGGTCTCTACTAAGTATAGTCACAAAAAATACAGGTTTTCTAAAATTATTTTCCTCTACGTTAACTTTGGGGAAATATTAAAAAAGGAAGAACATGATGCAATCTCTTCTAGAGCACCAGCTAGGGCAAGATTAAGCAGATTCCAATTAGTTACCTACGATTACACATGCATAAAAACATTGATGGCAATAGGGTGCCACAGGTGTCATTGAAAACATAATCAAAAGACAATGAATATTTGTAATTGAGGTTTAATTTGGTCTGCAGAATCTTTATTATTCTATTAAAGAAAGGAAGCTGGTTGGCTTTCAGGTTAAGTTTGTGTGGCTGGCAGTTAATTTTTTTTTATATTAATTGCTAGCAGTTTTAATATTGGAATCACTGAGGCATAATGAACAGAGAATTAAATAATCACTTTCAAGGTAGGATTGCGTTTTAAAGAAACCTGCCCTGTGGGTGAGGGAAATTACAGTAAATTTTGTCCCACAAAAACACAATTTGGGTAAAACAGCTGCAAGTTTAAAGGAGGACAGGAAATCTTGTGTGTTATAGGAAAGAACTGCTTCCTTATGAATCAGTCATACTATCACTACCTCGGCTTTGAATTCAGTTTACTGATGTCTCTGCCTCATTGTGCAACTTTCATTGTACTACTAAGTGTGTTCCCCAGTTCTTCTAGTCTCCTGCTGCAAGGGAGCTTTCAAATGTCTGGGATGGAGAAAATAGTAAGCTTTCTTACGGATACTTTGTTTGATTTTTCGTAATTCTGAGTGTGATGTCCTTTCTGGCCAACAGAGAATTTAAGTGACAGGACTATGCACATCATTAGAAATGTTTGTTTTGAAACTACTTTTCCTAATCCAGGGAGAATGAAAGTCTCAGTTTGTTGATTTTTTTTCCCTGATGCAAATTGAAATTTCAGTGACACAATCTTCTGTAAGTTATATTAATCAAATAATAGATTACAACAGCTGCAACAAAGCAGTCAAAGAAATAAATCCAGAGTTGCCTTCTTGACGTTGATGTAATTGTTTCTGGCCAACTTTACCCTCTCAGTACTACAACTACAGGTAAAATTGTAGCTGGCATTCTTGTAGTAATAATTGTCTTCTCTGTGCATTATTCTCCATAGTGAATGTCTTTTCTTCTTGCATGTACTATAAAGACATCAGTTTAAAAAGCCTGAATGCCAGGTTGATACCTAGTAAGACAGGATTAATTCTCTGCCATATGGTGCATAAATGCTGCTGAGATGGAGATTTGTGTTTTGATGCTAGAGTAAAGGCAGCTATCACAAAGACATAGTGCAGAGGAAAATTCGGAAAGTGTTTACTTTTGTATTGCATCTGAATACTTTTTCCTTTAAGAAAAAATGCATTGTTTGGTTTGGAAGTTATAATTTAAAATGAAACCTGCCCTTAATTTTTTTTCTTTTTTCTTTTTCTTTTTGTCTTTTTAATTTTCTTTTCTTTTAAATGTTTCTTTTCTTTTTTCCTTTCCCCTTGTCCTTTCCCTTTCCTTCTTTTCCTTTTCCTTTTCCTTTTCCTTTTCCTTTTCCTTTTCCTTTTCCTTATCTTCCTCGTTCTCTTCCCTCTTTCTCTTCCTCTTTCTTTTTCCTTTTTTATTTTCTATTTTCTAATTTGTTTCCCCCTTTTTTTTTTTCCATTTTTGCTTTTCACTTTTTCTCCCACAGAATAAGACTATCATCTACTGTGTGGTGGAGTTCTAGCTGATGACTGGGAAGCTCCTAGTTATTACCATATTACAAATAAGAATATTGATATTCATGGAACCATGAGCAGATTATTTCTGATTAATGTTCACTCGTGGAAAGTCTGCCTTCTCAGCGGTACACTTTCTCAAGGAACATAATTTAGTCAAAGTCTGTGAAAAGCATTGGTGTGAGGCAAGGGAAGGCAGCACAGAGAGCTGCGTGCCAGGGCTCGGTGGCAGTGGGAGTCAGCGGTGCCTTGCAGCACACCCCAGCAGGTTACACAGCCCACAGCTGTACTGCCATACGGTAGCCTCTGGCTCCACTCTATGACACCATACCAGATGCATTTGATCAGTAGATCAAATGTCATCTGATTCAGTGACGCCAATGACACAGTGTGGTAGCTATAGGTCAGCCAAAGATCAGCCAGAGTTGTAAAGTATGTGAAGCCACAAGGAATGGAAACAAGACCATGGAGCTTTGTTTCAAAAGCCTGAGATGCATCTCATACTAGCTAACAGCTTCTCATGAATCTTAGATGTGGTTGCCTTTTCTCTACTAAATGGAGTACAGATTATTCCTTTCATGCACAGATCCAAAACAGGATATGTAGGAAAGAGTGATGCACTTCGGAGGTTTTAGAAGATGAGGAGAATACCCAGTCTATGAAGAGTGATTGCAACTTGAGGAGTTTCCTCTGACTCAGCAGAACAGCAAACTATACCTAATGCAAACTACAGTGTAAGTACTAACAAATGACTGGCCTTGTAGATGAACGGAAAGCAGTGGATATTGTCTACCTGGACTTCAGTAAAGCCTTTGACACTGTCTCCCATAAATTCCTCATAGACAAGCTGTTGATGTGTGGGCTGGATGTACAGACAGGGAGGTGGATTGAAAACTGGCCAAATGGCCAGGCCCAGATGGTTGTGATCAGTGGCACAAAGTCTGGCTGGAGGCTAGTAGCTAGCAATGTAACCCAGGGGTCAATACTGGGTCCAGTCTTGTTCAATGTCTTCATTAATGATCTGGATGATGAGTCAGAGTACACCCTTAGCAAGTTTGCTGATGATAGAAAACTGGGAGGAATAGCTGATACACCAGAGGGTCGTGCTGCCATCCATAGGGACCTCGACAGGCTAACAGGAACCTCATGAAGTTCAATAAAGGAAATTACAAAGTCCTGCACCTGGGCCAGCTGAAAAGCAGCTTTGCAGAAAAGGACCTGGGGGTTGTGGTGGAGACCAGGTTGAACATGAGCCAACAATGTGCCCTTGCGTCAAAGAAAGCTAATGGTATCCTGGGCTGCATTATGCAAAGTATTGCCAGCAGGTCTCATCCTGCTAGTGAAGCCACACCTGGAGTACTGTATCCAGTTCTGGGCTCCTTAGTACAAGAGACATAGACATAATGGACAGTCCAACAAAGTGGTACAAAGATGATTAAGGGACTGGAGTATCTCTAATATGAGAAAAGGATGAGAGAGCTGGGACTCTTCAGTTCAGGGGGAGGTTTATCAGTGCATATAAATACCTAAGGGAGGGTGCAAAGAAGATGGAGCCAGGCTCTTTTCAGCAGTGCCCGGTGACAGGACCTAGAGGCATTCGAATTCACAACAAACTCAGTATCTAAGAATGATGTAACACTGCAAGGGATGGTCTTCTCAGGTTCATTGTGCTTACCATTGTTCACATTAGCAGTATTTCCTCCAAGAATTATTTGTGTGGCTTCTTCTGATATACGGCTTATTTATGTTTTGCCCTTCCGATGCATTTCTCCGTTATAGTTTACAAAAGCCAAAGCACATGAGAACTTGTCTCAAAATTTGCTGTCTTATGTCTGTATAAACCGGGGAAAAAAAAATCCTTCCAGTTCAGTCAATCAAACTTGCTTTTAAGAATAAATGGCTAAATAAGAACAGTAATAGTAGAAAGATGGAAAAACCTTGGAAGGATCACTGCAAGGTCATCTCACCCACTCTTTTGACACAACACAGGATTCCTTATGTTTATATAATTTCCAGTGCATATTTACCTATTCCCTTTTTAAAACCCTCAGTGACATATACTTGAGTCACTCAGCCAACAATTCTCATGCTTTACTTCTCTTAGTTTTAGAAAACCTTTTTTAATGTTCAATCTTTTTTGATGCAATTAAACCTATTGTTTATTTTCATGCATGATAAACACAGAAAACATTACTCCTATGGTCTTTGAAGCCATATTTGTTTAACTGTAAACATCCCTTCTTCAGGATAAATATTTCCTTTCAGTTATTTTGTGGGGACTATATATATATCTTTTTTATTGTGGTTGGCTTTATTTTTTGTTTGGTTTTTTTTCCTCTGGACTGCATTTTGGCATATAACACCTTAAAGCTCATTGTCCAAAACTGGATGAAATACTCTGGTTGAGGACCTACCTTGCAGGATGGGGGAAATCTTCATGACTTTTCCAGGAAAAGTTCCTCTTTCTGTCTATTAGAAGACATAGCTGCATTGCAGTCATTATTTTGATTTACCCTACCCGAGGTCTGGCCAATTAATCAATAGAAATGATTTAAAACATTTCCAAAGGTAGCTTAACGATTTAGCCACATTTCTTGACCATGTGTTTCTTTCAGTTGTGTCGTTTGTGAATCTTAATTTATACACTAGCATGTCAAATTGTAATGACAGGGCAATTTCCCGATTGCCATTGCATGCAACAAGCAGAAACATTATTTATGAGCAATCTGTAATCTTTAACCATTATATTAACACTGCTAGTCGTTAACTAAAAGTAGATTGGAAACTTTCGGAACTATTCTGATTATGCACAATATGATTTTCTTCAAACAAATGGGGGGGAAATCTGGTGTGTGTATTTAATTTGTGTAAATAAATCATTAAAATACTCTATTAACAGATCAGGTCAGCATTCCGATGAGATTACATGCCGTTCTTTGCTGCCATCTTTAGCTGAAAAAAAGAACCTTATAAAATAGTGTATCTTTTGACTTCTTTAAAGAAATTTGACCAAATACCATAAAGAACAACCTATTCTTGGCTGAGCTATGGGATAGCTGGTCTAATCAGTTTCTTCCGTGTCTCATTTTTAATAAACCTGTCTCATTCCACATTCAATCTTTCCAATTATTATCAATGTTCCTTATAATACATCCTAATCACCAGAAAGACCGATACACATTTCCAGTCAATTATCCATTAGCTAGTGACATAAGGGTATATATATCCTGAGAAATGCCATATTCTCCCAAGAGTTTGAATAGTATCATTGGAGATATAGTTTTTTGGTGCTCATTAATTTTTAGAGATTTAAACATGCATTTCATGAGAAAAACATGCTGATTTCTAACAGCTAAGGTGGTAGGCTAGAGTTAGAAAGAGTTGGTGGACGAGACGAATCTGAATCCTTGGCAGTGAGCTTGGCAGCGAGCTGGCTACATTCGTTTTATACTTCGTTGCTTACATTTTGACAGAAAGTACAAAGTTTCTGTTCTCAGATTCCTTTCTGTTTAGATGTTGGTTTCAAGGAGAGTGAAAAATTATTGTCTTTGCTCCAATTCAGAATGAAAACAAATTTTGCTGTTTTGAAATTCTGCATGAAGCAGAATTAACAGTCTCACTTGATCCTTAGTGTTCTCCACTTTGCCAAAAACTTGCTTCAACTTTCAGGGTCATGTCCTGTTGTTAATAAAGTTACTTTTAATGTTACATTTGGTTAATTTTCATAATACGTAAATTAAATTCCTCTCAAAGAAGAGTTTTGCCTCTGAAAACAATGCAGATGATAGTCTGTGACTTCAAAAGAAGAAGCCTAATAAAATTAGGCTCATGATTTCTAATGACTTTGTGTGGTCTTGGTTTTTTTTTTTTTTCTGGTGAAATTTTCAAGCTTTACAAGTATTAGGACATAATCTGTGCTGATTTACACTCTGCAAAATCTTACTGAAGGAGAAATTTTTAGAGTGGAGATTACTAGAGATGGAACTTGAACCAAGGTCAGTTTCTAATACACTCTTATTTCTATTTCTGTAAAGAAAATCCCGTATTTAAAGGATTAAATTGTAATATTGATATTGACACTAAGAATTTAATCTAGATGACAGTTGTTGAAGTCTGAATGCTGACTTTAGTACTTACACCATCTTCTGTCCAGTTGACTAGAAGTCTGCCTTCTCCTCTCCTCCTTCTTCCCTTACTTCTGTGGACTTACTGAGGAGATTTCCTTTGGGGAGTGATGGCAATCAATCAGCTTTATTATATGTTTAGGCAGCTTTGATAACATGGATTCACATCTAGCTCCCTACTTAAATCTAAAAACTTACCTTCATCTCTTTCAGCAACATGAGTCCTCTATTGCAGTGGAAACCTTCATAACCAGCAATAGATGCTGAGGCTCTGCTGAGAGGCTGAGTGTAGAGTCAATTCTACAGTGAAGGCTCTTCATTAGAGGAAGGATGCATGTAATAGCACACGTGTTAAGCTACACTTCTGTTGTATCATTCTTTAAGACACTGTTATGTTCCATCTTTTCATCACAGCCTAACTCAATGGCCATCCATTAAATTATCTAAATTTAGAACTTTCATCTGAGGAAGTTGTAACGACTGGGACATGCAGTCTTGACATCACCAGTGAGGTATTTCAGTGAAATTAGTGCACTATGTATGTCTGCAGTGTACCTGATCAGTAACACAAGGATAAGGGTCTCTTGCATTGTATTTCTTCTGTCTTCTACAAAAGATAAGGTGTTCAAATTGTATTTTCAGTTACAAAACCAGAATTAGGGTTAACACATATGAAAAGTAGGTAGGATTTGACTGCTTTTCATAGATGGGATAAAAGGTTAATTCCTTTTTTTTTTAAACTCTTCTTTCACTTGATATCTATTTCTCTGTGTGGATATGCAACATTCTGAGTTAGGAATCCATATCAGCAAAAGCATGTAAGGCATAAAAAAGGAGTAGATTCTTCATAAAATAATTTGGAAAACTCAGTTCCAACTTTCTTGTGGTGTACATCTTGCCAGACTGTTGAGGACCAGAAACTGCTTGTGCTTCTAAAATCAATATTACATTGGGATCAGTACACACTGAATTGTGATTGTGAGTTGATTTGCTGGTTGGTTTTGCCTCCCGTTACCAGGGCAGCAGACCCTACTTATTAGAGTAGCTAGGTGAATGAAGTAATATGCAAGTTTGAGATAGGATTGCAGATAATCAGAGGTTTACTGAAAGCAAAGGAGATAATTCTAGTCACAGTGTTGAGGGGATTTAGACATTCTGGAAAATGTGTCTGCCTTTTTTGTAACATTCATTACTATTTGAGCCATCACTTTTATGGTGAGTCTGTTAAATTAGTTTTCAAATGAGTTCTCAGACTGTACTTACAACTGTGTCTGAAACCCAGGCCTCAGTCACTGGCTTTTACATTGCAAGGCTATAACTTCAGTGCTACCTCCATACCAAGTGTTAGGTTGCAGCCAAGTTAACATGTCTAACAGTGCCTTTGCTGTGCTGATCCTAACAGGAACAGAGGAAAAGAAGAGAGCCTGGGAGCTCAGTGGAATTCTCTCTTTTCTATTTCTGCTCCTGATAACATCACTGTTGTGTGACTGATGTCACTCCATTATCTCATAAACCTCAAGAGTTATCCTACTCCCTTCCACTCCCAGAAAGGGAATAATTACTTATTCGGTTATTCCCTGCCAAAAATTCATTCTTGTGAATGTTCTTTATTTGCATAATTTATATTCCCTATTTCCTAGCTGTGATCTTTTTGACATCTTCTGGCTCATTGATTTTTGAATTACCATTTTTTTCCAGTCTTCATTACCATTTTCTTAATCTCAAACAGTTAATCTCTGTAACACCAATACTTACTCTCTTAAAATAACGACAATATAATTTTTCTTAACAGTCACATTATTTCTCTGGGGACCTTAACCTGCACAAAATTTTGGGCAGAGCAAACATCTGGTATCAAATCAAAGCATTCCTATTGTTTTTGAAGGAATTATACTGAATTTATATCTCAAATTATTGTCTTGTCTCTTCCATAATGTAGCTGTTTCTTGTTTGTATCTTGGAAGATCTTATGTAGCATACATATATGTGCATAGAGCAACCTCCATATTTTTTGGATGAAATTTTCAAGCACTGACCCTACTCTAAAACAAGGAGGGTTTTGATACTATTTTTGATGCAAGTAAGATTTGGTCCATAATCTTGCAATGGATTTTCTCTCTCCCATGAACTGATTACAGGTGATTATGGTTTGAAAGAGAAATCAAAAGATATGACTGATTTGAAGAGAGCAGAGGACTGATTTTTTTAATTTCTACGACTAGCAATTTTTACTTTCCTTCACAGGAATAAATAACTATGTAAGTATTATTTGAATGGAATTGGTATTTTGACTCATCCTTTTTAGGAAGTTGTACTATCTCAGCAGGAGTGAAACTTTGCATATAGACATGCGTTTTAGTAAAGAGGGATTTCTTTATCCAGCTTAGGCTGACAGTGTCTGGACAGGATCCCTTTCTTCAAGTAAATTGCCTGGTACTTTGCTAATTGCAATGCTTTTTGTCTTAATACCAACAAACTAATTAATTGATCTGTCCTGTAGATTCAAACATCTCTACTTTTGATGTTGTCAGTACATGCATGCATATAAACACACATCTATATGTAGATGGATATAGGCATGCAGATGTATAATAAAATTTCTTTATAATCTGGATTATTTTTGCAAAATGCTTCCTGCATAGCGACTTTCTACATTTTTCATGTTTGCTTTATGTTCCCTTGAATTATGTTTGTCTTCACATAGAAATTACATTTTCTGGAAGCTGTAGAACCACATGCATAAGAGGGAAAATTTAAATTTTCCACTACCTAGGAAGCAAAGAGAAATTAAACTCATCAACTTTATTCAAAATGTTGCATTGCCAGAAACCTTATTCTCCTACTGACTAGACAGTGAAATTAAATTAATGATTTCTTTTGTTGTTTTTGAGTGGTCATTGAAGTCAAGAGCATACTGCTTCAGTAATGGCTGCAGCTTTATAAAAGTATTCATATTTCAAGGACGACATTAATATAGTCATTTGTATCTGTAACTGTGGTGGGTTGACCTTGGCTGGCTGCTAGGTGCCCACCAAGCCACTCTATCACTCCCCCTTCTCAACAGGACAGGGTGAGAAAATATGACAAAAACCCCACGGCTCGAGATAAGGACAGGGAGATCACTTACCAAGTACCATCATGGGGAGAACAGACTCGACTTAGGGAAATTAATTTGATTTATTGTCAATTAATCAGAGTTAATCATAAGAAACAAGAACAAATCTAAAAACACCTTCCTCCCACCCCTCCCTTCTTCCCAGGCTCAACTTCACTCCTAACTCTTCTATCTCCTTACTTAGTGTGGTGCAGGAGGATGGAGAATAGGGGCTGTGGTCAGTTCATACCTCTTCGTCTTTGCCACTCCTTTGTCATCATGCTTTTTTCCTCCTCCAGTGTGGGGCCCCTTCCAGGGGATACAGTTCTTCAGTAACTTCTCCAACATAGGTCCTTCCCACAGGCTTCAGCTCTTCATGAACTGCTCCAGCATGGGTCCTTTCCACGGGGTGCAGTCCTTCAGGAAGAGACTGCTCCAGCGTGTGTCCCCCACAGGGTCACAGGTCCTGCCAGCAAACCTGCTCCAGCGTGGGCTCCGCTCCACAGGCTGCATTTCCGACCAGGTGCCTGCTCCTGCGTGAGTTCTCCATGGGCTACAGCTTCCTTCAGGGCACATCCACCTGCTCCGGCGTGGGGTCCTCCACAGTGTGAATATCTGCTCCAACATGGACCTCCATGGGCTGCAGGAGGACAGCCAGTGTCACCATGGTTTTCACCATGGGCTGCAGGGGAATCTCTGCTCTGGTGCTTGGAGCACCTCCTTCCCCTCCTTCTTCACTGACCTTGCTTGGTGTCTGCAGTGTTGTTTCTCTCACATTTTCTCACTCCTCTCTCCTGGCTGCTGTTGTACAGCAGTTTTTACCCTTTCTTAAATATCTTACTACAGAGGCACTACCATCATAACTGATTGGCCCAGCTTTGGCCTGTAGTGGGTCCATCTTGGAGCTGGCTGGAATTGGCTCTGTCTGACATGGAGCAGCTACTGGTGTTTTCTCACAGAAGCCATCCCTGCAGTCCCCCTCCACCAAAACCTTGCCATGTAAACCTAATACTGCAACCATTGAAAGAAAACAATCCTTTGCTGCTTTTCTTTAAGATGGTGCATAGCAGAGATCTAATAATTCTGTACTGGTAGTGTATAAAGGACTGTGATCTAGCTTCTATTTCAATTGCTTTGGTATGTCTGAGAATTAGTTTGACACTCTGTCCATCAAAAATGCAATCTTTATGTAATTTCTAACTGCTTGCATCAATTTCCACTTTTTAATCAATTTTGCAGTGTGTCCCAATCATACTAGAGACAGATCCAGGGATCCAGTAAAGCAGAAATGCAAAGCCTTCAGCTGTGAAGCGAAGAATACTGTGAAAAAGGTTTCAGTGTTCTTTGTCCTTTAGTTTGCACTAAATGACTCACAAATAATGTGGCTGAAAGGTCCTGTGGATAGAAAAAATATACATGCAGGAAAGTTATAAAATAGTAATTGCTAGGACTATAGTTTTCATTAAATAAAAAATAAAAGGTACCATAAACCAAAAGTTTCTGTTGTGAGCAATGAAGGTCACATAGGCTTTTTTTTAGAACACAGCTGGACTGATATATAGAAGGCTGCTTTAATTATAAAGAAGCAGACTCTTCACATTAAATGGTGTATGACCAAACAAGCTGCCTTCATTTGACTTCCCAGACAGCTGGAGTTGAATTCAGAGGCAGCTAATTGCCTTGGGGACCTTTCTCTGGCAAGTAACCCATTGGTACTCTTGAGGGGTGGAGAGGCTTCACACAGAAAGCTTAAAAGCATCTGGGCTGCTGTTGTGCAGAATGCTACTGCTGACAGATTTACCATCTGTCTTTGAGAAAGACAACAGTTTTGGGAGCCCAGATACCACCATTCTTCAGTAGAAAGCTCTTTGTCAATCAAAACCTCCTCATTAGAGTAGAGAGCAGAACTTGAATTATAGCTAAGTGCACTAAGTAAAAAAGAAATAACAAGACATTAGTTTACTTTTAGTTGTGTATGGCTAGATGAAAAATACTGGAACATTAGGAAACAGCAAACTGTAAACAAATTTGTATTATCCATCAGCTAAGCTTTCTCTGTGCAAATAGTTTTACAGATGCACCAACAGTAACTATGTCCATATCCCCACAAGAAACAGTTGTGTTGTAATAGCACAGAATAATGAATTCATAATATACACTATGCTATATTAAATAATTCAGATATGTATTTTTGTAAAATGTCTTTGACTTTAAAATGTAATTGCTTTCATTCCTATGTTTGTAGCCAATAGAATGGATTGTATCTATCTTACAAGGGAACTTCAAAGCTCTAACCATAGGAAAAAGAAAAGGATGTGCAGTCATCCCTGTTCAATTTCATGTGTACTTGCCTATACATAAAATTATAGAATCATAGAACCATAGAATCAGAGGATTGTTTAGGTTGAAAAAGACCTTTAAGATCATCAAGTCCAACCATTAACCTAACACTGCTAAGTCCACCACTAAACCATGTCCTTAAGCACCTCATCCACAGGTCTTTCAAAAACCTCCAGGGATGATGAATCAACCACCTCCCTGGGCAGCCTGTCCCAGTGTTTGACAACCCTTTCAGTGAAGAAATTTCTTCTAATAACCGCAGAATCACAGAATCACTAAGGTTGGAAAAGACCTGTAAGATCATCAAGTGCAACCATAAAAAAAAAAAAAAAACCAAACCCAAAAAACCCCCACAACACACACCCACAAAAAACCAAAACCACCCACAAACCACAAAACACACCACAACCCACACCAAAACAACCCACCCACACCACACAGCACCATGCCCATCAAGCCACATCCCACAATGCCACATCCACACGCTCCTTGAATACCTCCAGGGAGGGTGACTCTACCACCTCCCTGGGCAGCCTGTTCCAATGTTTCACTACTCTCTCAGTAAAGAACTTTTTCCTAATATCCAGCCTGAACCTCCCCTGGCACAACTTGAGGCCATTTCCTCTTATCCTGTCATTAGTCACTAGGGAGAAGAGACCAGCACCCACCTCTCTGCAACCTCCTTTCAGGTAGAAAGTGATAAGGTCTCCCCTCAGCCTCCTCTTCTCCAGACTGAACAACCCCAGCTCCCTCAGCCACTCCTCATAAGACTTGTGCTCCAGACCCCTCACCAGCTTCGTTGCCCTTCTCTGGACACACTCCAGCACCTCAATGTCCTTCTTGTCGTGAGGGGCCCAAAACTGAACACAGTATTTGAGGTGCGGCCTCACCAGCTCCGAGTACAGGGGCATGATCACCTCCCTGCTCCTGCTGGCCACACTATTTCTGATACAGGCCAGGATGCTGTTGGCCTTCTTGGCCACCTGGGCACACTGCTGGCTCATCTTCAGCCGGCTGTCAATCAACACCCCCAGGTCATTTTCTGCGGGGGAGCTTTCCAGCCACTCGTCCCCAAGCCTGTATTTTTTCATGGGGTTGTTGTGGCCAAAGTGTAGAACCCGGCACTTGGCCTTGCTGAACTTCATCCAATTGGCCTGGGCCCATCGATCCAGCCTGTCCAGATCCCTCTGCAGAGCCTTCCTACCCTCAAGCAGATCAACACTCCCGCCCAACTTGGTGTCGTCTGCAAACTCACTGAGGGTGCACTCAATCCCTTTGTCTGGATGATTGATAAAGATATTAAACAAAACTGGCTCAAATACTGAGCCCTGGGGAACACCACTTGTGACTGGTCGCCAACTGGATTTAACTCCATTCATCCCAATCCTTTGGGCCTGGCCGTACAGGCAGTTTTTTACCCAGCGAAGAGTGCACCCATCCAAGCCATGAGCAGTCAGTTTTTCCAGAGGAATACTGAGGGAAATGGTGTCAAAGGCTTTACTAAAGTCTAGGTAGACTATGTCCACAGCCTTTCCCTCATCCACTAAGCGGGTCACCTTGTCGTAGAAGGAGATCACGTTAGTCAAACAGGACCTGCCTTTCATAAACCCGTGCTGACTGGGCCTGATTGCCTGGTAGTCCTGTATGTGCTGCGTGATGGCATACAAGATGATCTATTATGACTATGTCTTTTGCCTCATGCAATTTTGAGAGAATCAAAGTTAGTAACAAAACATAGATGTTTTCTAAAAAGCTGCAGTACACAAATATTTTCAGCACACAAATGCACATATATAAAGATATGTAAATGCAGTTCTAATTTAATACCTACGGGTCTGAATGACATGCATTCATCTCAACAGTTCATAAAATTATTAGGAGTTATGAAGAATGGAATTACAGATTCTATAAATAGTACTCTTCCTTAAGCCTGCAAGTGAGTCTATATGTTTCCATAAGACTTTAGTGCATTCCTGTCGCTCTCATATTGCTGTGGTTGACCGGTGTGCTCTGGGTGTTTAAAGGGAGTAAATATTTGCTTTGTGACCCATGTTCTTGAAAGCCAAGTTTCAGTTTAATGTGAACACAGATGAACATTAAATATATTATATAGTTATCATACACATGTATTTAAACACACATATTTTTATATATATGTGTGTATCTATGTGTATGTATATTGTTTATCACAAATATTGGAAGCTGGATACAGGTAGCGGTTATATAACTTTTTTTTTTTGGTGAGAAATTCTCATGTTTTCTTACCCCAAGTACTTTACCACAAACCTAGAGGGAGAGATGAGGAATATATGCCAGGATTTTCCTTCAAGTTCTGTGGCTGCAAAACATGAAAAAACAGCTTCTCCCTCTATATACATGCAGTATAGAAAGAACACATCGCTAGGATGCAGTTTAGTAATCAGGCCTCACAACTCTACCCACCATGTTGACATGGTGCCACTATGAAGCAAAAATTACAGATATGTGAGGCGGTAAGGGAGAGGGACAGAGAATATGGTTGGACTTGATGATCTTACAGGTCTTTTCCAACCTTAGTGATTCTGTGATTCTATGATTCTGTGATACTACTCTCTAGTCTAGTGATTACAGCTCTCCCATGAAAATAGGAGTTGTGGTTTCCAGTTGCTTTTTCTATGGTTGTTTTTGTATTTTACTGCAGAATGCTTGCCCTCTAAGCTTATGGTTAGGGCATACATCTAGAAGATAGACATAAAAAATCAGACTGAATGTTCCAATGCTGAGGAAGGCCCTGAGTTTAAGCGCTCTAATGAAATACAGCTTTACCACTGGTCATGTTTTAAAAGAAAAGGGAAATTGGCTTCTCTTCTCCCAGGGAAGCAGCTTAGTTTTCTGCTTCAAGAGAAAGGTTCAGGGCTTCAAATTCCAGCCTAAAACATATACCCACCCTAATGTAATGTTTAGAAAGACCTAAGTTATTCAGATTAAGCAGTGTATTGTCATTAAAAAGGGAGCTAAGTGTTGGCTTATCTTTTGTGCTGAGATACTTTCAGTACTGAGCTAGATCATGTACTTCCATACTCTGTTGCAGTGTACAGAGCTGATATATCAATGTCAAAAAGAGGTGTGAGAGTCAAACGATGTGCTCTCTTCATCATTTCCTTTCTCCAGTTTACGGATACCCCTGGTTCAGCAGGCTGTCTGCTCTGAATCCTTTTCTTGAACAGATAATTTCCTGCAGGCACGGCATAGAAAGTTTAGTTGGAGTTTTGAGTTCCACTCTGGTGGCCACATGCCAAAATCCCTTTATGCCACTAGCTTTTAATCTATCTCTCTCTTAGCTTTCCATTACTGAAAAAGCAATTACAGTATTTCCCCACTTCAGAAAGGGTAAATGTGTTATTGGTAATCTCCTACTTCCCACAGTTACGGAGATCAAATAAGAAGCTATATAAAGGTTCTCTTGCATACCAAATTAAAAGGGGAATATATTCCTGTTTTGAAAGGGATCTTAGCCACAGTATTTTAGTCATGTAGAGGCTAGATTTTAACTCAAGTGTGTCATTCTAGTTAAACCACTGTAAATCTCTGTGAACATATGGAAGTTAGATGCCTACTGATTTATGACAAATGTGTTCATGAAAATGCTTTCTTTAACTTTCCTTATTCAGTTAAATAACAAAGCAAAAAGCAGTTAAATCAATGCCATCTTTGTGTACAGGTAAGGTATAATTTGGAAATATGTAGGCAGGACTTCTTGAAAATGGAAATGCTGACATTTATATTAGGGATACGGGAGTCCACCTCTGATCATTTACTGAAGATTTACTTATATATAATTGAGGGCATGAAGTGAAGAAAATGAGACTAAACAGGTGAAACTGAAAGCATCTTTTGCCTTCCAAATGGTAAGAAGGATATTTTCAGGTACCCACAGGCTAATGAGTAGGACCGACAATTAGAAAAGATGTCTCTTACAAACTGAACTCATTAAAAGTCTCAGTCAGTGTAAGTTAATAAAGGTAGAACCCCTCACTTTGCCATTTTGGTCTGTAAAGTAGAATCACATTTAAAGTATCCTAGCAACTCATTGTGATATGACCTGTGGCTATACCACGGCTGTTAAATATTTCCTCTGGGAACATCTTCCACTTCTCAAGTATGTCTTACAGAAAACCATGGGAATCATAGCAACATCATGTTTTCTGTATATTTTACAGGCTCTAAGACTTCTATGCAGATTTTGTAGGAAGGTTGTCAAAATATTAGTTGAAAAGAGTGTTTCTAAAGATCACTAAGATCCTAAATGGAGACCTGTGATTCAGTGCACATCTGGTGTTCCTTCTGCAAACCTTAATAAATATATTAAATTTTTTCTTACTACGTTTTTATTTAGTACAGCTTTTTTTTTTCTCTGAAGGTAATAGCCCAGATCCTGAAGGTGCATGGTACAGATAAAAAGGTATTTCAGGGAATGGGAGAGACATGGGGATTTGCAAAGAACCATTTATAGCCTTTGATGTGTTGCTAATGTTAGCTGCCAATGGCACAAAGGCATGATTCCAGAATTCAAACATCATGGAACATAATCAGGCCATAAATCTGATTGTCTAGGTCCAGCTCTAACACTGGATCCAAGAAGAGAGGGTAAAACAGCTATTAAATCAGCTGTCATCTTCTAAAGTTTCTTCAAGGCAGGCAAAATAATCTCAGTTGCTTCTTCATGACTATGTTGATTCGTCTACAGTAATCATAAGCAAACCATGATTTTTCTTCCTACTACCAAGATAGTGCCCCCATTACTTCACAGTTCTTTTGTATACAAGGGTGTTGACAAGGCAGGAACTGCTTTTCTCTGGGTTTTTTCTTGTACCAAGTTCTCTTCTGTCAGGGGAATTCTTTCATATCCAAGTAGGGAAAGATATTGTCACAACAGTTAAGTTGCCCCCAGCTATCTTAACTATCTGTAAGACATTTAGCCTACTACCCCACTGACACATTGCTGTATTGTCTTGACATTATTTAATTTATTTTGCATTAGGGGCAGTTGAAGCAAACACAAGAACAATGGCTACACTGTGACGTTACTTTAGAGCTCCAGGTCCTACTCAACTCAAAATTTCCTGATTGTCACATTGCTTCATGGTGGCTTACATTATGGTCGAAGTTCAAAGTAAGCCAAAAAAGAACGAAACTCTTAGGAGAGTGAGTACTGAATCAGCTCCAGAACCCTCATACAATCAGTTTGAACACTACTGACTGGATCCCCATTATGTTATACGTAAATACAAGTCCACACTTGGCCACAACAAAAAAAAGTTGTGTAGATATAGGCAGATACACTGAATGCTGCAATCCATCATCTACAATGAGGCATATGTAGGAATTTGAAGACATTTTAGTCTCTAATGTACCTATGAGCTGCTGTTTAACCTCAAAGGGAGTCTAAAGTGAGTAGACATACAGCTTTCTGGTTTGGGGCATGCTCAGTAGAGTTTCAGCCTCAGCAGCTCTAAACAGATTGATATATATTTCACTTGTCTCCCAAGAACTCACAGACTAAACATTACTCTTTCACACTTGCATACCCAACGAATCATGTTTGTCACAAAGCACAGAAGATAAGTATTCTTTATTAGGAATGGTTCAGTGATTAGACCACAGACATGGCAATATAGTGATTTGCATTCTGTGTTCTTCCTTGAATAACAGTACAGTGGAGGAATATACCTCAAGTTGTTTTTTATATAATACTCAGGATATGAGTAGGGAAAATGCCTGTGCTTGAATATCTTCTCCAAGGACAAGAAAGAGTGTTAAAATGATTCTAAACATTTATAAGACTTTCTTCCAAGAGATGGACTTTCTCTGTTCAGGCCATTGCTGCAGTAATCTCTACTGCATCATACCATAGAATTCCTCAGGGAAGAGAATGAAACTTGGGGTTGTACTGCTTCAGGCAAAAAGCCTAAAGTTTTTGCTATAAGCTTATGGAAAGGCCAACAGACTAATTAGTTAGCCTAGTTAAAAATTAATAGTTGTGAGCAATGATGGAACCTTCTCACAAGACTATCTATTGGTAGAGCACTCTCCTGGAAAGGTGGGTTAGGATTCCTTCAAATTTGAAGCTAGCAAACAGTCTTGGGTGCTCTGATTATCCCGTTTGGTACTATTGCATCTTTCCATGTTTTGAAAACAGAAAACTCTTGGGCTCCAAAATTCATGAGAAGGTTCAGGATTATGCGTCTTTAAGGGAGCCCCTTTCTCAAAGTGGGTTCTGCAAAGGGGCTAGCTGAATGAACACTGGGTGCTGCAGCATAGATCTATCCTTAAGTGACTTGTTCAAAAGCACAGGGGAAATCCGGTGAAACACGCATCAGTGATCCTCAGCCCTCTTGCAATTTTTTTGGACTGCACATACAAAAGTAATTAATTTTATCAATGTTGGCCAAAAGTTTTATCACTGAGACAATGTAGTCTCCATTTGAATTCTGTTAAAATTATTAGATCAATGTACATCTTTGAAGTATGCATGTGTAATCTGTGCTCTTAGAGAGCACTTAAACTGTGTGGTAATTTATGTGGATAGTATAGATAGATAGGTGAGAAGGAAATAGAGAAATTATTGTATTTCTCTCTTCATTCAGTTTTCTGGTTTTTCAAATGACAACTGTGATATCGACAGCAAAACCTGTTCTACCCAGCCATTTCGTTCTCTCATCAAGGACTGCTCTCTGAGTGATGTGCATACACTTAACCTCTATTAGTACTAATAAGAAATCATTGAGCATGCCAAGAAGGGAGTACATGTCTTTGCAATACGTAGTGTACCCTTGGATAGTTACTTAGTCCAAAATATATTTGAAAATAATGTGAGATCAACATGTGGAACAAAGTGGAAAACCTAGAGGTAAAGTGCTAATTCTTGCGTGACAGCAGTTCAACCGGGGTCATGAAAGAATACTGGACATGATTATGTCATGTTAGGTTTGTATAACATACAACTATTAAACATCCTCAGCTATGTATTGTAGGATGTTAACAAAGCATGTATTTCAAATTAAAATGTTTGATTTTATCTGCAACTTGCCTGTATTCAATCTAAATTTACTGGAAAAAAGAAAAAAAAAGAACAGCTCTTTTTAATATTTAATCCCATTGACAATTAGCATTTAAAAGAGCATTGTGAACACTATCGTCAAAAATTGTGAAGTGTATGGATATAATTCATGGAAGACATGAGGTCCAGACACTGAGGACACACTGCATTATAAGCCATTATAACCTTGCAAAGAAGTAATAACAAATGTCTCTATTCTTGCTGTTTTTAAGCAACACATTAAAATCTATGCTGTCATCATCCGAAGTCTTCATGTGACTGTTTAGGGATTGGAACCCTGCCCTTCTGCATATTCTGTGAACGTTTTAGTCTATTTACTTCTAAGGCCTGCAATTTGATTGGAAGTAACTATTTTTTTTCTATCTTTGTCCAAGACCGTAAAGTTTAAGTTCTGCTAGTGTCTTCTGTATCTTTTCCAAGCAGTAAATGAACTTGGTGTTGCATGAGACATAAACTCTTACTCTGAATATAAGGTTGTTTGGGACATGGTCATTGTTCATCCACAGTGAGATTTCTACTGAAGGTCCTCATCTGCAGTCATATACTTATGAAGTGAATGCTTGCAACATGGATGTCGCAGCCATCTTCAGGAAGGGTGAAAAGGAGAGTTCAGGGAACTACAGGCTGTACAATCTCACCCTAGTCATTGAGAACTCCTGAAAGTCTTTTCCAGTCACAAGAAGTACAAGAAGTTGATTGGAAACAGCCAGCATCAATTTGCCAAGGGCAAGTTATGCTTCACTAACCTGATTGTCTTGCTTGATGAGATGACTGGCTGCAAGGCTAAAGAAAGAGCAGTGACTGTTACATACCTTGACTTTATCAAGGGCTTTGACACTGTTAGACATAATATTGTTACAGGCAAATTAGTGACATATGGACTGATAATTGGACAATAAGTTGGTTCGAAAATTGGCTGGAGCATTGGGCTCAGAGGGTTGTGATCTGCGGTAAAAAGTCCAACCAGTGGCTGGTTACGTGTGGCGTCCTTCAGTGATGGATGCTGGGGCAATAATGTTTAATACTTTTATTAATGATCTGGATGATGGTAAAGAGTGGGACCAGCAAGTTCATTGTCTCTAACAAACTGTGAGGAGAGATCAGTGCTATGGAGGATAGGGATGTTATTCAGAGAAACCTTGACAGACTGGAGAGATGGCCTAGCAGAGACATCACACAGTTTAACAAAGACAAATGCAAAGTCTGCATCTAGTAAGGAATAATGCCATGCAACTGTACCAGCTGCGAGCCAACTGAATGGAAAGCAGTTTTTCAGAGAAGGATCTGAGGATCCTGCTACACAAGAATTTGAACATGCTTCAGCAGTCTGCCCTCACTGCAAAAAAGACCAACCACCTCCTGGGCTGTATTAGCAGGAGTGCTGCCAGGAGGTCCAGGAATGGGATCCTTCCTCTCTACTGGCTGTTTTAGCAGGAGTGCTGCCAGGAGGTCCAGCAATGTGATCCTTCCTCTCTACTGGAAATCTATTGTGAGATCACATCTGGAGTAGTGTCCTGTTCTGGGCTTCCTGTACAAGAAAGACATGGGTGTACTGGAGCAAGCTCTTTGAAGAGCCACCAAAATGATCAGGAAGATGGAGCTTATTACATGTGTGGGGAGACAAAAGCGAAAAATCTTTCTCAATGAGGGTGGTAAAGCACTGGAACAGGTTGCCAAAGAGGTTGTGGAGCCATTCAAAACTTGCCTGGACATGGCCCTGAGCAGCCTGCTTTTATTGGACCTGTTTTGAGCATGTGGTTGTACTAGCTGTCCATAGAGGTCCATTCAAACCAGCATGGTTTTGATCCAATGGATAGCTCACAGTGGACATGACCAACGGAGAAAAATGATGAAATTTCTGAATCCAGCATCCAGGATAAGAAATGTAAGAGTCTTCAATCTGCTACTTATTCCTCATATACTCTTCCACCCTCTTATAAGGGTTAGCAAACAGCCAGAACTTATTTCTGAAAGCTGTAATATTGCACTGATTGAAATAGGCCAGCTCTATTTCATATGCAGACCATAAATAAAACAAGTTTCATATGTAGATGATAAATAAAACAATAGTACATTCATAGTAGCAACAGCTCATTGGAAAGGGAAAAACTGTTACAATACTTTCCTTAGATTATTAAGAATGAGCGTAACTTCAGAGGAAGAAAAGCAATAACATTCTGGGGAAAAAAAAAAAAGAGAAAAGAAAAAAGTAATGTGTAGATCTTGCCTTTTCCATTCTATGAAAAGATTTTCATGAGTAATTTCATGTCCTTGTGAAAGATCGTGACATAGTGCCACCATCAGCCTTTTTTATTTTTGACCATTTCTTCAACTTAATGGAAAGCAAATGAACTGCAGAAGCTCTTGCTAGCAGAAGAAACCTACAAAGGCCACAGGTGCTTCTTACTTGAATTATTGTTATCAATACATCATGGGGCAATTGAAGCGGAACAAATGTGCACAGCTTGTTAGTTGCAAGTCCTTTTCTGTTTTGGAGAAACCACACAAGAAGGTGCAGCAGTTGTGTTATTGCCACCTAAATTCAAGAGAAGGTCAGAATGACAGAACACGGTTTGAAACTATCACATGTGGATACACTTTCTGTAATCTCCCTTCTTAAAAACATACCTGAAAGCTCTATCATAGATGTGACCTCCATTTGAAAGAGACACCATTCGTAACACAGCAGTTTTGTGCGTGATCTCTAAACTATGTATATAAACCCAGGCAATTCTTTTTAGATTTTTATGTCACATACTTCCTAATGTGAAGTTATGGTTTTAGTGACTTTCATAAATAATGCTGTGTGATAAAGTATTGGCTGTATCATTCACACCTCCTTCACAAACCCAGCCCGGATGGAGGCCAGCTGTTGGTAATTGGATCTTGCATGTTATTATGTTTGTATCTTTGGTATCACTCAGTCTTCTTTCTGCATTCCATTGCTGAATTTCCTTTGTGCTGTGGCTTTTTCTCTGCATGTTATTTGTGTATTTAAAATGAACCATGCAAAGAAATATTTCCATAACCATGGTGACACTGTAATATTATGCACACTTACAAAGTACAAAGGTAACTCTACCAGACTAGTATTTTCTGTGATCAATTGCTGGAAATTCAATATCTCTCTTTTTTTTTTTTTTTTTTTTTTTTTTTTAATAAGAGAGCAAATGGAATGTGCTGAGTATTTCCAGATCTGCTTATGCTGGAGTTACTACTATAAATTAATCCAATACTTCTTCAACAGAAGTGATGAGCTGTGTGTTGCTGTGCTCGTGTTGCCTACTATTACTAGCTTTTCATGAATCTTGGGATATGTTGTAGATTTTTTGACTTTTTAAGGGCCCATGCTTCTGGAGTCACGTGAATACATAAGAATTTCAGTCAGTAAATTTTATCACATATAGTTCTGTTATCTTAGGTATTTATATATCTTTTTCTGGTAGTATATGAATGCTTAACATATTTATTATTTTTTCTCACAATGTTTTATAATCTCCATTTTCAGCTGGGGAGCTAGGGTACGTAGAAAATAGGGCCCAAATGCAAAAAGATATTTACATACCCTACAACCACTGTAATTGATGGCTCTTAATTGCTTGTATTTCTCACCAAATTGAGCCTATATGACCTAAGGTTTAAAAATAAGCTTTTCATATAGTAAAGACATTTAGTTTTACCTTCAAGATCCTACACTACTGTCTTTACTGTTTTTGAGAAAAAAAAAGTGTCTCTAGAGACTCCCAAAATGGAAACCAAAAGAAATCCAAAACACACTAGTTACATGAAAAAAATCCAAGTCAATCTTGTGATTTTGAGAGTCTGGGTTTAGGTTGTGAAAAAGGACAGTAGCTGTGGCAAGTATTTGGGCATTGGCTTCTTCAGCTAATTGTTGGGCCATATGTGCAAAGGAAGAAAGATCCAGGCTGTAAGTCTACAGCTGTTCACTGCTGCATGTTTGCTAAAAAGTCTTGTGTGTTCCCCCACCATGATCTCTCCTGTTTCTCTGCACAACTCCAGAGAAAAGCTGAAAACCGCCAACAGGTAGTCTTAATATGCAGAATGCTTACCTGTAGAGATGCAGCATAGTTGCCACAGTAAAACAGATGTGACTAAAAATTCAACTGTTCTGTTAAAACCCCTTTTGAATGCCTGCTTCTATGTGCTTGCCAAAAATTTACTGCTAAGACACTGTACTAGATAATTATTTAAAGTATCATAGCTTACTTTCTTCTCTACCTTGACTAAGCAGACACTTAGAATTGAATCCCTAGAGCAGAGGGTTCCTATCCTATCTCTTAAGTTCACCAGAAACTCTCTGAACAGCCAACAGTATTTCAGTGTTTCAGTATGCTGAATATTGCCATTAAACCTCAGTAATTTCCTGAGGTAGTATACCTTTTTGTTGGCAAACAAAGAATTCTACTGTTCTA
The DNA here is from genome assembly GCF_030936135.1 of Gavia stellata. NCBI lineage: Eukaryota > Metazoa > Chordata > Aves > Gaviiformes > Gaviidae > Gavia > Gavia stellata. The sequence continues at coordinate 46,459,408 of NC_082597.1, forward strand.
CTGTTTTACCCATGGCTTCAAGGAACACATCATATACATAATTTTTAAAGATCCTTGCATATCTTTGGCTATACTATTTCATAGCTGACTTGTAATACAGACAGCTTGTGCAACAGAACAGTCTTAGCTGACATAGTTTCGATAATAATCACACAGCTTAATCAAGTCATGCAACTTTGACAGAGTATTAACCACAGCACTAATTCTAGCTAATTGTGAATGCAGTTGTTTTCAGAGTAGAAAAATAAAATGTTCTGTATTTTGAAAGGGGTAATGATGACTGTCTAACTACTCTCACCCCCCTTCCATCTCAAAAAGAAGACTTAACAGCATCACATCTCTGGGAAACGATTTATGAATCTGAATAAGTTTCTAGCCAGTAAACCCACTCTATAATCAGGAGAACAATATTGTTTTCAGTAAATGGGTAACAGTGAGAGCAGCAGGAGCTGGGGTTATGTTTCATCCAAATCAAAGTGGACAATCACTGATTAAATAGTGCATAAAGATACACTCATTCTGTCTCACAGAGCACTTGACTATTACCTCAGTTGAAAGGTTATTATGTAAATTAAAAAGGCAAACGGAAGGGAGGGATGACTGAAACCAGCTTTACTAATATGTTGTATTCTGTAATCCATTAGATCAGCATCAGACTTTTACTTATGTGAAACCAGAGGCAATGCTACTAAGAGAACTGTGCTGTGACTGATACAGAAAATATTCAGTGACTTCCTCATCAAGAAATGTATCTTCAAAATGTTTTGATTTACTACTCTCTTAAAGCGTTCTTGTTACTGTAGGAACCATATTCATGTTTCAGAGTAGAAAAATAAAATGTTCTGTATTTTGAAAGGGGTAATGACGACTGCCTAACTACCCCCAGCCCTTTTCCATCTCAAAAAGAAGACAAGAACTGCATCACTAAAGTAATGAGAACCTCCAAACAGAGGTGTCCTTGCTTGGTAACATTTACTAGCAATATTTAATTATTTATCTCTGTATACAAATAATGTAGGTTTTGAAAACTAGAAGCTTTACCACTTTCAAATTAATTCAGGTCTTCCAATTCTCTTTTTAAAAAATATTTTATTTTCTTTTACCCACAATATATATAACCTTATTATCCTCTGGTGTTCAGTAATGTTAAATATTGAATTAAATTTACACAACCATAAATGGTGTTTGGATTGTGTTAACTATTTCTGAGTGTGTTCAAATACAGGATTGTTCAGATTTACAGTTCAGGTACCTATTTAACTGATGTGCTTTTTATTAACTCAAAGTTCATACATGAAAAATTCAGCGTTTAACCCTGCTACTCATCTTACGAGACTTCTGAATTAGATCAGTAGGATTAGTCTGATTTTATATCTGGGAAAACTGTGGTAAACAAGAGTTGGACTGGCCATGACAGGTGTAGATCTAGATTTCAAGAGCAGAATACCTTCAACCCCTACCAGAGGCGTTCTTCAGATTTGAAGTAGAACATGTCCAAGAGGATCCATGTTCATGGATGTAGCAGGTTTTTGTCTGCCGCTTAGGCAGACAGACTGGCTGACACAGTCCTGCACAATTTCATTTTTCTCCATCCTGGCTTTCTGTCTTTGAGATGTCATGCTCCCTATCCATTGCCATAATCATTAGCACACTGAAAATCATACTGAATTAAGGAGGTCACGGAGACTGCTTTTTGATTTTTTGATCCAGACACCTACTGCCCATGAGAGTAATGAACACATAGATGTCTCAGATCTCTTGTTACTCCAACTTCAATCTCCCTATTAATTCATCTTCATTTCACAGCTTTTGAGATATTGCTGCCACCTGGCCAGTATCTCTAAAACTTCCACTTCAAAATTTAAAATGTTAGCAGATGCTCAAAGGAAGTGTACAAAGTCTATATTAAGGATACAGAATAGCTTTCACACCCACCATAATCATATCTCCTGCTCATGTGGTGAACATATGTAGTTTGTTGCCTCAGGATTTAAACTTAGGCCTGCCTTGTTTTTTTCTTCTCAGGAATGTTCTGAGTCTGTCCTTCATTTTCACTCCATAGTTTTCTTTCCATGCTGTTTATATAAGTAGCATTTTGAAAAAAAACATTTATTAGTGACTTCTTAACTGTGGTAAATATATTGAAAAATGTAACAGCGGAAAGCCACTATCAGTTTAAACCTCAGTATACTCACAGATTGGGTGTCTGAAAAACCTTTGAGATTATTTACTAAGTAAGGAGTTCATAGTTTGATATAGTTTTTTTAATGAATGAATGTCTCACCATGGAAACAGCAACAATAGCAACAATCAGCTAAGTAAAAAGTTTAAGTTCACAAAAAAAGAAGTGGATTTGAAGGCCAAGACGATAACAAAGGTTTCTGTACTCTGCATGCTTTTTTTGTTTTTATGGCTTCAGTAGCTCTTCTGATTCTAAGCTTAACAGTGCCATTTAATCAAAATGGATAGCCTTAATTGTATATTTAAAGGAGGGTGATCAGCAGTAAAATGGTGAGCAGATTTAGCTAATTAGGCTTCACATTTAACACTCCATGGAGATGAATGGGATCATTTCACAGTTATCTTGAAGCTAGTGCTTGTGTATGTTTGGCATAAAAATGCATCATTCTACATTGCCAGGGTTATCTAACTACAAAGAAAAACTTTGTTTCAGAAGGAGAGAGGCTTTATGGTGGAGTTCTCTTTAGAAACACTCACAGGAAGAAACTAATTCCTTGGAATTAATGAATCTTTCACACTAACAAATTTCTATTGTTCCTATACATGGGTATTTCAGTTTTTGCCTGTATCTAATTAACAGCTGTTGTGTTTCTTTCCTTTTATTTTTCTATTGTATGAATGTGATTATTTTAACTTTCCTTTCCTGCATATTAATAATTGTCAATGTCCTGGCAGGCCTCATAGAATTTAGGCAACAGTTAACAATCTAATATTCTTACTGCATTTGATGGGTCATTAACATATGTGAATATTTGTGAAGCACAAACAATTTTAAATGTTATTACTGTTTATAGGAAAAGTACAAAAGGAAATACTTCAGTGAGAGAGGCAGCTAAACAACTGATTATATAATCATTAAATTATGTGCTGTAATAATGTATTCCTATGCAGATAACAGAGAATGGACTGGTTCTTTCAAGATAGTAGAGCTCAGTCTTGTATCTAGTTATCTCTTTCCCAGTTTTAGATTGAAGCCAATTATAGCAGGTTGAATATGTGACTAAGCATCATGGGAAAACTTTAGCTTGCTCAACTGAACTGTCTACAGTCTAAGTATCTACATTTAAGATAGATAGCCAGGTTTGTATTTTTAGGGGCTGACTCATCTCATCTCATTTCTCTTTATTTACTGAATTACTTGGCCAGATTCAGACATCTGCATGTCTGAGCTGGGTGAGAAGAATTGTACATATGTGACAGTAATACACTATCATTAGTTTATATGAGAAATTCCAAGTTAGTTTTGAAATAAAAGAAAAAGCACCTATACATCATGAGTGATAGACTGGGATGAATGACATGGCACATACGATATGCCATGCCATGAGACTGCAAAAGGATCTAAAGAATAGGAGCCTTAAAAGACAAATCTGTTTGCTGAAATAAATACTTTTTGTAACAAATAGATGCACATACTTGCTTATAAGGTGAACTGAAACTCCACATAAAATTGGAAATCCTTTTCAATGGGCTGGGTCAGGAGATCAAACTAGATTTTTTCAGGAGTCTAGAAAAACAAAAGTAAATGAGGCTACTACCCCATACATCTCAGAGACACATGTCACATAAGTACTTTTCTGGACAGATATTTAAGTCTAAAATTTTACAAGACTAGAATTTATCCTACTCCATTCAACTTTTATTTCAAAGCATAAATAGATATTATGTGAGGCTATTGCCTTTAATGAGAACAGTGTATTAGCAGCTGATTCTGTTTCATTAGTGAGAACAGTCAGTTTCATCAGTACAATTTTCCAAAGGTCTGAGGAAACCCAAGCTTTTATTATGTCCAAGATCAATACAGTCACTTTTCTTTCTCTAGGCAGACTGGATTGTTTGGCTGATTCCTGGTATGTGTTTCTGCTCATTCATTTTCTAGGCACTAAACCTGCAAAGCCATATGCAATGCTTAACTTGATATATCAAGTACTTCCAGTGTCTTTTTTTTCTTTTTCTTTCCTTTTTGTTGTAAGTAAGTACTTGGATTCTCTCTGCTTACTGTGCAGACAGAGCCTCTATGTCTATTTCCAAAAAAAAATGCACTTTCTACTTGCCTCTGAAATTTCAAAACATTCTTCAGTGGGTTTACATTATTGTTATTAGCTATTGGCTCTCAATAACAATGGGTAATGAGACTGTTGAGACCAACATGATATTAGTCAATCTGTTCTTAGAAGACTTATATAGATGTGCTGATGAGACAAATAGAGAGGCAGCCAAGAGAAGAATGTTGAATCTACTGTAGTTTTCTGAGCAAATGTCCTTTCTGGAGCTGTGAACCCTATGAAACTCAGCAGGCTCCATTTCTAACCTGTTAAGTTAATACACAGGAAGGCATTAAGCCATAAATAAGTTACTGACAAAAAAACCCCCTTGATCATATAGGTTAAAATTAATTTGGCAGAAATAAAGTAATAAGTACGATTGACCGAGTTCAATTCTTTGTTACATCTGTGCGAATCTGGAAGAATGCTTTTATTATAAATACAGTAACCCACTGTACAAATTCTTTCAACTGTTCTTTCTTGTATCATCTCCTAAAGGGCTTAATTATCCTTTTTTAGTATAGCATTACCATGTCATAGATCATAGATCACAGTCTTTTGCCTGAAATACCAATGAACCTTAAATACCTGAAAACATTGAATCATGGTGCAAAGCTTAGTGTCATTAACTCTTATTTCTGTAGCTAGGCAGACCAGGTAGAAGTTCAAGTTTTTTGGTTCTCATTAAATGGTATGCTCAGTTTGCTACGAGATTCCTCTTTCTTTTAGAAAACAGGGAAAGAGGAATGATGACTGTTTTATGAGCTTGCATGTGACTGTAACTAATCATACTTGGCATATGCACCTCTTCATTTAGTTAGCATGATAATAAAAGAAGATGAATTTTGATCTGTTCATAGTTAACAAATAGTTTCAAAACAATTAACTGGATGGATAAGCCAAACTCTTTTGTGAATGTTAAACTTTTATTAAGGTGAACTTGGTTGGAAGGTTATTCTTAATATCTTAGCTAATTATTTTTCAGTATTACATGCACATACATACAGGTAATAAAGAGGCATGTTGGGGCTGGAATACAATGTCCATAATTTGAGCAGCAGCACTGTCCTGGGACAGTCCTGCTAACTTCAGTGTAATTTCACAGAGAAGAAGACACCCCTATGTTCATAAACTGATGTCTTAGATTCCCTCTTGAAGGCAACATAAGGTGAGTATCAAAAAGCTATTTCCTTCTACTTTTCAGCTTGAACATGGGAGATGTTAAATGATATACAGAAATCTGCAATATGAATATATTGGTTTGCATTACAGTGAAGCCATAAGGTCAATTAAAGTTGCAGTACATCTTCACAGAATAATTTTATTACTCTTAAAAATAATTTTTGGAGACAAGAAATAGTAAATAATAGCAGTAGACTTTCTGAGACACTAAAATTCGGTAGTTTAAAAAGGCGTTATACTGAATATCCAGTAGATCTGAAATTTTCTGGAACTGCAGATGATTTGTATTTTATTTCTTCTGTAGAGAGATCATATTTCAAAACCAAAATTTTTTTTCAGTCCTAGGGTACAAACATAATTTTATTGGCATTAATGACATTGTTATCCTAGCCAAACAATTATTCAATTGATATACTGCTAGATCATAGTCTTTGCAGTGGCAATAGCTAACAACTAAGCTGTGACTTTGCACAAATACTGTGCCAATGGCACATAAAAAGAACAAAGAGAATATGATTTTTTTTGCAGTGCCCTAGACGCAGATTGTAACTCAGCCTAAACCTACGTTCTGCCATCACCTCTGGGTAGAATAGACTTTAATACAACAGCTCTATACTTCACGCAATTATATGGCCAGGTGCCACTGTGTTAGTGCAGTTACATTCTTGGGTGAAGAAATAATATGAAGGCTCAGCCTACTCTCTTCACACCATTAGGGAAAGGGGAAGTAATGGCTCTGCAGAGGCTGCTTTCCCACCTCATAAATGAAGGATGCTTTACCACTGGTAGACAAACCTGTGTAACAGGCAAAAAGGAAGACTGCTGAGGTAACATTAAGTAGAGCTGAGCAAAAATTGAAATTACTGTTCCATGGGGAAATTCAGCTATTTCAACACTTGGTTTTTGTACTTAATTGAGCTGAAAAATTGGAACTTGTCAGAGAACAGTATACTGTAAAAGGTCCTTTGGTTATGAGTTGGTGACATTTCATTTTGAGTTCATACAGAATTAAACTGCAGTTCTCTATTGTTCAATATTACTATATACATCTCTCACAATATATCCACAGCTATATGTTCCCCATAATGCACCATACACCTCCATTGAGTATAAGACTGCAGTGGATAATAAATTTCAGAGGGTGCTTGACCAGTAGGCAAATACTTGAATTTTGATGTTAATAGTTGGCTGCCAGTATCTGCAATAGGCATTCTATTAATGAATAAATACAATGCACAGAAACCATTTGCACAAAGGTATTATTAGTATGCATTTGAACAAAGCTTGATTAAAACTGTAAGGCAGTAAATCTTCATATATGAACTCTAAAATGACTCAATACATGATCCAACAAAAATCCTTATCTACTTCTGCCACTTCCTACCTCTGTTTGGACTTAATTATTGCTATTAAATATTCTAATGTGAATATCTGGACTATGCTTTAAGTGCTTGTTTCTTTACAAGGAGGTGCAAAGAAACTACAATCTAGTCCTGACAGACAGTGGTACAATGAGTAGTGCTACCATCAAAAAATATCACCGTGCTTACAATCACTGTAGCTGTGCTGTACAGAACTCCGAAGACTTGTGTAGTAAGCTGTCTGTGTGTAAAAGATATCCAATTTTTTAGCCTACTAAAAATATTCCTAGAAAAAATCCATATGGCACAGCAAAACCACAAGGGAAATTATACTTTTTTTTCCAGTTTTTCTTGCTAGAAAAATAATAAGGCCTTCTGTTTATCATTATATTTATGAGGTAACTTCAATGAAATCATAAAAGCATTATCTTATGAACTGCAGAAGCTTTCATTTCTTTTTCTGCCAAATCACTAAATGGCCAACTCTTTTAGGTGTATTGCAAAAGTGGAGTCGATTTCCTACAATGAAATTGGGTCAAAAGGAATGAGATGGTTGGGTGACATAGAGCTTCCTTTGTAGTGGGGAAAAAAAAAAAGATTGTTATATAGATAATTGCCAGCATTTTCTTTGAAACTTTTATGTGGGGCATGTCATGCATTTAATGTGCTCAATTCAAATTTCCCTTATTTTATGGTACATGATGATAAAACATATGGACAGACTTTAGCTTTACTTTAATGTCCCTATGTATATGAAAATAACAGCTAGATATTGCAGATGACATAGTTCATACAAATATCAGTAGCAATTTTACTGCCTTCCTTTCCTGTCTCTTTCTCCCTCCAAAACAAGCACCTAATTTCAGAATGCCTTCCTGGGAACTAGCGTTTTATTAAGAAAAAAAAAAAAAAGAAAAAAAGGGTGTCATGCAAAAAACAGTATGGAGTTTTGGAAAGATAAATGAAAACATTAGGGTGTCAGTTTAAAATCATCTGAATAATTTAAGTATATAAAACACCCTCACAGTCCTAGTTTTAATATTTGTGGCTCATTTTTATTTAAAAGAGTTGATGAGTTATTGCATTTAGAAGGCTGTGTTTCTCAGATGAGAGGCTCCTGCTCTGAAGATTGTCAACGAGGATTCCAGATGAATTAAGTATCTGTTGGTAAAGTGTAATTTCCTACTCAGAATGACTTTCCCACAGAAATAGTCAAACAGTCTTCTAAGTACACTCACTAAGGAGAGCTAAAGATTTAGGTTATAATATTTTGTCTGTATACATGGAAAGCTGAGTAAGGAAAGTGATTTCTTTACTTCCGAGATAAGTGAGCTTTCCCTAAAATATTTTTGCAGAATGTTTTTTTGCACTTACTATTGAACTCAGTTAAAAAAAAATGATAGAAGTTCTGTGGGTTAGCTGCAGACCACATTTTGTGGTGTTATGCCACTTTGCAGGGGCTTAAGGCTACAAACTGGGGATAAAGGTAGAATTAAAATGGGAACAGAAGTAGAATAAGTGGGAATAAATAGAGAATATCTGAACCTGGGAGCTAGGCTTTGTATTGGACAATGAAGAATTGCAACATCTCTTTTATAGGAATGCCTGAGCCTCTTAAGTAGACCTAAGTGGAAAAAAGTAAAGTAGAAATACTGGAAATTGTGAAATTTACTATTCCTGAAGAGTGGAATAGATTTGGAAAAACCGAATTCTAAATGTGACTGTTTAAAGCAGACCTCACTGGATCAATGTTACCTATAAAATGCCTACTGCCTCTCATGAAAGGCTGTGCATTCAATACACAGAGTGATCTACTCTGCTACATTTCAATACATTTACACAGCTGTGTAAATTTACACAGCTTACATCAGCTGAAGAAACAGCTAAAAGATGAATCACACATCAGTGCGTGAAAAAATCTAAAGAAAAATTAAACTGTAGGATGGAACTCTTTCTTTCATACTCTTTACTTTCCTCTACCACCCTTAGGAACTTTATGTAGATAGTTACAGATATAGAAAAATAATTACTAACCTTAGTCTTCCTTTAAGTTTAGCATGGGCAGTAGGGGGTGTCCTGAATGCCTGCCTCTCCAAATTTTTCTAAGGGTGCCTGCCTACCAAAGAAAAGAGTTTGAGAATTCAAATGTAACTGTATCTTCACAAGTTTCTCTGGTAACAACTAATGAACGTCTGATAAAAATGAGTTGACAGTATCTTCACATTTCTTCATTGGGCCTTTGGTTAAAAAAACTACATGGCAGATTTTATTCAACTGTTTTGTTAATTTATCAAATTATACTAGAAATATGAAAAAGACATTTGTCACTGTATTCCTCTACTGTTTCCTTGGAAGTCTGAATGACTGACTATGTGACAAACTTTTTGATGACTAAACTTAGGCTATATAAATCTGAAAATGAATTAATTCAGTGTATATTTGCAATATTTATCTATATATCTCTGTATATCAGTGAGGTTCAAAAAACCCTCAGTAATAGCCACATTTATTAAAAAAGGCTACAAAGCCATAAACAGAGAGAACACAAACATATCCTGGAAAAAGGATGTGCATTAATTACTGCATTGTGTCTATAATAGCAATACCTCCTGTTTAATTGCTACTTAATGGAGAATTCTGTTGGTTCTTCCATGCAGAAGCAATTATATATTATTAGTATTGACAGCATTTATTTGTTAGATCATATCTGGAATGGTTAAATCCTCCCTTAAGATAGATTCCTTGGTAATAATTCTTATTATAGAAACTTTAAAGGGTCTCTCTCCATATCCAAATCCAAAGCATAGGATATGATATTTTCTCTAAGACTTAAGGATCTTATGACTCTTCTCTTCATTCGGCCTTTTGAGAATCAGAAAAATTCTGATTGTAAATATATATAATGTTCTGCAGTTCTGCAGGCAATAGTAGCAAAACCTTAATGAAAATTACAGCAGCAGTAATCCTTTATTATTTTCTTGCATTCAGAATCAAATATAAAAGTGGTAGATATTTTTCTTGTCATAAAGCTGGAAAATAAAATATCTGTTCAGTGACCCAAAATGACTTCTAAAGCAATATCAAATTAAAGGAATAATTAAAAATAGAAAATTAAAACAGCTATTTTTTTCCAATACTGAGAGAATTATAAAATAGCTTTGTGAGACAGGCTTCAAGATTTGGTGTCAAATGAATAGTACCAGATGTAACAAACAGAGAGCTGTTCTATAGTTATTCCTACATTTTATAGTACAAACATGGAAATAATCCCCACAGCTATTGAATTTTGGACAAAAGTCAAGAATATTAGAGTGACTTGAAAAGAAAAAATAAAAGTAACAGTAGGATGGAGTATATTTGGAAGTTTTTCTGCAAGCTGCCAAATAACATCTCATTTGTCTTGTGATACAACACGTAATAATGAACAATATTTGTGTGGTAAATTGCTTCATTACAAGTTAAGAGTGGAATACTAGTGTCTCACTTTCTGTTAAGTTTATCTGTAAGGCTAGGTTAGTGTGTGCATAAAAACGACGGAGAAGACAATGGTATAGAAAGCCTTGACTATCATTTTAGGCACCATCCAAAGATGTAGCAGTTATTTGGAACACTTAGAGTTCATATATGCTATACACTCTCCTTTTAACACTCCCATCTGTTGTTTCCAAATACGTGGTTGTTTATTGCTTTATTACACAATGAATAAATGAACATCCCTCCATCTCCTTCCTGTTGTCTCTGCAACTGTGGCTTGAATCCAAGATTCCTATTATCCATTCTTTCATGCCCAATTGCTTTTGAGTGTAAGTAAGTGAATGGGTAATTTCTTTCATTCCAATGTGTGTGGACTCAAAGTCTGTGTAGCAGGAATGTAAGAAGAAGGTTCCTTCTATCTGGTACATTACTCCCAGAAAGAAGCACTAATTTATAGTCAGGCAGGTTCCTTTAAAACACCAGTCTGCAGTACTGGTATTGCTCAGACATTCTGGAGCAATGGACTTCAGGGTGGCCCAGACTCTTCAGAAGCACAATATGCTTATAGAAACTGTTTCCACATGTAACACAATGCACAAGTCTTTTCTCTGCTGCTTATAGAGGATAACGAACAGATGGTGCTTCATGTTTTTAATTAATAATTTGGATGTTCTGTGATACACCTTTATTTTTAATAAAATCTCTCAGTTTTGTCTTATTTTACCAGATAAATACAAGTCATACTTCTGTCTTCAGTTTTTTGTGTTTTGTGTTTTTTTTGTTTTGCTTTAGTTTGTTTTTTTAACTTACGGAACACAAAAAGACAGCTTTTCCCTATTTTCTGCTTCTATAGCAAAACTCAAAGTGTCCTGTAGGAATACTATCTCTTAATTTTTGCTAATTATAGATATTGGCTGTTATTGTGTATGTTGTGAAGCTTTGCATTCCATTGCAATTCATATATGTTCATCAAACATTACAGCAAGGCTCTGTAAATAAATTTGAATAAATTTCCAACAGAAACTGATATCAACTGATACTAGTGATGTGTGGAACACCATTTTTGCTTATAAAACATTTTAAAAATATGAATTATTTCAATTATTCTGGGTTGCAAAGGTTGAGTGCTTAAGGGGAATCCCTATGGGTTCACTTGGATTGGAATTTTAAAAGGACAGATATCATGAAATATAGGTCAAGTTCACTGAAAAGCTGAAGTATCCCAATAATTTGAAAAAAAGAGTTAAAATTAAGGTCAGTTTTGTGTTGGAACTAATTCTTCTCTGCAATGTGGAGATAAAAATGCATTATTTTGGGGATCCACCACTACTGAAAGTACTGGGTTGCTAAGCTGAAATGATAGAAGTCTGAAAGAGTCTGGAATAGCTACTTTGTCTTTGGTACCCTCTAAATTTATATACTGTGTTGATGACACGTATGGACAGAAAACTTCATTTTCCATTAAGTGTAGCCATGCTTTCCATACTAAAGAAAAAGGAGGCAAGTGTACTATAAATAGAAAGAAATGAGGCTTCCATCTAAAAAGATTAGGAAAGAAGGCTGACTTCAGTGGGCCTTGAAACATGATTGCTTTCAAACCCACGAGATGACATTAAATAAGAAAATAAAATGCCTTTTTTTTTGTAAAGAAAACATATTTTCTAATACAAGGAGACCGCATATTTTATCTTTACACACTGTTGTTCTTTATTTTTTCTTGAGGGAGTCACTACAGGTCTTTATCTGTTCTCCTTTATGCCTTTTCTGCAGTAAATAGGTCTAATACTTTTCATCGGCATAAGAATCTGGATTCAAATTTATATTTGTATTTTTTCTCTCACCTCTCCTTTAAATATTTCTGCTTTTCCCTTCTGAGGAGTATGAATGTTTCTGTTTTTCTTGCTTGCTCTATTTCAAAACACAGTCTTGTCCACTCCATCATTTTTATTAGAGCTCGCATATTTCTTTTCTCTTTTTTTTTAAACCTTTCTTCTTCTTCTTTGTTTTGGGGTGGGTTTTTTTTTTTGTTTTGTTGTTGTTTGTTTGTTTGTTTGTTTGTTTTCCTTTCTTTGTTTTGTTTTGTTTAAGTTCAGATTGGTGATGTAATGTACTAGACATTACTCCAGATTCAATTACTAGCCTATCCATAATACTGTCTGTCCAAAGGTGGGTATCAAATAAGTTTAAAACCTCAGCTGCTCCACATGGCTTTTCACTACTGTAAGCTCTTTTTTCACATGTCTACCAGCCACTACCCTGGGGCAGATCTTGAAGTATAGACCCTTGCCTTGCCTTGCCTTGCCTTGCCTTGCCTTGCCTTCCCTTCCTTTCCCTTCTCTTCCTTTTCCTTTCTCTGAAGAAAAGCAATATTTTTGACAATTACCAATGCTGAAGTATATGGAAATTATTATGGAATTACATGTTATTTTACATTCTCACTAAAACCAAAGGAGTTCAGCATGATTGTTGCAAGTATACTGAATACCAAAGGATTTAATAATTGATAAACTTTTGTTATCCACTGGCAATACTTTTTTTAAGTGGTAAAAAATTACTAATTCCTTTATTATTCACTGAGAAGCATCATGTTGAATTTAAGTTATCATGGACATAGATGGAATAAGTAATTCCACGTCAGTGTCTTTGTAAAGTGGTTAGACTTGTATTACTATTCATGCCAACTTCCTTTTCCTTACTTTTGAGTAAAATAAATTGATCTGATGGTAAGTCTGGACAAATTGTGTATATGTGTGGTGGTATGTGTGAGTGTGGGAATATGCCAGAATTTGGAAAAGGAATGGGTTCAGGATGCAGTCTGCCTGTGCTTGTATATGCCTGTATGTGTGGTCTGGAGAAAGTGGGCATGCATGAGGACATGAACAAAGGAAGAGAATGTGAGTAAAGACTATGTGTGTGCAGGAGGTAAAAAAGGATGGAATATGAGGTGAAAATTAAGGAGTACAGGATTTGATTATGCCAATATGTTTTTATATCAATTCACAAGGACATTGTCTTTGAGAGATTCTTTAATCTTCCTGATTGCTTCCTCAGCCAGGAACTATGTATTAGCAGCAAAACACAAGGAAGTCCTGAGACTGTGTTAAATTGTCTAGATCAGAAATGGTTTGAATAAAGGCACCAATATTCCTGTTCTGCCCCAGTTGCGTCTGTCTCTGCTAGATACAGCAAAAGAACAGTTCCATATATGTATGTGTGTATATGAAGAACACACGTTCTTACCTGACATATTCTTCTAGAATGTTGGTAGCATGATGACCGGAATTAATAACACATGTTACTTTTGATTTATTTATTTTTTACTACTTTTATGAAATAGGTACTTGCTTTAATAAAACTACTAGAAATTTTTGAGGCAAACTGTGGTCCTAAAATTTGAAAGATTTTATTTTGTTAGCCTCAGAAATGTATATCTTGCTTGAAAAATTAAACTATTCTTTAAGTAGCAAATAGATTCTAAAAATAAGATGAGATGTTGAAATGCCTGTAAAATGAAATGTCCTGAACAAATTTAATTTATTATTTATCTGAGTAATAATAAACATAAAAAGAATAATTGGGGTTATACCCACTTTTTCAAAAGAAAATTCAGTTACATACACCATATTCCTTTTTATTTCACCTACATGTTAAAAGTCTTTTTTTTTTTTGGCTGAAATTGTTTATGTATGTGATTGCTTGTTTCTCTGAAGGATAGGTGAACTTACTTAAACTTAAGCAGCTTAATAGGATCTCAAAGCAACAGAGGAAGAGCCTTAAGTTATAGAATGTAAAGCAACCATGTGTAAAGTTCACAAATTTATTTATTCGTACCATTTTACTTATTTATGGGTGTCTCTACAGAGCT